>NW_028321900.1:1927478-2248725 GCF_036245765.1 Copidosoma floridanum
TAATCGTCACATACATAAATGCAATGTAAATAAATAACTATGATAAAATATAATATTACAATATAAATATTGTTTACTTTCTAAATGGTTTTTCCGATTTTTTTGAGTTTGGATAAAAATATAAATACATTTTATGAACTAATAACAGAATTAGTAAAAAAAATAACTTAAGAACAAAAATAATAATGATAAAAGCAGAATAGTAGTTATTTTTTTTTTTTTTTTTTTTTTTTGTGAGAGGGGAAATGCTTTGAGGCACACCGCAGGGACAGCGGTAGTAAGGGACTCGGTGGATTTTTTTTATTAGACCACCCATACCCACTAAACCCCCCCCCCATGACGCGTGGCTTCTGATCCACCCTGAAACCGCGTTAGCATTACTTCAGGGTGGAGCCACCAGGGAGACCATCGCGTCTCACAGCATTAACGAGCTAACTTGCCACTATTTGCTAGAGGTGCTAATGCTCTCGAGTCCTAAAAAGGACTCAAGGTCTCTGAGGACCAGCACCTTGTCTAGCGCTTCATAATACGCCGCCTACTTAGCTAGCACCACTATAAGCTTAATGCTTTCCCTTGCTGATAGGTAAAAAGTACCCAGCGCAGCGTGGGTCCACATAAACCTGTCTTTCAACTCAAGGCCTTTTGCCTCATTTTGAACCTGCTTGGGCTTAATTCCTGGCCTCTTTTAGAGCTTTTCTAAATAAAGGGCAGCTCCCGCTGCCTGCTTCGTGCTTGTTGTCCCTTGTTGCGCAAAGGAAGCACCGTGCTGGGCTTATAGGCACCTGGGTCTATAGACACTCTTTTTTCCGGTGGTTTGAGTTTCCATACCGGAAGCAAAGCTTGGATCTGTTTTCGTTCTTACAGTTGCCTGAGACGTGTCCATATCCCAGGCATTTGTAACATCTTGTTACTTCAATTCTTCTTCGAATTCGGCAGCTTACAAAACCAACTCGTAACCTGCGTTCCTTTTCTATTTGTCTGGCAGATGCTTCGTCCACCTTTATTAAAGCCAGCCCCTGTCCTCTGGCATTTGGCTTTAAGATAGCTACTTCTGGCTCCTGGCTCTTAAGTCCAAAAGTCCTAACGGAAGCCTCTTTAACTTCATCTTCCTCTACAATGTCATCCAGGTCTCGGACCTCTAATGTCACTTTTCTGTTGCTCATTTTTACAGTACCCTGTCCGGCTACCGACTTTTCAATTTGCTGTGAGAATGAAGTACCATTCTCTTTACCTTTGGCCTTAATAAGTATGTCTTCGTTTCTTGTAGTGACAACACTTTGAACTGCCACATTAGCCTTATCAGGGTTGAAGTTCGCCTTCATCGTTCTCAGCATCTTCGCAAAGGTCTGCGTTTCAGCCATCTTTACTACCACTGTTGTTGTGGCGTCCACTTTTTTCTTTTGGCTTGTTTTGTCATTTAGTGAAATTTCTTCTTGTTTGCCACTACCTGTTTTCTTTTTTTTTGAAGACATAGTCTGCTGGCGTTTCTCAGGGCTGTCCGATGGGCTCCTGTTTCTTTTATTCCGTTCTATTTCTTTTCGGGCAGTATTCAGGCTTTTTTTTTTGTATAATTATCTTGCCCTTGTTCCCTCCACTGCAGGGATTCAAATGATGACTTTCAAGCGTTTGCATACACTTCTTCTTCATAAAGAGAGCCTTTTCTTAGCACCTCTGCCTCTTGAAGATGTTCAAGCGCGGCTTTTAGCTCATTCTTAACAGCGTTAGCTGTGTTGCCGTGCTTATTCTTGATTAATCGTAGCGTCTCTGTAATATCTTTCGTTAATGATTGGACTTTCTTAGCCAATTGATGTCGCTTAACTCTGAGCTTAGCACCATCTTCTTCTAGAGAGGCAAGCTCTTCCTGGGTCTGGGGGCTAAATACCGAAACGTTGCTGTCCTCGGTGTCGTTAGTGCCTATGCTCAACAGTCTTTCTCTTCGTCCTTTGTCCGTTAGAAAGGGCCATGGAACATCGAACAGTCCCTGTTGGCCATGAGACACGTCTTTGTAGCCCCCCTTCCCTCAGAATCCGTGAGGCCTGCGACAGTCACCCGGGCTTTCACTGGATCGGAACTACCGGCAGATTTCCTCAGAGAGGTTACTGCCTGGGGTACAAGTTTTGCATCGACGTTTTTTATATTAGCATCTTTTTTAATGTCATACTGACCCGTGAGGGCCAGCACTATCCTTTTTTCTAGAAATGAGTATTTGGAAAGGGTTAAAATCAGGGCAGCAGCCCTCTCTGTTACCAGAGAGAGCCACTACTTGCTCGGGTCAGCCAGAAGTCGCCACTCTCCCTCAGTCCCACCCAAGAAGACTGCCCTGACGTTGAGTAACAAGTGTAAGAATGGTGTTCGTGCGTAATGTATGTATATGTTGGTACACAACGGTCATCCTAGCGAGATGAGTGGCAGTCGTACAGTCCCATGACCGCGCAGACAACCCTACAAAAACAGGCTGGCGTAAGGCACTAAGGTGCGGCCATATAGCCTTTTCAGTGGTAGTAAGCCTAGATTATTCGGCTCACCACGTCTTTTTTGTTAATGAGGCGTGCAGCCGTATTAGATGTGGTTACCCAGACTTATCTAGGCCTTATTATCCGGCTTTACCCGCCACCAGGCCGCCAACGCAAGCCCAAAAAAGGACCCACCACACGGATCCTAGACAAACAATCCGTAGGTGTCCCTGTGTTTGTTTAGTGAGAGTGTGATGCATGTATCTCAGAAGAATGTTTTAACCGCCGCTTACTTCTATACACGGCAGGTGCTAGTTTTTGTTGGCCTGCATCAAGCAATGGAGTGCCTTCCATGGCAGCACAAAGCGAAGAACAAGGAGCACAAGCAGAGCCGGGCCATGCATCACACTGATGAAGACATGGGGCACTAGTCCCCTGTCCACATCGCCGCAGATACACACGCCAACACCACACACGCCTCCCGATCCACGCCCCCGACCACCACTTTAAATAGCTACCCCAAATGCCCATCTACACCTCATATTTTAAGAGGATGCCCCTATCTGCCACCCAGGGAAGCGCACGGTATGGAGAAACTAACGAAAACCCCACCCGGGACCACTAGTAGTAGTAATAGTAGTAGTAATAGTATTAATAGTATTAATAATAGTAATAATAGTAATAATAGTAGAAAGTAGTAGTAGTAGTCATTTATGATTTTCTTACACAGATCTATCTCCAACTTTAAATTTAGACTTTAAGTTCTCTGTAGATGTAAAAGGAAGAATTTTTTTTTCCATTGCAATTTGAGAGTCTAACTTACTGTCGAATTTTCGTTCAGTCTTTTTGTAACTTTTTAAAACGAATTTATGACGTAAAAGTACACGAAGAAAAGAATACCAATGGGCCGAAATTTTGGTTGTAAAAATTTACCAATGGGCCAAAATTTTGGTTATACAAAAAAACTAAAAAAAAAAACCAATTAACTTACGATACTGTTAAAACAAAATTGATTTGTGATTCTAACAATATCATAATTTTGTAATTTTTAAAGATATTTGAAATCTTTTAAAACGTTATCGTTTTAAATATATAAAAATCAGGCATTAGTCAGGGAAAATAAAAAGTGATTGTTAAAAATTCATGTAATTAACTATGATCAACATACATTTATTACATATATAAATTTTAAGTAACAATTAATATGATTCGGGTTTTATTCCATATTTTGTAAATCTAATTTGCAATAACGGGGGTCGGTGTGCAGAGCGTGCAAGGGGCATATATAGTTGTAAGAGCTTAGAAACATCTATTGTCAGATACAGGATAGATAGCTTATTTAAGAAAGGGAGCCACTAGAAGAAATAATAAAGCTTACCAACAAGAAGTCAAGGGCACATCCCTATGTCTATATAAACTTTACCACTTTTACTTATAATTAGCAGCTTGTTCTTCATATTTCCTTAAAAGCAGACCAGTCATCATTCTCCAGCGTAAAAAAATTTATTCCCGAGTATTTTCGAAAAATGCCATAGTCTTCTGAATTCTGTAAAATATACTTCAACATATTTTACCAACCATTAGTTTTATCATTTTTTAAGGCTATAAAAAATATTAATACAAACCTTATTTCAAAAAAATTACACTTATAACACAATAAAAGGGAGTGTTGGCGCATGGAGCGCACAGGGGGGTGGAGCCCTACTAGTATATATGTAAGTTTGTTGTATTTAACACTTACAAACTTAGCCGCTGGTGCGACTCATGATTCTCATAAGTCATTATGAAAGCACACAGCTCAACCGTCATCACCACCCTTGCCTCTCGTTGTCCACGTACTCTAGTCAGTTAGCTACAAGCGCTCAATGTGTTCGCACCAAATATAAAACTGTATTGTATAATTGTTGTGTAATGTAAAGTTGTTAATGTAAGCTCGTAACACCTAAAGCGACATAATTATTGATTCAGATAATCAACATTGTAACATTGTTTTAATTTCAATATTGTGTATTATTATTTACAATTATTATTGTTATTAAAATTCCAGTTATATTTCTTTCTGCATCAACTTGTGTCTGATTTTGTGCCATTCAACACCACTCCTAACCGTCTGAAGTTTCACGTTTAAAGCAACTTGAAACTTACAAATCAACAATTATGGAAGGCAAAATCAAGGCAACATTTCTCCTATCTGCGGAAGCTTAGGATGGTAAAACCACGATTGTAAAAGTAAAGACTATCCAAATCCTGGGACAAGAAAAGAAATTTTTTTTCCCGCCCGAATTTGAGCCCATCTCTCAACATACAGAATTGATAAAATTGTCAACGATCCAGGGAGCTGTAAAGAGTCTGAATGCGAGAGGAAAATTCAGGAAAATTGGCATCACGTTAACAGAAAAATTAAAAGAAGCTTACACGGATGAGGAAGGTAATGTGGTGTTTGGCGGTTACTATTTAGAGGTAGTTGATAATTTCCCCCCACCCACGGACAGCACATTGCCCACTTCTGTTAATGATAATCCGATGAAATTTGTCGCAAGCAACATGATTCTGCAAAAATTTTCGAGTAAGGATCAAAACGTAAAGTCATGGTTAGATTTATTTATTCTTGAGTGCAAAAGATTGAATATCGCCGAATCCCAGTTTCCAGAGGTTTTAAAAACTTGTTTGGAGGGACCTGCTTAAGATTGGTTTTCGGTTCTATTTAAGTCTGGTGCTTTGATAAAGCTTGAGGATTATTGGGCACAGTCTTTTCTGGATACATTTGGGGAGATTTCTTGGTGTGAGATTAAAAAAGCTTATTCTTTCCGTTGGTTGGGTGGACCTTTCTTGGATTTTGCATTAAAAAAGAGAAATCTTTTAATAAACGTTGATCCTCATCTTAGTATGAATTTTCAAATCAATTTTATTGTGCTGGCTTTACCAAAATCCGTTAGAACACATTTAAATAAGAAAAACATAATAACAATTGAAAACTTAATGTCAGTACTGCGCACACTTGAGCAAACTGTAAACACACACACAAATACGAGGAGATCCGAGGTGGATACATATAAACAAAAACAAAAGTACTTACCTTGTCGTATTTGCGAGAAAATTGGATACCCGAACAGATTCCACCCAGAAAATTTATGTAGAAACAAAACAAATTCGATTACAAAATCAGCAGAAACAAAAAACTAAATTCGATCCCGCTTATAAAATTAAGGATATTTGTTAATGATACTGAGGCCAGTGGGCTATATGATACTGGAGCAAATGTGTCACTGATGAACTACAATTTTTATAAGACACTACCATTAACAAGCGGAATAAGCGGGATCACATCGATAAAAACATTAAATGGTTTAATACAAGCTTATGGAACAGTAACGGTAGATTTAAAGATTTTTAATTGAACAAGAAAATTTTCTTTTACAATTGTTAAAAATGATTTATTCGAGGATTACTTATTAATAGGTTTGGATTGTATCAAGGAGTTTTCTCTGTGTCAGAATGAAAATTTAAAAATTTTTCAAAGTTCGAATTTTATTTCTAAAAATATAAATGCCAAAGAATGCTAAAATTTAATGCTTGAAGATAAAAATGATAATAATGATTTAAATAATCTCTTGAAAAAACATAAGGCAATATTTGCTAAGGGTAAATTCGATATTGGTACAGTAAAAAATTTCGAGGCAACGGTCAAGTTAACTAAATGTAAATATATTTCAAAAAAACCATATAAATGCTCAATTCCAGATAAAACAGAAATAGAAACGCAAATAAACAATTTGTTGAAAGTGGGACTCGTGGAAGAGTCGTACAGTCCATATGCCGCGCCAGTCACTTTGACTTCTAAAAAAGATGAAGGGAAAAAATCGCGATTGTGTATTAACTATCGTGAATTAAATAAATTAATTATTCCTGAAGGCCAGCCGTTCCCTAGATCTGATGATCTAGTGGTACGTGTAGGAAAGTGTATTTACTTTTCAAAACTAGATATCAATTCGGCCTTCTGGTCTATTCCCTTGCGAGCTAAGGATAAATACAAAACGGCGTTCGTGACTCATCATGGTCATTGGCCATGGAGATGCTTACCTTTTGGGTTGAAGTCAGCTCCGGCTATATTTCAGCGGATTCTCTCTAGTATACTAAGAAATGACGATTTGGATTCCTTTGCTATAAATTATATAGATAACATTCTGATTTTTTCTAAAAACTATTCTGATCATCTTAAACATATTCAAAGAACGTTGCAAGTTTTAGAAGAACACGGTTTTAAATTACATGAAAATAAATGCAGTTTTGCACAGAAAGAAGTAACATACTTAGGAAACATAATATCAAACAATAACATAAGGCCAATTAACGATAATGTAATAGCAATAAAAAATTTTCCCACTCCGAAAACCAGAAAACATATCAGACAATTTCTGGGCAAAGTAAATTTTTATTTAAAATATATCCCCAAATTAGCAATTGTACTGGAGCCTTTACACAATCTTCTGAGAAAAAATGTAAATTTTGTGTGGTCAAACAAATGTGAGGAAAATTTTACAGAAATAAAAAATTATCTGTATACTTCACCGATATTAGCAATATTTGATCCTAATAAACCTATATACATTTACACAGATGCTAGTTTAGAAGGAGTTGGTGCAATTTTGAAACAACCCCAGGAAGACAGATCTATTAAACCAGTATTTTATTTTTCACGAAAGCTAAACTCATCTCAAAAGACAAAAAGGGCAATTTATATCGAATGTTTAGCGATAAAAGAAGCCATTTTATATTGGCAGTATTATTCAATAGGCCTACATTTTAAAGTATTCACTGATCACAAGCCTTTACAAAATTTTAATATAAAAAATTGTAAAGATGCAGAACTCTTACATATTTTAAATTATGTATCGCAATTCGAATTTGATATTCAGTATAATCCAGGAAAAGACGATTCGGAGGCTGATTGTCTTTCAAGAAATCCCGTTTTGTCTGATGACAACAATGTTGAGGAATCAAAAATAAAGATAGTAAATTTTTTAACATTGGAAAATATCTTGAATGATCAAAAAGAGTTAGTTCGTGATAAATATTGTAAAATAAAAGATAATATTATATATAAAAATCTAAATAGGACAGAAAAAATATATTTAACAGAAAAATTTGGTTTAACGGTTCTTAAGAAACTGCACGATTCACAAGGGCATATTGGTGTCAAATAAATGTTATTAACAATTACACCAGTCATATATTTTAAGAATATGCATAAACACATTGAACTTGTTTGCAGAAGTAGTGAAATATGCATAAAAAATAAAACGAGATTTGGCAATTTTAAAGCTCCGTTGTCGCAATTAGGTCTAGCATCAAAACCGTTAGAAATACTTTCATTAGATACAATTGAAGGTTTTAGTGGAAACAGATCCCCAAAAAAATACTTACACTTGTTGGTGGACCAATTAACTCGATACGCATTTATTTTGACATCAAAAACACAAATAGCACGGGATTTTATTCATTTAGTAAAAACGGTTGAACACAAAGGAAATATTAGGATGATTTTAACAGATCAATATCCGGGGATAAATTCCACAGAATTTAAAAATTACTTAAATCAGAAAAATATTCAATTAATTTTCACAGCAGTAGATTGTGCATTTTCAAACGGACAGAATGAGAGGACTAATCAAACTTTGATAAACAGAATCCGTTGTAGAATATACGAAAATAAACATAAACCATGGTCTGTTATTGCAGAACAATGTATTCGCGAATATAATAATACGATACATAGCTCGACGGGGTTTTCACCCAATTATTTATTAACAGGAGAGGATAACTCAATAATTCCAAGAGAACTAAACACAAATATAAATAATAATTAAGACTTTAACAGATCTCTAGCACAAAAAAAATGCCAACAGATTACATATTGTAAACAAACAGTATTATAATAAACATACTAAAAATATATAATATCAAAAAAATGATTTAGTTTATATTCAGAGCGGCAATAAGATGAATAAGAACAAGTAAGATCCAGTCCGGATAGGTCCATTTAGAATAACAAAAAAATTATCCGAATCTATTTACGAAATAGATACCGGTGAGAGAAAAAAAAAAGCTTAAATATTTTTCATAAGAGTAAAATGATGCCTTACGATCCTGTTCCTGCCGAATCCTCTCGGGGACGGGGGATATTAATTTGTTGTATTTAACACTTACAAACTTAGCCGCTGGTGCGACTTATGATTCTCATGAGTCATTATGAAAACACACAGCTCAACGTCATCACCACCCTCGCCTCTCGTTGTCCACGTACTCTAGTCAGTTAGCTACAAGCGCTCAATGTGTTCGCACCAAATATAAAACTGTATTGTATAATTGTTGTGTAATGTAAAGTTGTTCATGTAAGCTTGTAACACCTAAAGCGACATAATTGTTGATTCAGGTGATCAACATTGTAACACTGTTTTAATTTTAATATTGTGTATTGTTATTAACAATTATTATTGTTATTAAAATTCCAGTTATATTTCTTTCTGCATCAACTTGTGTCTGATTTTGTGCCATTCAACACCACTCCTAACCGTCCGAAGTTTCACGTTTAAAGCAACTTGAAACTTACATATATATACTAGTTAATAAATATTCTTATTTAATATAGAAATATATATATGCTCAAGTTACAATTTTAAATGACAAAGTATTTAAAGTGGATCATGTGTTTGGTGCCCCCAGGTAGCACGCAAAGTGATACTACAGATAGGAGGTTGAAAATAACTTTTTATCTACACGACTAACATAAATAATAAAATACTTTTCTGAACAGCTGTTCATGTGATATAATAAATATTTTATACATTAATAGAAAATTAGAAGTAAATAGTTATTACAAGTATCCAATTTCATACTTTCAAAAAGTGATTGAATTTTTCAAACTCTTCAGATGTCTTTGGCAGGTGACATGATGTCTTAAGAAAATTTAAAAGAAAGTTTTATATCTGTTACCTAGTTTTTTAATAATTTTAATGATTTATTTTCTTTTTCCTATGCTATACGCTCACACTTATTTTTTGTCCATATTTAATACCCAAAGTACAATTATACCTCAAATGTTAAGGAAAACTATCCTGTAGTACCACTTTCTTTAATAGAGTAGTAGTATGTGACAGTGAATATCCCTTTTAAACGTTTATCACACATAGGTTTTTTTGAAAAATTTTATTTAAACATTAAATAGATATTTAAAATAACATAAAAAGTATCCAAAAAATTGCAGATCGTTTGAGTGTACCCTTTGCTATATGTTTCATTTAAAAAAAATTTAATTTAGTATAAAATCTCACTGAAGAATCACGTAAAATTGCATTTATACTATCTGTTAAAATCTCTCGGTTTTTTAGTATGAAAGATTACTTTTAAATAAACCTATTAAGTTTTTTAGTGGATCTAGAAGTTGATTATTTTAATAAACCGAGGAAGAAGGGTTCAAGTATGCCTTAGATCGTGTATGCGAGTACATCGATATAAAAAAAAATTCTTGCCAGAATTGTTGCATATACTTTCACTCTTCTCACATCTCCGAACTATTACTCCACTCACTATGATGAACGTTCTTATAAAGAATCACATTTTTCACAAATGGAAAATGTAAAAGAATAAAACGCAACAAAACACAATTAATTTATTTAGCTACAGAATACAAAATTTTTTTTTTAATTTCAAAAAAATGAGAAAATTGTCTTAAAAGTTATTTATTTATTTTTAGAGTAATAAACAAGTGATAGCTGGGTTATTATTTGTTCATCTGTTGGAAAGCTGTTTTGCTAAAATTTAATAATTGTAAGCTTTATAAAAAATTAATCAACAAATAAATGGTTTGTTAAATAAATAATTTATTTGTTAATCGATCTGCATCAGTTAATGAACAGTCAATAAATGATTACATTGTATAAAAGATACAAATTATAAATTGGTTAAAGGGTAAGAAATAAGATTAAATAAATAAAAATAAAATACCATCTTCTTGTAAAGACGGCTTTTATAACATGATGACCTGTTAAGCTGATTTTTCCTTTATCGTACCCAACTACCATTTTGCTTCATTTCGTAATTAGAAAGATTTGACAACTATCTGCTTACATACCTTGTACCTTCTATCATGCGAAAATTAAACAGAAAAGGTAGTTACATGTATGAATGTAAGTGACAGGCCTATATATTTTATGTAAAAAAAATCGTTAATGGCGAAAAAAATAGATTTTTAAAAATATTTTTCATAAATATTGAGAACGTATATTTTTTTAATATCAATAACCTTAGCTTGATTAAATGCACAGCAGTTTTAAAGTGGTTCATTCACTTTTCTAGAGGTATAAATGGGAATACGTAAATTGCAAAGTGCTCGGTTAAAGTCAGCTGTAATAACTTGTTCCAAAATTGTCTACTATCACTTGAGCAGGGAAGATGACTGTGTATTTGAGTCAGTATAACTTATATGTAAATTAATAATATCCTTGAAAATTATTTTGCAGAATATACTCAAAAAATCTAAATTTTTACCGTCTTTTACAAATATCATAAAAAACGTCTTGGTTGTTAGTTAAAAAAAAGATATAAGAGGCAAAGTCAATCTTAGTTTGCTTTGATTAAGGCATGATATAAATTATTTAAGCTAGAAGTTTGAATGTATTATTCAAAAACAAGGTCTTATGAAGGGCTAGAACAAGTTACAGATCATAATTTTGAGTTTAACGGTTCCAAGAAATAGTTTTGTCTCCCACGTATAAAATCGACTTATAGCAAATGTTACGTCACGTCATTGCATAATACATGCATTTTAGTTTATGACGTTTTGTAACTATGTATGTTTAAGTCAATATCTCTGGAACTACATTGTAACAATAACTTTTTTTGATAATCATCATTTTGTAATTTGATAAGATATGAATATAAAATAAATATTCTGTTTTTGGAAGACCCTTATTTCAAAACTGTCATATTTAGTATACTAAAAATGTTTTTATCTGTTATACCTATTTTTTTATACCTTTAAGGGGCAACGGCCACCTTAGTTTTTAGAGTTTGAGTTACTCTGTCATCGTATATAATTTGGCTTCACTCCTTGTTTTTTATCAAGGTAGCTTCTCACTTTGGATCTAAAAGAGGAATCTAGACAATTCTAAAGAGGAGTAACACCACTTCTAATTAGATAAGGAGTTTTTTAGTTGGATACTGCGCCTGTGTGCTGTCTCTGCTTAGACGTCCTTTTCTCTGTGACTTGCAGGTATTCACTATTTTTACAGAATATCTAAAAAAATTCGATAGTAACATCTTAACAGCTAAACATTATTAGCAATACTATGATTTTCTTATCTGCTCCACCATTTTTAATCGAAAACTGCAGTTCTTTCGCTGAGATATCATACAACGAACGACATCAGAGATTAGTGGAAAGATCGCTGACTGCCATCCTACGGAGTGTGACCACTTTTTTCCAAGTGGTTCGAGCGCCCCACTGCGGCCAAGCGGCCGAAGCAGGCGCACATTTTTTTTTATTTGAGAAGCACGGTAGGGGTATGAGAAGAGTGGATTTGCGTGGGAACGTCTATATGGGCGAACATTTTGGAGACGCGTGGAACGGGTATACCGAATGTGCGCCTACGAGGAGAGGAGTGGAATGTCGGCTCTATAGCTGTATAGCTGAGCACACAGCCAAAGCAAGCGACGACACGAGTTTTTTTTTTTAAGAGTCTTTTGACTCTGTAACCGAGTACATGTTATGTATATATTCAACTGACTTTTTCTCGCCCTGGCTTCAATGTTATCTATAAATCTTATTTAATTAAATCGTAGAACTAAATGCTTATTAATTATATACACAGAATTCTGATTTTAATACATTATTTTTTAACTCTCCCGTACTCTTAACATTCCCAAATCCATCTATGTTTTTAAAAAATATGTAGCTTCAACTTTTTTTTAAGGTTTTTAGTACAGCTTTAACCACTAATTTATTAGTTTTACATATCCTAACTGCTGTAAACTGTAGAACAAGCACCGGAGGATATCCATTAACATATGTGACTTCAAAAGGAATATAACATGTTCTTTGGATAGCTAAGATGAATAAGGCTTATGCTCCTTCGTAGATTGTCTTGCACTTAAGGTTCTAAATCTATTTCATGGTAGATTTTTTTTTTTTTTTTATTTAATTTATCATTTTGTCTTTTTTTTCTTTATTTCTGTTTCGTTAGAAAAAAAAAAAATATATACATATTTATGTGTAGTCAACATATTTTTTCAGATTCATCAAAATAAATTAATATTGTTACTTTGATACTTCTCGTTAGCAAGGCAATTCTATTATTTTATAATACTAAAATAACTTTCAAGGATTTTAACATAATTTGTGTATTTTAAAATTCCGAAGAAATTATGAACATCCTATTTACGACAAAAAAAGCTGCCCGTCTACTGCTATTTACTTAATGTTGAAATTTTAATCAGTTAATGAATTTATTTTTAGACAGCTAGAAGAATAATAATGAATATAACATAATCATTTAATGAATAAGTAATAAAATTTATACGGCAAGATTCTGAGACAAAACATTTTTTATAATACCGCAGTATTTTGTTAAAAAAAAAAAAAAAATAAATTACTTTTAAGGGTGATGATTGTAATAAACATATTTTAAGGCTGTAGATTATAAAGAAAGTTTAATTATTAATATTGAATGCAGGAAGAGCATTGTAATACTTTTAACAATGATACCATCGGGTGAGTGCAAGAAAAAGTCTTTTTAGAGTCAAAGTCAAGAAAGAGCCTTTTTAAATTTTCGGCAGAAAAAAGACTTCTTAAACTAAAAAAAAAAGCCTTTTTATACAGAGGTACACTTGTTCTGAGGTGTTTACGTAGATTGGTATAATTAAGTCCAACGATTCGCCACTTAAGATTATTCTTCGACAATTTTGGGTTCTTATTTGCTCCTCACCCAGTTCTCTGTTGGACTCGTACCTCTGTACGAATCTACACATTAATTCTATACTGAAGAGCAAAACGAGGAGTTCAACAAAAAGATATCAATGCCTTTTTAACTAATTTGTTTACTTCTATTTTAAGGTAGTAATGTTTATATTTTTAAAGATCAATTATATATATATATATATATATATATACACATAAATATAGTACCAACTTAAAATCGGAGAGATAAAAATCAAAGGCTCTTTTTTATATTCAGTTTTAAAAGGCTCTCTTACGCCTATTACTCTGAAAAGACTCTTTATTATGCTAACGTGATGAATTATTTAGAATCAGGAATTGTGACAACTAAGAAAATTTTTAACAACAAATTTATATATTAATAAAAACTGAGTCTGAGTCTATTTCTGCTAGCAAAAACTTCGATTAAGAGTTACGGGGGATGTTGTGATATTTCATTGTTTTGAGAAATTTCTAAAAAAATTTGTATAGGTATGTTTCAGTATGATAAATAACATATTAAAATTTAAAAGAGCCTAGATTCACCATTTTTTAAAAATAAGATCACGAAGTTGGCCGATTATACACATGCTTTTGAAAAGGCCTTGTCGAAAAATACACATTTTTACTCATAACTTTTAAAATTTTTTCAAGAATCTTTTAAAAAATTATTATGTTATGGTTTATTATAGTTGAAATAAGTATACTCAAATTGGGGAAGCCTAGCCTCACCGTTTTCAAAACATAACAGTTTAAAGTCCAGTTACAAAGTAACTAGAATACCTATGTAGTGGTACAGTCCGAGGCAAAAGTTAGGTTAATTTGTTGTTTTAACGTTTGTGCTTACTTTTCTGGGAATTTTTCTGTTCCATACAGCTAATATTTGGATTGTTTACCTGTTTGTTAAGAATAATCACCACAAAGACATTTCTAACACGAAAATTCAATTTTGAAATTGACTGTACCACGACAACCCCCTCAAAATAGTATCAAAATAAACTTTTGTAGTGCAAAATCTTTAAAAAATTAACAGTTTTCTAAAAAAATCGCCCAATTAATTATTCTAGTTTTCCATTTTATTCTTAAAATCGTAAAGTATTCAAACTATTATTGTTTACTGTATTCAACTGCGTACTTCTTCATGATAAACTAATTCAGCTATGATTTTCAAAAATTAATATGTAGAGCTATGAAAAAGGAATTTTAAAGATTCTAAAGTTAAGCTACTTGTCATGAGAGTTCCGCGAACTTTTTGATAAAAGCAACCTATGTCACGTGGTTGAAGATACCGAAAACGCGATTGTTACTATAACTAAAAAAAAAAAAAATTAGCTGCCTTGCGTTGCATGGCAAGAGGTGTTTTTTTAATGGTCCATCTTCTCAACTACAAACAATCAAATAAACTTATGCGAATCATTGTGTGTTGTATACAATGTAAAACTAATTGATCGATTGCGATAGTTAAAAGAGCAATTTAAATTGTGAAATTTTAATATTTTGTACAGTTATTTATCTATAAAAATATATATAGTGCCACCTTCAAAACAAAGGAAAAAAAATTTTTGTTAACTGTATATGATTAACACACTGTCAAAAAATTTTGGTAACCATTTCTGAAAAATTACAAAAACAATTAATTGTAGGTAAAAAGATTAATTGTTTACACACAATACAACTTTTTTTTAGTCCATACTCTGAGTTACAAGTGGTTGAGACTAGTCTGTGCTGAATAAAAAAAGCTTTGTTCAGTCTCTGTAAGACTCTTTAATCTAAAATACGCACTACTTATAAAGACTAAAGAATCTACTTTCATGTTTGTACATATATGTAGTACGAATTTTGTCAATGCAATAACCACAAGGTATTGATAAGGAATGTAAATATAAGCTCAAAAATATTATATATGTACGTAGTTAAATATTCACGTATAATTAAATGTGAGTTGTACTTTACTGGTAATGATCATATTTGATAAAATCTTAGTAAAAGTGTGAGTATTCTTCTGCCTTCGGCTTTTTTTTGTCGTAAATAGGATGTTCACAATTTCTTGGAAGTTTTAAAATATACAAATTATGTTAAAATCCTTAAAAGTTATTTTAGTATTATAAAATTATTGAATTGCCTTGCTTACAAGAAGTATCAAAGTAACAATATTAATTTATTTTTGATGAATCCGAAAAAAAAGTTGACTACATATATATACATATTTTTTTTTCTTTAACGAAACAAAAATAAAAGAAAAGACGACAAAATGATAAATTAAATAAAAAAAAAAAAAATCTACCATGAAATAGATTTAGAACCTTGAGTACAAGGCAATCTACAAAGGAGCATAAGCCTTATTCATCTTAGCTATGCGAAGAACATGTTATATCCCTTTCGAAGTCACATATGTTCATGGATATCCTCCGGTGCTTGTTCTACAGTTTATAGCAGTTAGGATGTGTAAAATTAATAAATTAGTGGTTAAAGCTGTACTTAAAACCTTAAAAAAAAGTTGAAGCTACATATTTTTTTAAACATAAATGGATTTAGGATGTTAAGAGTACGGGAGAGTTAAAAAATAATGTATTAAAATCAGAATTCTGTGTATATAATTAATGAGCATTTAGTTCCACGATTTAATTAAATAAGATTTATAGATAACATTGAAGCCAGGGCGAGAGAAAGTCAGTTAAATATATACATAACATGTACTCAGTTGCAGAGTCAAAAGACTCTCAAAAGAGGAAAACTCGTGTCGTCGCTTGCTTTGGCTGTGCGCTCAGCTATACAGCTATAGAGCCGACATTCCACTCCTCTCCTCGTAGGCGCACATTCAGTGTACCCCTTCAACGCGTCACCAAAATATGCACCTATATGGACATTTCCACGTGAAGCCACTCTTCTCATATCCCTACCGTGCTTCTCAAATAAAAAAAGATGTGCGCCTGGTTCGCGGGCAAGCGGGGCGCCTGAATTACTGAAAAAAAGTGGGCACACTCCGTAGCATGGCAGTCAGCAATCTCCCTACTAATCTCTGACGACATACATTTTACGACCCTACATTAGAGGCTAAGTTGTAAAATTGATTATTAAGTGGCTTTTTTTCAAAAATTGTGATAGTAACGGGGTCTGAAATTTTGGCAGAAGACTTGTTGTACCTTCTTGAAATATTCCTTAGAAGATCATTTAATTTTTTACTGTTTTTACTCAGTAAGGAATCACGTTAATCAGAAAAAAAGATTATGTACAAAATCTTAATACTAATGACAGAGTGGATGCATTTTGTTCTAAAAATATTTTCTGTGACAGAAAAACATGAAATTAAGTCTTTAGGTAAATCTAAATGAAATTAAACAACTCTCATTTAATCACTTTTCATCAGAAGTAATATATATACACGTTAATTGAATTTACACGATCGTATAGCAAAAATAAATTAAAACTAATTGTTACCTTTTTCTAAAGAAGCAGTTATTATATCTCTGAATTCTAAGTTAACCGATTTTCAATAATTTTGAGCGGCCACCTCCGTTATCTTTAAATACTGTGTTAGAATCATTGCATATGATTTGAGTGTAACTTTTATTTATCAATATAAGCAAGAGCACCAAACAACAATCAAACCAAGGAAAATTTTGTTTTCTGCAGTAAAAGACAATCATAGTATAATACACATATAACTAATAAGATACATATAAAAAAGAGTATCTGTGGATATGTTCCCTATGCATTTGAACACTACTTGACCTATCGGAATGAAACCTAAGGAATATGTTGTGTCAACATTGGCAAAGGCTTCTGACATAGTACTAATATGATTCTGACATAATGTTTACTTTGTTTTTTTTTATTTCATTTGTATTTTTTTTTTTTTTTCTGGATGCTGCATCAGTATATCTTGAAAATGGACAACACATATATTTTAGAGTGGTAAATTTACGTAAAAAAGCAACATCACCATCAGTAACATCTTTAACTACGTTTTTATTATTTTGCACAGAAAATTTGTTCGAAAAATATTGTTTCATTCAAAAGTGCCACGATATTAAACATGGAATGCATCTACTGAAAAGTTTCAATGTCACAATCAAGGCAAGCTGGTTGAAGGACAATGGAATTTATAGTTATCTGACGCTTTGGGACGTTCGTATACTTTTCATCCAAATAATCAAGATTGTTTTTACCTACGATTGCTGTAGTCAACGTGCATGGACCGACTTCATTTTAACAATTAGAAACTGTTAATGGTAAAATATGCACCACTTTTTCAAAATCTGCTGATGAACTCAATGCATGTATAAAATCTTCAGTTTTATAGCGAAATATTAGGAAGTTCACATTATGACTGAAGATGTGTGTTCCATTATAAAATGATGCATCTGCCAGTCATTTCGCGGAACAACTGCTGGATATTAGAAATGAAAAAGTCGCAATAGATAAGTCCACACACTGTATCACATTTTCAATCGACTTCTACAAGTTTACAGCAGATAAAGATGAATGGATTAAGAAATTCTTCCTGAGTATCGCGCAGAATTATAAAAATCAACGTTGGCTCAGTGAACGTGCCATTCTAGCAGCTAAGAACATCGATGTAAATGACATGAATTTTATTATTAAAAATGAAATGTAAGGCGAAGTGATGATTCTGATGCAGTTGTTAATTATTCAACAGAATTCTTAAATTCACTTAATTTTTTAGGCATGCCACTGCACATTTTAGAACTGAAAATTGACGTAACAATAATTCTTCTTCGTAATATAAATCCTCCATAACTTTGCAATGGTACCCAACTTTCAAAACAGAAGTTGATATTAAAGTAGATGAAGAATATTATCGAAGCCACAATTTCAAATGAAAAATTTAAAGGTAAAGATGTGCTGTTTCCACACATTTCAATTATTCCAAAAAATATTCTATTCAAATTCAAGAGGTTACAGTTTCCAGTTTGACTTAGATTCGCAATGACCATCAATAAAGTGCAAGGACAATCTCTGCAGTTGTGCGGAGTGAAGCTAAAAATCCTTATTTCTCACATGAATAACTAAACGTGGCCTGCTCACGCGTTGGAAAACTGTCTGATTTCTTTGTGGAGGCACCAGAAAAAAAAAAACAAGAAACATTGTTTACTCACAAGCACTCAAATGGATAAAAAGAGTTAAAAATATAATTAAAATCAATATATTGTCAATAAAACTAATTTTAATGTAGTTTCTTATATCAAGTACATTGTTCCCAAAATTACAGCAACGCGTGACGGGTACGCTATCATAAGAAAATAACCTTGAAAATAGTTTTTGAAAACTTTGTGTATGTAATTAGACGTATTTTGTTTGAGTTGTGTAAGTGCTTGTGTCTGCAATATATTTTCTTATTCAGAGCTTCTAGAGAGAAACTTTACGGCAAAGAAACTGACTATATATGTTACAGATGTATATAAAAAAATAATTTAAGAGAAGCGTTCGTCGCAAAAATTTGTTTTAAGGACTTCATAAGCTCCTAACACTAACTTTTTTTAATACGTCTTTCATGCGTGGAAAATCTTTGATACTGTGTTTTAGATCGACGGGCTGCGTCATTACCATTGTTATGGTCATTGTCTCTATCATAGCATATAACACTCTTGTATCTCTTGACCCCATCGTGAAAAACAACGAGTTTCATGACTGTTTGATTTTGTGTAAAAGTTTTGCATTTCGCTTTATTTTTTCAATAAAAAACTGCTTCACCTGGTTAGAAACACGTGAAAAATAATTTGGAAAGTTATTAGTTAATGCACAGATTTTTGAGAAACTTTATTGTAGCACTTAAAAAGAAATACTTTAATTATGCACAAAACATTCTCAACTTCAAATAGTACCACTCACAAAATTATTAGTCAAAATTTTTAAGTTTTCGAAAATTTGTTTTTAACCATATTAGATTGAATTTCTAATATTTATCTTATAATTTTTTTTTAAATAGTCATGCAACTTATCAGTTTTTTTAAAAAAGTATGAGGTACTAGACAATCTGAGGATCGTCTGTAAATTTATTGGAATCGATTCGCTAAATATTCTTCAAGTTCAAACGAGTTTAACGTCACTTTATTATATGCGCCTAAACATTGTCGTGATAGGTACTTTGTCGTACGGTATCGTAATAGACATTGTTGTCTCGCAGAATATCGCTTAACAAAGTGTAGAGACTTAAATTTAAAGTAATGACAAAAAGCTTCAACAGAGAAACACTGAAGCACTCTTACGGAATTACGAGATATAACTTTTCTCTTTTAAGGAGGATCTTGTAACCTGCTAATATCTATTCTAAAAACATCGATCTAATCGCTTGAGGTCATCAGATAGCAGACAACTGCACGTTCTCTTACATCCATTTATCATAGGGACTTTTGAAATTTTTTACTTTTTACACATATATTTTGATTTTTTAACAATAACTTATGTTCAATTAGAGAATCTAAAAGATGTAGAACTTTTCTTCAAACTAATAACGTTTACTTCATAACCAATATACAACGTCTCGAAGCACGGCTCCATAAAAGTAATGTTACGTTAAATGAACTTTGGCATCGAATATCTCAAAATTTTTCATAATAACGGACAAAAATGTGGATGCCGTTAGATTCATCACCTTATTAAAAAAAAAAAAAAAAAAATGACTTTTAAGCTGTGGAAAACCCATTCAAGAGCCTCCTTAATCCAAATCAGACTGAATTAAATTCCGGCTAGGTTTATTTCTCAAAGTACCAGCTTGGGAGCTTTTCTTTTTATTTCGAATTTAAATAGCTAGATAACTAAATTAAACAATTTTTATATAAAAAAAATATTGAACTACTACAAAATTGATTATTAAATAAATTAGGATGTTCCATGCATAATACATGGGGATGGCGACTATACATAGTTTGAACTCTAGAGGGTAGCAGCGAGGAGAGACTTCAACCAATGAGAAAAATGAGGGGCAGTTTAAGATTTTAATTCATTTGCTTCGTAAAAAAATATTTGTAGAGTGATAAAATAAATAAAAATAAGTTTTTTGAATCATTTAACTGTACCACTGATTAACTATAATATAAAATTTTAGACCGAAAACACGTAAACTGAATAATATTTTGGCAAATAGTAGACAGTAAGCAGAAGGTTAAAAGTAAGACTTGGTTAAGAGACAGTTTGAGGGACCGTGATTTTTTTCTCGCTTGAAGAGGTATCTCACTAATGCGGGCTTCTAGCTTATAGAGGTAAAGAAGAGGTTTGTCTCGCCTATAGAGGTTTATCAACGATATTTAAAATATTTTGTTGTGAACATGATAAAGAATAATTTTTTTAAGTGGTATACAATTCGTCTGTAATTAATCAGCATCATTGTCACTTTCATTTTCGTCAGTTACGCAATTCTGAATGATTTTATCTTCCTTGAATTGTCCAGCAGTAGCGACGTGATCGTCGATCCGTATAAAATCTTAAAAGTTTGGGGTTACCCGAAAATCAGTTGTTGTATGAGATACAAGCTTGGCCGATTCATCATCACTACGTCTAACTTCAAGTTTTACTTCACTTTCATCTGGCAGAACATTTTGTTTCTTAATACAAAATCCAGCTTCCTTGAAGCAATTTTGGACAGTAATAATACTTACTGCTTACTACGCTATTTTTGCGAATTTTATTGCTAAATGTACATTGATCTCACGGCTACTACTTTCATCCAATTACTTAAGAGTATGATTTATAATATGACAATAATCTCTCTACGATAAAATTGTTTAAATTTGTGTACTATGCCTTTATCTAACGGTTAAAGTTTAGAAATTTAAAATTTTCTAGTTTTGGTAAATCTGAGTGTGCAGTACAATTGTCTACAGTAAGCAAAGTTTTTTTGTCTTATGACCTTTTGCTGACTAACTTTCCTCATCTTGTCTTGATACCTTTAAAACACCTTGGTTGCTTACATCTCCCAATAATCAATAAAGGAAGTTTGTCTGTACCAGTCAATTTGACACACTGTAAAATCTTTACACTGTTTACCACAGTGTCATTTTTTGCCTTTGAATATAAATGTCTTATCCATAAGGCACTTAACAGAGCTATTTAATTAGCATTATAGATACCTATACTTTGCATCATATCCTTCTAAAAGATTATGTAGATCGACTGTCCATTGATGAGAAATGCGATTTTTGTTTTGACAGTGGCCCATCTATGGAGATTTTTTTATCAAGAGTTTGTTTAATCCTCTCGAAAAGACATCTTTTAACATCGGGAAATTCAGAAATCTGGATTTGCTTGCTATTTCCGAATCCCTCAGAGCACTGGAACTTTATTAAGTCTTTAAATTTCACAATCTTATAATAGGTTAATTCCAGTAATCTAAATTCACTTCGTATTTCACACCTGAATTCTCCCAACTCAAATACATTTATAATTTTTAGTTTATCAGATTGAATGAAAAAGTAGATTTATTATGTACTGTCGATCTTCACTTTATTCGTTAAAAACGTGCTACAGCTGTTTCGGTATCACAGTACCTTCGTCGGACAAATGTACATCAAGATTTAATAATATTATATAGCGTTCTATCAAGAACATACACGCTGCGCCGTGGTCGACAATCAGAAAACAGGGGCTATATACATACATACATTCATACGTACACACAGAAATGCATAAATTTTGTGTGTAGTCAATAATACTGGTCATTTCAAAGCTAAATTCAGTAGAGGCATATTGTTTAAATTTAACATGTCATTCAATAAGATATTAGAGTCTATTGATTTATTAATTTCTAGTGCTTTTAATGCATCTAATTTTAATTCTTTGTTACATGTGTGTAAGATCTTAAAATTGTTATTGTAAATATGATTACATTTAAGAATGTGATTAGCATAACTAGAAGTATCTAGTTGTTTTTCGTAGGCATTTTCATGTTCCTTGAGTCTGAACTTGAAAGCTCAACCTGTCTGTCCTCTATATTTCTTATCACAAGAAATACAACTAAGTTCGTAAATGCCTGATTTGTTTTCTTTTTCGGTCTGATCTTTATTTTTTTGATAATAGTTTGTGAAGTTTTATTTGATTTAAAAGCTATGTTTATATTGTACTTCTTTAAGTGCTGTTCAATCTTTTCTGACAAATTGCCTACCTAAGTAATTACATGATACAATGCAGTTTCTCTTGCGGACTGAGGGAAAACTTTGCTTATAGCTTTCTTATACTGTATATTTTTAATTAACTTGTCGATAGTGTTGGAATCATAGCCATTATTGTAAGCTAGTTGTTTAATTATTTGTAATTCTTAAGTATAGTTCTCAGATTTTAAAGGTATGGAAAGGAATCTGTGAATATAACTATTGAATGCAGACATTTTATGCGAGTACGGATGAATAGAATTTTTATGTATAGTGGAATCTGTGTGGGTAGGTTTATGGCAAATACTATACTCTAGTTGATCGTGAATTCTATGTATTGTTAAATCCAAAAAATTAATTCTATTGTTGTTTTCTTGTTCCATAGTGAATTTAATATTTATATGTAATGTATTAATATGTTTGAAAAATAAATTTAGTTGCCTTTTCGTACCAGTCCAACAACAAATTACGTCATCTACGTACCGATACGAAAAGAGCAAATTTTTACTAAGACC
Source organism: Copidosoma floridanum (assembly GCF_036245765.1). NCBI lineage: Eukaryota > Metazoa > Arthropoda > Insecta > Hymenoptera > Encyrtidae > Copidosoma > Copidosoma floridanum. The sequence goes on from NW_028321900.1 coordinate 1,950,526, forward strand.
ATGTTCCATAATTTTATTTTCTAAGTCATTCATAAAAATCTCTGCTAAGAGTGGACTTATGGGATCAGTATCACCATGGGTAAGGCCATCTCTAGCTAAAAATATTCGGTTTTGGAATTGAAATTAGTTTTGTTCGAAGCAGACGTCAAGAACGTGTAAAATTTCTTCTGAAAATAATTGGCTAGTAGTGGATCTACTAAGTAAATTTTTAATAACGTTTATTACTTATAATACTGGCACGCTTGGAGAGAGATTTTTTACATCAAATGAAATCAGAGTCAAATTTTCGGGTAGTTGTTGATTTTTTAAATTATCTCCAAGTTGTATGGAATTTTGTATGCTGTAGGTGGATGTCAATTTAGTATTATATGTAATTGATTTAATGAACTCTTTGGATACTTTATATGATGGGGAACTATTAAATGAGACAACTGGTCTAATAGGCATATTGTTTTTGTGTAGTTTAATTAAAGAGTATAGTTTTGGTGGCTGGGGATTTATCTGGACAATCGCATAGTACGGGAGATTCGATAGAATGGTTAGGTTTGTATGTAAGCTTATAACGTCTTATTGAAATTAATGTGTAGGATCTTTTTTCAGTTCTTGAAAATGACCATAATTTATAAATTCAAAGGTTTTCGAGACATAGTGATGCTTATCTATAGCTATAACTGTAGTCTCTTTGTCTGCTCGAGTTACAATAATATTATTATCTTTTAACTTTTTTCTCATACTAATGGCTATTTTCTGATAGTTTTCAATTTCAAAATTTGAATTTTCTTTTATTAAACTAGCTAACAAATATTTCTTTTTGTTCAAATTATTGACTAAATTGTTTGGTAAAAGTCTTTTGTTGTTCATTATAGTTTCACATTCGACAGCTATGAGTTCTTTTGCTTTTTCAAAATTTTGTACAGTAAAGTTAAACTTAAAACTTTTTTCTCGTAGAGCGGTTAGTTTTTCTGAAAAATTAGTGTTTGACAATTAAAAAATTTTTGGTCAGAATATCTATGTTCATTGTTAGTGCTAGTGTCTGTGTAAGATGTGTTTATTCTTTCAAATATTTCAGTCTATTTACTTAATTTTTTTGTGTTATGTATTTTTTTCAAACAATACAAAGTATTTTCACTCTTACATCACTGTCAAGTGCCATAAATTCAATGTTATGAAGTTTGGATAATAGTTCAGTATAAACCACTTTAAGGTAAACACTCACAACGTCTCTTTTGTTGTATGCTTTTCTTCTATCTTTCACTAGCCATCTTCTAATTGCCCCGGCCGCAAGACCGTATATTTTTAGTTAGAGATGGCCTTACCTATGGTGATGCTGATCCCATAAGTCCACTCTTAGCAGAGATTTTTATGAATGACTTAGAAAATAAGATTATGGAACATGGTCTTAGTAAAAATTTGCTCTTTTCGTATCGGTACGTGGATGACGTAATTTGTTGTTGGACTGGTACGAAAAGGCAACTAAATTTATTTTTCAAACATATTAATACATTACATATAAATATTAAATTCACTATGGAACAAGAAAACAACAATAGAATTAATTTTTTGGATTTAACAATACATAGAATTCACGATCAACTAGAGTATAGTATTTGCCATAAACCTACCCACACAGATTCCACTATACATAAAAATTCTTTTCATCCGTACTCGCATAAAATGTCTGCATTCAATAGTTATATTCACAGATTCCTTTCCATACCTTTAAACTCTGAGAACTATACTTAAGAATTACAAATAATTAAACAACTAGCTTACAATAATGGCTATGATTCCAACACTATCGACAAGTTAATTAAAAATATACAGTATAAGAAAGCTATAGGCAAAGTTTTCCATCAGTCCGCAAGAGAAACTGCATTGTATCATGTAATGACTTAGGTAGGCAATTTGTCAGTAAAGATTGAACAGCACTTGAAGAAGTACAATATAAACATAGCTTTTAAATCAAACAAAACTTCACAAACTATTATCAAAAATAATAAAGATCAGACCGAAAAAGAAAACAAATCAGGCATTTACGAACTTAGTTGTGGTTCTTGTGATAAGAAATATAAGGAACATGAAAATGCCTACGAAAAACAACTAGATACTTCTAGTTATGCTTATCACATTTTTAAATGTAATTATATTTACAATAACAATTTTAAGATTTTACACACATGTAACAAAGGATTAAAATTAGATGCATTAAAAGCACTAGAAATTAATAAATTAAAAGACTCTAATATCTTATTGAATGACATGTTAAATTTGAACAATTTGCCTCTACTTAATTTAGCTTTGAAATGACCAGTATTATTGACTACATACAAAATTTATGCATTTCTGTGTGTACGTATGAATGTATGTATGTATATAGCCCCTGTTATCTGATTGTCGACCACGGCGCAGCGTGTATGTTCTTGATAGAACGCTATATAAAATTATTAAGTCTTGATGTACATTTGTCCGACGAAGGTCCTGTGATACCGAAACAGCTGTAGCAAGTTTTTAACGAATAAAGTGAAGATTGACAGTACATAATAAATCTACTTTTTCATTTAATCTGATATGGATCTTTATCAAGTGACGACCAATAATATAGAATATCTCAGTTTATCAATCAACGACAACACGTTGATTTTTCGTTTGGACATTCTAAGATGTTGTAAGAGCTGTACTGTTCGCTGCACATGATATTTATTTACTGTAGTAAGTATGACAAATGAGTTTATGTAGTTAAATATTATTTCTTCGAACAACAAAATATTATTGGAATTCCTGAAAAAAATAGAATGATTCATACATAGATGAATTTTCGCTTATAGAGTTAGATACAAAAGTGGCTCTTTAGTTATGGAGGTCAGAGTAGGAAGAACGAATGTTACACACGCAGGTTTTTGTTTCTCACTTACAGAGGCTTGTGAGAGATCAAAGTTTAGGAACTGAGAGTTATTTCATTACAGTTATTCTCACTTATAGAGTTTTTTCACTTAGCCAGTTCTTTCTCACTTAGGTTTAAGTGTATATAGATACACAGAAAGTGTGATTCAATTTTAATCACATTGGCTAGAGTCTGGGCTGCCTGACACTATCTGAGCCAAGCTTGCTAGATCGCCATGCCCATTCGCTGTGTAGAAGTTGGTGGAGTAGAGGGCTGACATCACTTGTTACTTTAACATGTAGTCTTATGGAATCCAACGCCAGCGTTGGCAATGTCAATTTATTTTATCCCATTTAACCGTTCATGAAAGGTCTGGCAAAACGGGGGCCGCACTGAACTTGCACCCAGCGAATAGCTAACTCGTCACTCAACACAAAGCACCTTGCAGACTTATAAAATATTTTTAATGAATTTTTCAATCTAAAACTTTGAGGTGTTATTGTCAAAATACGACGTAGTATATTGTAACTAGGACTCCAAAGTATAGTTTAATTATTGTTATTTGTTCTTCCCACCATAAATTTTTATTAATTTTTTAACGTTTTTGCAAGTAGAAAATAATCTTACAATTTTAATAATTGCACATATCACGAACATTTTTTTTAACCTTTTTTTCTAGATAAATAGTATTTTATATTTGTCGTAAGTTTATGGAAATCAAAAATTTCCTTCTCTAGCGCTCCTTAAAGCTAAGATGTAGCGTTCTAACTTGTCATAATATTCCAACCTGATTTTCAATTCCCTTAACTGCAAAATTTTGCTTAGTACTCTTGGAAATTAATTCATATAGTGCAGTACTTTACTAGGTAGGCCACATTTTATTAAGCTTACCAATAGAGCTGCTTTTTAAAATTGCGCTCATCAATAATAAGCCTTTAACTAAATGAGCCACAAACATGGTAATGCATTTTAACTAATAGCTATTAGTATACCGTAATAAACTTGGAACAAATATTATTATTCCTCTTCTTTCATGGGACTAACCAATAAATAAGAAAGTGCTACTGACTATCATTTAAACTAAATATCTTAATAAAGACCAAAGGGGTCGATTACTACAGTAACATATATAAAGTTGACAATTTTTTTTTTTTCAAACTTAAAAAGATTGTTGATTAGAATACGTATGATCGATCAAAGATAACCTCAATTTTTACCTCTTTCTTGAAATGCTTACAACTATTAACTAATATATAAGGTATGAAAAAATTATGTTAAAAACAATCATAAAAGTTACTTTCCTTATACAAGCTTTTAACAATTAAGTTAAAAAATACTTGGTAAAATCAGAAGAGTTATGCTATACTTCGTAAATTAGGCAACATTTTGAAAAATTGACACCAAATCCAATAAATTAGGAAAAAGTTAAAAAAACTAGGTGGAATCACAGTCAATTTGGGAAACTTCAGAAAAATATGCAGGATTACAGGCAATTGGGTGAAACTTTAGAAAATAAGGCGGATTTACAGTCAATATGGTGGAACTACAGGAAATAAGGTAAAGTTTCTTAAAACCAGTCAGAACGCCAGATAGTTAGGCAAAACTTTGGTTAATTTAGTGCTCATTTAGAAAGTAAACTACAAATTAAAAATATTAGGCGAAATTTTTAAGAATTGAGCAAAAATTTGAACTATTAGGCAAATTTTCAGAAAATTGGGTAAAGTTTCTGGTCTTAGGTGAAACTACGGTCCTAGGTGAAATTACAATGTGAGAGGAAACTCCATCATAGTCGATAAACATTCCCATTAACGTAATTATAAAATCATGGAAAAGCAGCATAGAATTTTATATCTTCAATTCATTTTTCATTAAATACTTACGCATTAAGAAAAAAACAAACGCTATTTAAGTAACTTTAAAAAAGCGTTAACTACTTTTTCGAAGCACACAATTTGTTTGTATCTGAACACTTAATGAATAAGTATTGTGATTGAGTACTTATCTAATTTTTATAAGGTTGCATGATGTTTAATATTTTTTTTTTTGTAAAATACTAACGCGTTTCGCCAAAATTATGAATGTTATGTTTTAGAACAGTTAACAAGTGAAAAAAATTGACTGATGTCAAAACAATGAATAAAAACCTTAGTGAAGCAAATAAGTATTACGATTTTATACATATTTAATCACCATAAAGTTGCATTAAAATTTATATTATTATCTTATTTTTAATGAAACACTAAAGCGGCTTCTATTTGCATAAGTTATGACGTAATTTTTATATAATGAAAGATCACAACTATAAGAAATACAACAGTTGCTAGTAGCTCATTGTTCAACAAATATTTCAGCTGGCTAAACGAATGTTGCCATTAGCTACTAATCTGACTATTCTGAAATGGCTGAGAAAGTCTAAATTTCTTTTCTTTTTTCTTTTTTTTTTGTTTGATGAAGTGGGGCGAAGAAAATCTTTATAGACACCCCAGCTAATTCAGTAGTAGAGTTGGATTTACCCAGTGTGCCAACCGCCTAAAAACTAACCTACCCACATGGGACAGATCCGTAAGGACCACTCCCCTAGAAGATAAAATGGCATATGAGGAGAAAGAAAAAGGAAAATAACCGAGAAATTTGGAGGCCACTTCGCTCTCAAAGGGATGAAAGGAGGGGCATTTACGCATCTGGGTGAAGCTCGAATCTTGGCTTGCGCTGGAATAGAGTTAGTGAAGGTTAAATTTGGTGTTATTGTGTGTATGTAAATGTGTGAGTTGAACGGGTATTCTGTATTTGAAAGCGTACTTGTGATTAGTGTTGTATAGGTTTGGAACTGTAAGGAATACGGCAGATAGAAAGGTGCTTCTAACGGGAGCGTACGTATTGAGGTCACGGTTATTTTGGTGAAATTATGGAGATGCATCTGATGGAAGCAAAGGAGATTGAAGACCTAAAGTGTTTTGGGGTCCCTGGGGTTTTGTGCAAGAGTGCATGGACGTCGTATAAGGTCGAAGCACCCGGGTTGGAGGTTCGCGAATTCGGCGATAGTGGGGTTTGGGCGGTCCGTAATGGAGGCGCAAATTTTTTACGCAAGGACAGGGGCTGCTTGAATTGAAGGAATGATGTTTAACTCCTTGATAATCTGGGCATTCCTGATGTTCCACGGACTACCCAGGACTACCTCAGTATCTTCACGAAAGGGCCTTGGATACTCTTGAGTCCGTTTCGTTTGCAGGGCCCCACGGTGGTATCGCGTAGGTACTGATGCTCTTGATGATGGCGTTAAAGGTGCGTAGCTTGGTCTTCTGGGAGACTGCTTTGTTGTTACAGAAGGGCTTTCGTTACACAAAGGCTTCGTATGCCTCATCACGAGTGCTGTTGATGTGCCGAACGTACGTAAGTCGACGTCTAGCATGACACCAACGTACTTAGCGGAGTAGCTCCAGTCAATTTCTACTCTGTTGACCTTTATCTTTTGTAGGTTCTTCCTTGAATATTTCCAGGAGACGAGTATGGATATAGTCTTTGCCTCATTTACGATCAGTTTCCAAAGACTATACCAGTTATGGACTCGTTTAGAAAAGTGGTGCACCGAAAGTGTTGTTTTGACGTGCAGCTGACTACAACGTCATCTGCATGGATGTACGTGTGTTGATGTTTTTGCGCTGGGGCAGATCATGGCAAAATATGTTGAAAAGAGTGGGTGAGAGTTTGGAGCCTTGGGGCACTCCAGAGGTTATTGGGAGGGGGTTGGAGAGAGAGTCACCTACATTAACGTGGATAAATCTGTCTGAGAGGTAGGATTTGACGGTATCACTGAGGTAATGCAGAAAATCTTACTGAATAAGCTTGTACAGGAGGCCCTCAGGCCGTCGAAGGCCTGTTGTACATCTAAGAGAGCTATCGTGGTGAAGCTTTTGTAGATGAGGCTATCGAAGAGGTCTTAGGTGACTCTCAGAAGCTGGTGTACAGTTGAGTGTCTGGCTCGAAATTTGTACTGCATATCTGGAAATGTTGTTTTCCGTGGCGGGCTTGTTGAGGCGGGTAAGAATGACGCTTTCAGTGATTTTACTGGGCGATGAGAGTAAGCTAATGAGTCTGTGGCTCAAGAGGTTGCTAATGGATTTTTTCGGCTTGGAAAGCAGATGACCATAGCCATTTTCCACGCAATGGAGAAGTAACGAAGGCGCATCACGTTGGTGATGTTGCAAATCACCGTAATGATTTTTTGTGGGAGGATTTTTAGGACGCTATAGGAAATACCGTCTCTGTCAAGAGCTTTCCAAGTTTTTAAGGAGCGGAGGATGCCTCTGATTTCGAAGAATGTGCTGTGGTATAATTATAGATTGTTAAGGACCTGTTGCTGCACCGTATGGTTGATTTTCGCGTGTTCCTGCGCTAGTTCTTCAGCGCTTAGGTTGGAGGAGCATTTATTTTGCAGAAAATCTGGGAAGATATCTGCTTTGTCTAAATCTCGCAAGTAGAGTATATTCCATTGTTGGAGGGGGAGAGATAAGGCCGCTTGTTACAGAGTTTTTTAATAACCTTCCAAGCATTTCTTGGATGGGACTCTACCTCGGCTATGAATCTCTTAAAATTCTATTGCAGCATTGCAACAGTCTATGCAGTTGGTGGTAACGGGTATGGTAAGAAGGGATCTAGAGATCTGTAAGTAGACTGGGTTATGGTTGCAAGGAAGGTCTGGGGATAATCTTAATTCTGTAGGGATGGTCAAGTTTTCAAGTTTAGTCGTTTTGTGTGTGATGCTGTTCGCGTTCCAGTTGAATTTCTTTTATTATTTTTACGGTAGATTTGTCAAATGATCCAAAAATTCAGATATTGGCACTTTAACTGTTCTTTAACACGTAGAAACTGAAATTGTCAGCTTTTTTTAAAAATGTTAACCCCCTCTGAATACCATTTAAAAAACTCACTTTTTGAAAATATAAATAGTTTAAAAAAATATTTACCACATTTTTTTCTAACAGTTTAAAAGTAGTTTAAGATCCGCAGTATTTACAACATGTTAACATTTAAGCTCTCTAGCATTTTTAAAACACGAGTTGTTGAATAAACTATTTTGGCAAACAAGGAGTTTTTTGTAGTTTTCCAGCGATCTATTGATTCGATTAAGATTATCGTGAGCTTATTGTCTTGGTTTTTTTATCCACTGATTACATCTATTCAACCAAAATTTTTTTTGTCAGAGCTGTATTTCTCGCTGTAAATAAAAAAAACTGGTTGTTGTCAGTTTTACCAAATTTTTAGAGCATTAAAGCTGACATTATTAGGCTACAAAAAGTATTAAAACTATTTGGATTAATAAGATTTTCAAAAAAAAATGTTTTTTCGTGCAAATAGGAATTATTGTCAATTTTCAAATTTTTTTAACTCATTTGACCCACTTATATATAAGTCCATGGTGAAATGAGTACTTTTTGCACGTATATTTAGCTTTGACGATGACAAATATCATCTATCAAATATTTTGATCCCAGCCATATTAGACAAAAGTTTATTTTTCAGTCGTTAATAAAAAAATCAATTAGTTATTGACATATTTGCATATTTAAAATTTTTTTCCAACGTTTAATTATAAGGTTCAAAACTGATATGAGATTAAAAAACAAAAGTTGTGTTTTAGGTGTCTAATTTCTAAAATTTTGACTGACGATACAATTTCAGATTAGTTTGATAAATAGTTAATGACAATGTTTATTTGGTAAGCTGTAATATTCGTTGAACGTTTAGCTTGTATCAAGAGCTGCAGTTTTCATGGTTGTGTACTTTGATTTAAAATTACCTTATAATTTCTGCAACTATGAAATGCGTTAGTGTGTTATAAAAAAAAAGATCGTGATACATAGTACAATACATTTTTACAATAATTTTTTTTAAAAGGCTTACTATTTTATCGTATAACATTTCTAATTTTTGTGAAGTACGTTGATAATTAATAAAAAAAAAAACTATTAAACGTCATGCATCCTTACAGTAATGAAACAAATTTACTATCACATGTTTATTCACTACACAGACCTTTTTTTTTACTGATTAGATGTCAACAATTTGTACATTTCGAGAAAGTTGTTAATGCTTTTTTTTAACCACTATAATAGTTTTCGTTTTCCTTAAATAAGAAAGTGTTTCATGAATAACTAAATAAAAATATAAAAAGTCTGTTGCTAGTATACTTGTCAGATTCTCACAGTAGGTGGACAACAATGGTCCGTAATGCAGACAAGGATGGCGAGAGTGAGTAAAGTAATAGTCGACACACAGAGCTTCTGTGTGGTTTTATATATTAGTATTTATTACAACTAACTAACGCTCTAACCGACGGTAACAAACCTCCGCATTTTAGAGAGTTTGTAATAAATTTTTGAAGCAGTGGCAGAGCTACATGAGTTGGAGTGGAGTAGATATCACTTTCGATGTAAATGTTCGCAATCATTCATTCATCTATTCTCGATTGATAAAGGCCCGCGGTTTCATGCATACTCACCTTTTGTACATAGAACATTATTCAGTATCCTTTTACTATATATATATATATATATCTATATATATTTATATATATATTACTATACTTTACTTTATTTTCGCGGTCGTAAGTTGTAGCGTTGGTATAACCCATCAGGACCTCTGGGTGGCTGTACTTGGCCTTCACCTAATTCCTCTGAATTGATTTGGAATGGTCTGGTAGACTCATCTGCTATGCTTATCTTGTTAGCATTGGGCGGCTTGGTCTCCTGATTAGGTCTTGTAGGAAGCTCTGAGTCTGTGGTAAACTATAGATTTATCGATTCCGGCAGGTCAAAGTGTGCATTTGAGCGTCGACGGTGATCGTTGTCCTTAGTGTGGGTGAGCATAAGTTGAAAAACGTGAAGCTTCGTAGCAATTTGGCCTGCAGAGACCAGGTTAATATCCCCTGCCGTATGAGCCATGATAGGACAGAGGCCACTCTATTTTTACGCTAAGCTGGCACAAAACTGTTCTTGAGCCTTTGAAAGTGACTGCTGATACGTGGAACTACTCGTTTTAGCTAGCTTAGAATGGTCTAGCTGACTTATTTATTTTTTTCGCATTCTTGTGTATTGGTGGACTTAATCTTCTGATCAAGCCTAGTAGGTTTAAACTTTTTTGATGTGAAAACATTTTATACGAGGTTTGGATTTCCGCTACGACTGTGAAAATTTTCAAAGCGTAACGCTTTTTCTGTCACGCCTATACAAATATACTAATACTATTCTCTCTTTCTCTACTAAGAAGCGCTGAGTTTACGCTACTGTCAGCCAAAATATATAGATATACTATGTCGTATTCGTTTACAAGCAATTTAGTATGTATGCGCATGCGTACACACACACACACATGCTGTGCATGGCTACTGCGTGCATGCTACGTACATAAGTGGCCAGTACTGCGTGTTAACGCAGCCGCCTGCAAGAAAATTGGTCTATCTAATTCAGAGGTAAGGCGAGTGGTCTACAAGCCACAAGTAGAGACTGAGAGAGATGACGTAGTTGCCATTCATCCTTGCGTGTGTATTAGTTTGCATCCACTGGTTACAATTAATGCATGTATAACCTTACTTTTTAAACACGTTCATGTTTATATTTGACCAAATACTAACATGAATAAAATCATTCGCTTATTGCGGTTTAATTTACTACCATACTTAGATATCAGTTCTACTGCATTGCAAGAAAGTTAGAATTTTTTCCTATATGATTGTTTCTGGCGATTTTAATGTTAATTTCAATAATGAAAATTCACAGCCTTTAAGAGGGTTATCGTGGTACAATACGCATTACAAATTTGATGAACTAAGATCCAAGCTGATTAGATACTACACCCTTCTCTTCCTTTAACGATGAATTTTTATAAGTGAATGTACTCGCACATGCGCAGTTCAAGTCTAGTCATCTGTTTGCTTCGTTTTTATCAAATTTTTGGCAAACTGTACTACTTTAGATTACAACATCTCATAAACTATAAGGCTAGGCCTTCTGAAATTCAAAACAATGCTTCTTAATATAGTCAGCTACAACATATTAGTTTTTTACAAAAATCTATGGAAAATCATACGAGTTCAATTAGAACACGTATCTTTGGCAGCGAGCTCACGATGACTTCTCCATACGAGCTCGTGTATAATACAAAAACTTAAAAATTCTTTTTCTTAAAAACTACAAAGCTAGTTTCTCTACAATTTTAATACAAAGATTTATATTTAGTTATGTGAAGTGATAAAATAAGTGTCTTATAATTTTTTATAAAACTTCTTTAGAAAATGAAGTATCACGATAACCCCTTTAATAGACCTTCTTCATAATTTTTTACATTTACATAATAATAATCATCGACATCAATTAACTATCATAGGTGATACGACTATAAATGAAATTTTTTTGATATTTTTTAATAAAATTGCATCCATAACATTTATTTTTAACTACAGCTACCACAAACCAATTGTTACTATTATACAGAGCGATGAACCATACACTTAGCAATAAATAATCGTGTAAATATTTTTTAATTTAATTGTTTTTGGTACTTTTTCTACATTATTAATATTTTTTATTAATAAAAAAGGTGATATGCAATTTTGCATTCTTTATTTACTGAGGACACAACTACTATTATTGAGGTTGACTTTTTCAAAATTTCGAGAAATTAAATTTTTTCGTGTTGCATGTTTCAGAACGCAATAAAAAACAGTAGCACATATCAATATCCATGTTTTTACATCTTCCTAGGGTCGAATGCGACACTACGATTGGTTTTTTTTTTTTTTTTTTTTTTTTTTTTTATGTCAGTCCTACGATAAAACGTAAAGTTGGAGCTTGAGTCCCGAAGAGGAGCATCTTCGTAATTCGAAGCTATGATGCCGGTGTGTCGAAGCGGGCGTTCGAGCATTGACGGTGATCAGTCTCTTCTGGGCAGTCGCACTTAAGCAGTGTAACATCCAACGAGCAGTCAGAATGTCAGTCCTGAAGAGGAGAATTGGCATGATGCCAAGCACTGATGCTGGTAAGTTGAAGCGGGTGTTCGAACGTGGATGGCAATCAGTCTTGTCTGTCTAGGCGTTCAACGTAGAGTTAAAGTGTAGGGACCGAAGAGGAGTCCTGGTATGATGCAATGTACTAATGCCGTTGTGTTGAAGTGGGTATTCAAGCAGGTTGGCAATAAGTCTCCTCTATGCGGACGAGCTAAGGTGGTAGCAGTGTAGTTTGAAATAGTTTGGCCTGGGGACCAAAGTGCGTGACGAGTTGGTTGAACTGGATTGATGGAGGCCTCTGCATGCTTCTTGAAGGATACCAATGCCATTTGCAAACTCTCTGCTTCTTGAGTCTAGAAGTTGCATTCCAACCATAGCTGAGCCCAAGGGACTTTAGTGGCAATGTTACCAATGATTATTACAGCAGCTGATACCTGCTTCTATTTTCTTCAGAGGCTCTATGCAAGGTGCAAGAACCTGCTGTGTAACTGATGCTTTGAGTTTCAAAGTTAGTTGGTTCTTCCAGTCCATATTCTTCTCATGCTTGTTGTTCAGTTTTTATAGGTTAGGTGTGTCAAGCACCACTAAGTGCTTCTCTCCACCTAGAAAGAGTGTTCTTGGTTGCTAACTGCAGTTGGGGTGGGCGAGAATCTTCTCCGAGGATGTTAAATTGGCCGGGGGGATAAATAAATGGTGAGTACGTTGGATTGGAGGCTTGAGGTGTGGTAAGGCAGTGCTTCTGCTAGATTCTGATGCCATCACTAGTAATGCCAGAGACCTAAGACTTTTCTTGGGTGCTCCCAGCTAGCCATGCAAGCGCAGAACAACTCTATTCTCTCTCCAAGCAGATAAGCTAGGGTCGGGGAGACCCTCTTCCCGTCCTTTGACTTAAGCCCTGCCCACTTCCCAAAACTCAAATATATTCTTAAATTCCCCTACAACATAGTTGACGGTGGTCGAGTGGATTATTTCTTTTGCTGATGCTTCAAATCTGTTCGAAGACAATGCGATTCGAAACATACTGATACTCAAGTTGAAGAGTTTGAATTAAAAACTGGACTTTTTGTAGCAGAACAGAACTTGCCTATCCAATTAATCAATCACTCGATCCCTTAAATACAAGAGCTCTGTAAAAACCGAAGGTTCTTGAGCAAATGGGAATAAGAAGAGAAAAGTGCGCCTGCTTACTTAAGAATTTTAAAAGTTTTTAAGCGGTTGCGAGTTTCAAAAAGTTATTGCCATTTAAAAAAATCAACACTTCTCAATTTTACTAGATAAGTCAATGGATACATCTTTCAAAAAAATACTATGCATCGTCGTTGAATATTTAAATCCATTAACTGGTGTAGTCGTAACTTACTTTATCATGTTTATCAAAATTAAGCGCAAAACAGAGCAGTGCTAAAGAACTTTTTGAAGCTTTCAATAGTTTTTTTACTAAAAATGGTAGTCCCTTCAACAACATTTCAAGTTTGGTATGCAATAATGCTAGCATTGTGTCTGGCTCCAAAAACTCTTTTTTTACTTATTTACCAAAAAAAAGTTGCTTATATTATTTTACCTTCTTGCATTTATGACTCAATAGCTTTGGTCATGAAAAAAAGTTGCGTTAATATACCTTCAAAGTTCCAAACATTGCTGCAGTCAATTGCGAAATATTTTTGTAATAGTTCCAAGAGATCCGAAAATTTTAAAGATTTTAAAACTTTTTAAGATGTTTCGACAAAAAAAATTTTGAAGTTAGCTAATACAAGGTGGCAAAAAAAAATCGCCTCAGTTCACTTATACTTTGGTAAGTGATAACGTAGCTATTGCTTAACTACATTTTCGCACTTCCTGATACTTTATTTCAATAAATTTAATGCATTGTTTTAAACAAAAAAACATGTTATTCACTAGCTTCAGCACTCGTGTTAAAAAATGTTAATATTTATGGGCTCTAACTTTTTCAATGACACAGCAGTAAAAAAATTACAGAAAAACATTAACTATTAGGTTACCAATGAAGATTTAAAGTTCTTAAGAAGGCTCAATACACCATATATAGACAACAACATATACAGGTATAGTAATAACCATAGCCATATATGTTATTTTTTCGATTCCAAATCAGAACAAATCAACAAAGGCTCTGTCTGTTCCATGTGGTATGATTTTTACGTAGATATAACCTTTTATTGTACATAATGATAGTGAATATCAATCACTAAACAATGTCCATGAAATGTTTATTATAAGTTAATAAATACTTTAAATAAAAGTTTATGCATTACGCATAACTATTTATATTTTAAATCATATGGTTTTTTCATCAAACTTCACTACTTTGTTCCGAAGTAAAGGAATATATTTCAATTCATTCACACTAAATTTTTGAATACACTTCTGTTTGGCGCGTTTTTTGCAGACGACATTCTAACCAACATTTTTCTAATCGTGCCTATTAGAGTACTTCAGAAAGAAACATCTCAACAAACTTTGCAGCAACCTTTATATTTCTTATGTTTAATTGAAAGAGTGATAGTTGAATCATATGTCTCTCATTTTTTGTTTATGTAGCAGGGGATTTGAGAGAGTTATGATGAGATTTCCGGTAAAAAAAGTGCCGTCTCCATAAGAGGCTATGTACAAGATGCTCACTTGTAACGCGTCTTATTAAAAATTTTCCGGAGCAACCTATGCTGTAATCTTGCACAGAGGCAAAAAACATACTCATTGACCGTGGATTTCTATTTTATCCCTTTCACACCTTCGACAGGTATGTTGAGCCTTCTTAAGCGATATTGTTATGGTGATGCTTGCAATTCTATTTTAAAGTATCTTCGACAGCCAGACGCAATGGGCCTTCGGAAGAGCTGCTTGAATTTTTACGTAACCTCTTTTGATGAGATTCAAAAAAATTATTTTAAAATCAAGAAATTGCTTGAAACGCTTCATTTTCTTGAACCTTAGAAAGCCTTAAATACCTATCTTCAGAAAGAAAGTCCTGGCATAGTTTAAGATCTTTAATCTTTTTCTCCGATATAAATTTCGGTTTCTTTAAAAAAGGAAGCTGGCAGTTGCCTTCTCGCTAACATTTTTGTCTTACAATTAGAGGTTAAAAAAAAAAAAGTAACGATTGTCGCTTAGAAGACAGAGACTTAGAGATCTCAAATTCATTAATTTGAATTGAAGCTATATGAGCATTGCCACACTCTAATGCAGAACCGGAAATAGTTCTTTTAATTTTCACGAATACAAAACCATAGAAACGGAAAAAAATGGAGATGGATTTGCTAAACGCGATTTGTTTTATTCACAGTTGTTTTCCAGCTTACAACTTTAATGAATTAAATTTTAAAATTTTTGACAATCATCTTGAACTATTTAACTCTAAAATAATTTAATCTAATGCTATGACAAGTTCAAAAATTGAGATTTGAGGCAAATTCTTTAAAATTGCAGTTGTTATAAGCTTTCATTATTGAAGCAAAACTATAATTTAAATAACTTTTTTTATTTAATTATAGTCAAATAATATTTGTGATATCAAACAGACTACTTAGTTTTGTACTTAATAAGTTAATAATAAAGTATATTAGTAAAAAGTTTTAACTAATGATAACAACTCTAACGTACGAATTAAACCTTTGTTACTTCAGATGTTTTCCAATTCAGATTCCAATAATTTATATTGGAATATCTAATAAAATAAGTTTTCATGAGATAATTTAACTCTTATTTACAAATTAAAATTATATTTATATTTTCGATTATCAAGAAAATTAATGTTTCGTTTTTAAAATTACACTGAAACTCCATGGGATAAAATGCCTGGATTAATAATCTTTCTTTCGTCCATTAAATTGCATGAATGAAAAAAAAATCTCTTACAGGCATACTATAATAACAATACTTGTTTTCGCTTTGTTTACTTTAAAAAAAAATAGATTCTCATATTTTATTAGTGAAATAGGCCTACTAGCGATACCACTAGAGGAGAAAATTGCAGGAATTATTTACATACTTTTCTAATTATTTATTTTTGCGAATTTTTTCTTTTCTCTTAAAACTTCGAAGTAATTTCATTGTGGCTTATTTTTAACGAGTGCACAAAGGGTGTAGCCAGATAATATAGGTAAAACTGCCTTAGCTTTAAAAAATCTGAAAAAATTCATGTATGTAGCGTACTGTAAAAAAAAATTTTTGGAAATTTTTCCAAGCCCCAGCTCACTCATGGGTTCACTATAGGATCCGAATGGTGAATTTCAATTTTAAAGATATCTTTGCTGTCTCTCAACCGATCCCAATACTTTTAATTGGAGGGTGAAAAGTAAAATAATTTATATTAACTGAAATTTTTTTAAGATTTTTGGCACCAAATTCAAATTTTGGGGAACGTTCGAAATTTTTAAAATGTCCTACTTCTGAGATTATTATTGTTACAGACTCAAAAAAATCGATAAATTGTAGTATATCATATTCTATCACTATAAATTTTTCCAGAGTTTTTCAAACTAGGCAACCTATATAAAAAAAAAAAAAACGTTTTTTTACCTATTTTCTCACCATAATGGCTTTAATATGCCTTAAATGAACTTTAAAAAAATTGTTATATTTTTTTGGCACTTACCTCAAATTATTTATACTTAAAATGTATTTACATTATCAAGATGTTTACCTACTTAGAAACGTTGAAAAAAAGTTTGTACAATTTATAAGGTTGAAAATAATGTAAAAAAATAACTGCAAACAGAATTGAGTGTACGCTGAATATCAGTTAGAGTAACACGTACGTGGAAAGCATTATTTAAAAAAAATTTATGTAACACAATAATTTTTCTATATAATATTTAAACTTGTATTTCTTATTCTTCAACTATATTCTGTCATTCATATACTTAGCAGATATACTGTCCAAGGGTGATTAGTGCTGGGGCCACCGTCCGCGCTTACCTACGCGTACGGAAAAGGCCGGAGAGAGAAGGGTATATTAGACCTTGTTTTGACCAAAATAGATAAAAATATTGACTGTTGCAGTAATGAAACTGATTTAGTCAGATCATAATAATTGATTCGTAAAAATTTAACAATCTTGTAAGCTAAACGTAACCTTATGAAATGAAATATGAGGGATTCGTTTTATCTGGATTCATCGTTTGGGTTTTCTTTAATGATAATTGACAGATAACCAAAAGTAGCTCGAGCATTAATTATAACGTTACGTAGTTTTCTAACCTTAAAAACTTCTTAAAAATTGTTTTTCTTGAACCTATTACAAAGTATGCTATACAAGTTATATGAAAATTTTTGATGAATACAATCCATTTGATACTGCGACGTATGTAACTTATATGACTTTAATATTGTTAAAAACTTAGATTAATAAGTATGATTAGTGGATTTATTATTGGTTTCAAGAGACGAAATGTTAAGTATACGTATTTTCACATTTTTTTCCCTTCTGCTAATCCATTTTTTTTTTTTTTTTTTTTAAACAACCCATTGTATTACTGAAATTTTCAATGAAATAAAAAATAAATACATTTCTTTGTACTGAGAATAAAAGTAAAATTATATGAAAGGTCCAGTATAGTGAGTTACAGGAAAAATAAGCAAACTCTAGCGTGAAAATTCTTCTTTCTTAATAAACATGCACTTGTTACTCGTTTATTACTATATTACTCAACAAGCTTGGTTTCAATAAAATAATTACTTAATAATTTGATAAACTTTGTCTTTTAGTTAGATCGCTTTGTTAAATAATTATTTTGAGTCTGGATGAAAATTGAATACGAAGAAATATTGTAAATACAAATTCCATCATTATCTATGTAACCCGTGTAGCTATGGGCATGTTATAGTGTGTATTGTATCAATTTAAAAATTCCCATATACTATTAACATAAGATCATGATTTACTAACTAAATTTTCATTTGTCCATAATTATATTAGTAGCTGTTGCAACACTTTGGCCTGTCAAAACAACCCCCACCACTTGGGTAGGGGTCTACTTTGACGAAGCCAAAGTGTTGCATGTAAGTATTTGTGAGGTGAGAGTATGAAAAACTGTCAAGCGGAGGGGAAAACATGCGAAATCTAAACGTTGTGGAAAGTAAGAAAGAGGGAGAGATGTGGACAGAGAGAGAGAGGGAGGGAGAGACATACGAAATTTTGGAGACCTAGAGAGTGACGTGGTGTAATATAATAGATATCCTATTACATACGAAGAATGATACTATAAGATAATTGTACAGTGTGTATAAGGAAACTGTTATCGAAGACGCTATATTCGGGGACTGCATGATTGATGGAAGTGGTAGAGAGGAAAACACAGATTCACACATCACTGCTTGGATGGTAATTTTTCCAATTAGACCCCAAAAATGGTAGAGCCAATCAGTGACTTTCAGACACTTCACCCACACTCTTCTTATGTTCACTTTATTAATTAATGGAACCAGAGCGCTACCTATCGACTATCACAGATGGCAGAGTCATGGCTGGGACACAATTTTTTGCTGCAGTGGCTAATCAACTTTATTTTTCGAACCTATTATCTTAACACTGACTTTTCAAAACCACTCACGAATTTTTGATTTATGCACGGAGTGTTAAAGTATACTGATAAGTTGTATGCCTAAAGTTTTACGCATATAAAATTAAAAAACCTGATGGTAGTGAAGATTATGTTTGCAAAGTGAAAAGTATCAAATTAAAATACAGCAAAAGTTAAAAGATAAATTTTCATACGATTCGTGAGCTTGTTATAGTTAATATTACGGAAATAAAATTGTCGAATTTTTCCATTCGTCACAAAATCTTTCACGAGTTAGTGACTCAACCGAAAATAAAAACATGTCAACCAGTTTATAGTAAAAGATATTTTGACAGCATGACCACAAGTTATCCGTATGGTTACCAATGTGATGTCACAGGGGAAGGGGTATAATACATCATCATCATGAGTGGGGAAAACACTCACTCGGTCGAGGTACGACAAAGCTGTTGGTTGGTTCATTTTCTTTTTCACAGCTGATCAACAAGTAAACGACAAGATGGGTCCAAAATATAGTAAAGCAAACGCTCCATCGACGAGCTCTAGGAACGATGATGATGACGATTGTCAAAATCCACTCATAGAACAACCATATGAAAAAAAATAAAAAATACGTTTCTTAAAATATTCTGAATCCGAAAAAAATGGATACAGAATCATATAAGATAGTGCCCTTTTCAGGACCAACACATTACTCATTTATACTAGGTAAAAATGTGATTCATTACCTGATATTCATGTCGGTGTTGCGTCGGATGTTTAATAAAATACGATACATATTCCAAAAAATATGACATCAGCCCATTCTTCATCACGGAAGTTAAACCATGAATAGAAAAATCATCCTTACGTATCGAAAAATGTATTTGATCACTTTATACTCGTGTCAGCGCATTCTTGAAACTGTTCAGATGAATGTTTGATAAAACTTGATACATATTCCGAAAACTGTGACATCAGCACATTCTTTACCACGAATCTTTAACCTTGAAAAAAAAATCATCTTTATGTCAGTTACTAGTGTGACTTTAACCTCAAAATTGCTACAAAGAAACTTTGTAATAAGGTAATCTTGATCATGCGCAATATGTGCTCCAACCATCGCGACGTTACAAGCCGATTGGTTGACATCCATGAGCCATGTTGGGGTGTGGTGGTGGCAGCGAAAAGAGCTCGATTGGCAGTTGACCCTGACGAAACGAGCTGATTGGTCGCGCAAATCGTCTTTGCGCTAGCTTTCCAAAAGAGCTTGTGGTTTTGTGAGCGGTCTGCAGAGGTCCCTGCCATGGTCAATCAGCTTTTTGACAGAGTTTAGTTGGGCATAATGGATACGTGATGGAAATACCCGTAGACGTGTCCACTGAGTGGACCCATAGGTTGTGACAAAACCGTGTTTGTCAGACGGTTTTACGACACATTGATCGTATGAGTAATACTCGATTGAAGTAGGTCATTTTTTGTTGTGGTGAGTGGCAGCCTGGTTACCGCGATCTCGGAAGTAATATTAAGTTTTACGAGGGATTACCACAAAATAGCGATTGGACGCGCGATTATAGATCAAAACTGGTCATTATTGAGGATTTGACGCGCAAATCATCTGGTAGTAGCAGTATCATCGATTTATTCACCAAAGGTGGTCAACATAACAATTTGAGCGTAATTTTTATCACGCAAAATATATTTCATCAAGGTAAGGGTCAACGCGATAAATTGCTAAACTCACAATAAATTGTCATCTTTAGAAATTTACGAGATCGCGCGTAAATACAACATCTTTCGAGACAAGTGTGTCTGGAAAATCTTCGGTTCTTACATGGAGCGTATTGGGACACTACTTCCGAACCATTTGGTTACTTTTTTTTGGATCTCAAGCAAAATACACCGGACAATTGTCGATTTTAAACTTGTATTTTTCTAGATGACGAGTATCTGTACGTATACGTGGCTAAGAAACAGATAAAAGGAAGCGATACGGCGAACCAAGTTCCAATCGTATCGTTGTAATGGCACCAAAGTCACGTTTCCTGTTTGGTCAAAAAGATATCAGCATTTTGAGAGCTCTTTATCGTCTCGACATCGAACAACAGAGAGCTCTGTTGTGCAAAGCAGATAAGTCGCTAATCTAGCACATTTGCGAGTGTGCATTGAACATTCTCGAAGGAAACGTTTCGCTAACTGTGGCACCCAAAAACGCTTGCGTAGACACGCCAGTGTTTTCAGAAAGCTCGCTAACGCAAAAATTCATCCGTCGTCAAAGAAAAAAATCATCGTACAACCGGGAGAAAGTTTCTTACCTGCTTTTTTAGGTCCACTCCTTGGAACGGTGCTATGGATGTTGTAACAAACATGAAGCACGAAAAAAAATGATTCTTCTGCCTCAAGAAAGCGTGGATCGATTGCAAAGCGCATTCCTCAACGATGGTCTGAAGTTCGTGCAAACGCTGGGCACAACAATGAGTTAGCTCAACGCAGAAATGAACGACATCTTGCACTTACCGTATACCGATGAGCGAGAAAAATGGAAGAAATACGAACAAATTTTACAACGATTTTTGCATCTTAGGGAATTAGACAGCAAAAGAAAGCGACATGCTGACACTATTACAGAGAACACCAAGGTATCACAAGATAAAGATCCCTTTGACGACGACGTTGACGATGACGAAGAGAAGCGTAAAAAAAAGGAAAAGCAGGATAACAAGGTTATCGAAAGCGTACTAAGAAAGTTTCGTCATAAATCTGTACTTATTATATGATAATTGCGTGCTGCTCGTAACTTTGAGTGGAGCAATGAACGTACCGTCATCATAGGTGGCATTCGCATCCCCCAGTCGAACATTGTCGATCTCGTGAACGATGCCTTGAGGAACAGGAAAAAACGCACACCAGTGGGCTGTGATCAGCTTGCAGTGGCACCTTGTATGGCAAACAATCCGCAAGAGTGTGTTAGAAACGCTCAAGTATTAAAATTACTGATGGACGACGACGACGACGGCGACGACGATGACGACGACGATAAATCAAACTCGCCAAATAAGAGTCTCTATAAGGCAGAGATTTCGAAGGGATTTCTTTCAAAATTTCGGATTAAAACGAATTTAAATTTGCGTTTACAGACATTGAGAAGTATTTTACCACTGACAACAGCAACTTGCAAGACATCAAAATTTATGGCTCCAACTGGTCTCTAAAGTTTACTGTAAGTTATAACGACAAGGCTATTGAGCTTGAAGAAGGACGAAAACAAGGTGTAAGTGGTAGTGTCGCAAAGCAATATCGTCGTAGTTTAGTTCTCGAAAAGGTGACCTTTGATCAGTTAAACGATTTCGGTGTCAAATGTATTGATTATAATTTACGTGTATTGAGTGATTTTTCAGATTTGATGCCTACTGTTGTGCAGAAATTTGCGGATAATATTTCAGGAAAAGGTAGTAATATGTATGAAGCCTAAATTGATTAATATAGACCTGATATTGTAAAAAAAATTGTAAGAGATATGAATGATTCAGATTTAGACAGTGTGTATGAAAAAGTCATGTCTATAGATACGACGAAATGCGAATATTTAACAAAAGAATGTGTATGCGATTTTATTTACAATATTGCGGTATTTCATACAATTGCAACTGTAGGGACTTTAAATTCTAAAATAAATTAATAAACGTATGTTCTCTCTGTTGTTACATAACCTTGAATTCACATCACATCCTTATAAATCACATTTCATGTTAATGTCATGAAAAGTAATATAAATCACATTAAAATTTGATGTTATGAAAAAAATTAAAAAATATTTTGGATCCTTAATATTGGAGAAACCTATTAATATTGTACAAAGAATACCCATACTAAACGAGAGGGAGAATTTTTAACCTCTCTAGTAACTCAAAAGTAGGGGAGCCCTCTCTCCACGTTTAAAGTTGGGAGGGGGACCAAACCGTGGTGGGGTCATGTTCCCCACCTCGCATGCCTCGTCTTTGCTCATCATGGACAGTTCCTACGAAGGTGGTGGAAGGTTTGTTGTGACGGGCTAAAGTGTTGTAACAACTACTTATATTATATTTAATGGTTGTTATCGTAATAAAATGAAAAGAGCTATTTAAAAGTTTTATTTCATCAAATTGCAAATGTAGTACCAGAACTGACACCAGGCTAGTAGTATTTTAATTTAAGAAACTTATACGTACAACAGTAAACTAGCTATGTGTTCTACTGTTTTATCGAGATACCTAGTTATCAGAAAATAATAAATGCTTATCTATCTAATTCTTAGACTAAAAATTCATTTAAACTTTAATCTTATTTACAATAAAGTACATAAAAGTCTTCGAATTACAATGTGAGAAATGATACCGTATTTATCGTATGTATTTCAAAAATATCTTGTACAGGTAAATATAATGCGTTGTTTGTAAGCTGATTTTCAGATAGTATAATGTTTGAACTTATCGGTCACTTATTTTTATTGATTGCAAGTTGTTAGTTTGCATGCACATAGTGTATGTTCTTAAAACTTTTTTTAACCATAATTAAAATAAGGGCCACAAGAAAGTTCATTCAATATAACAATAAATGAAATACAAACCTATTGTTGAATAATAAACCAGGTCTGGGTTTTGGGACCCCTGACAAATGTGAAACATCAAAAAATATGTTATTGAACTCGGTGGTATTTGATTGTCTATGATGAAAATAGTTGTTTTCGTCAGATAAAGGCCATTGTCTCTGGGGCTATTTTGCGGCCCAAGGGACCTGCAAGGACCTTACGAATGGACAAATATGTATTTTTATCAGTAAATATTATAGATTAGGAAAAAGCAAATATTAAATTATGTGTATACTTTTTTGTTTAATAATAAATAAACAACGATAACGAGAAAGAACAATAATAATCGAAGAAGAATATCTATACTACCTACTTACACGTAGGTATATACATGTTTAACAATAATTTCGTGTACATTACTTTCTGTGTCTCTCTATCTCTTTTCGGATACCTGTGCGTAGTAGTGCACGTGCGCGAATTTCGTTGGCTTTTTACTAACGATAGGTTAGGACAGGGTTTGAATAAATACAATTGAAAGACCCTGGGAAAATCTTGCAATATGGTCAAATATTCATATTTTAAAACAATCCTGTTAACAAAGAACAAATTTGTCATAAATGATAAATAAATAATACTTATTCTAATATATTGGTTATCATGAGAGACTCTGGATGCTAAAAACGTTACTCAAGCTTTGGGCGTATCCTTTTTTAAACTAAGAAGTGGCAACGTAAACAATCTCATTTCATCTATTTTAGGGCTTGAACGACCACAAAAAGTCTCTGACATCTGTGCTTCTATCTTAAAAGCTTCAGAAAAGATGTATTACCGGAAAATTTCGGGCTAAAATCTGTTTGTCAAAGCGATATCTTTAATAATCACAATGTAATTAATGTTAGAAAAGTGCATGATATGAGTCATGATAAACTTATTTTAATTGCAAATGGCACTTACTTCAGACACGAGAAAAGTACTAACAACGAATATGAGAGGAAATCCCATTCTGGTAAAAAAAACTCATCTTGTCAAGCCTCTTACAACCTGTACGACAGATGGATATATCGCTGACGTGCTTGGACCTTTTTTAGCAAATACAAATGATGCTGATATTCTTAGAAGAAAAATGGAAAACAATGAAATTCTTAAGAACTTATTTTAACAGGGTAATATTTTAGTGTTAAATCACAGCTTTCGAGATGTTGCAAACCATTTGGAATTAAAAGGCTTCAATGTTTTAATGCCATCGCTAAAAGGCCAAAGAAAACCACTTACGACAGCTGAAGCAAATAATTCTCGATTAGTAACCATGTTTCGATGGATTGTAAAAGTAGTATATCTTACTAATATATAAAGCAAAGTCGCTAAAACCGTTGTAATCGCTAACCGCGAAAACTACTGAACCGATTTTGCTGAAATTTTGCACACTGATTCATGATACTTCCTAGATGGTTTTAGTATAGTTTTTATCTCAAAAAATTTAATAACAATAGCAATAAATGAGCTCAAAAATTTGCAAAAATACGCCAGCTTTTCACTTTAGTTCAGTAAAATCCGCTAGGTGGCGTCGACATAAAATCGAAGCTACCTGCAACATAATTAAATAAGTGTGGTTATAATAAGCCGGAGCGTATCAATAGTGGAATAGTCGAGCTTCGGCAGCTCAATAAGCTGTGTAACGATTGCAAGTGATAGTCCTGCAGCTGGGTATCCCGGTTACGGACGACACTCTTCTCTAAAGGGGAAGGGACTTAGGTGTCGCATCACCCTGAATCTCGGCGAGTGCTATCAAAAAAAAAAAAAATTAATCCCAACCGATGCCATCCATGCCACAATACCAGGAGACATATCTAGCCAGAGCACAATCTGCTCCAACTCATCAGAGTTGTAAGGGAGTTACACCATCCCACCTGGTGCAGTTAGAGAGTTTGTGGCTACAAATGTAAGCAAGGGAAGAAAACAGTTCTGAGCTCTGAGGGGCATGGGCAGCCACAACTGCTACCTTCTTGGTAGTCGCGTCCCCAATGCGCTTACCCACATGTTCCCGTCTAAAGATGAGCAGTTGGTTATCCGGGGAACGATCCGAGACGAGATATTCTTTGGTCAGCGGCGTACCTCCCTCCATCACAGTCTCCGTACATCGAGACTCCCAGGGTAAAAATCAAGCAACCCGTAGCCAGCTCTTCATCATCAGGAACAATAATAAAGAATAGTCTGGAAGTTTCACCACTGGCGCTTTTTAGGGCCATTATAAGTATTTACGTTCCCTACTTAACCATCAATTTCATCGGTTCTTTTTAGGGGCCACTTAAGTGTAAGCTACCTTGCCAACAAATACATTCTTATTACTATTTCCGGAAGCGATTCGGCGACTAAAAGACTATATTAACTAAAAACGGGCACTATTAAACCAAGTCAGCCATTCACTAGCAGACGCACAACGTCACCTGCGAAGTTGTTCTTCGCAAGGCTGGAAAACCCGGTGACCGACGACTCTATATTACCCTCTCGACTCTAAGCATTCAACCAGGAATCACTGATCCTCTCCAAGGTCTTCGCTGGGCAAACCTATCTTACTAATATATAAAGCAAAGTCGCTAAAACCGTTGTAATCGCTAACCGCGAAAACTACTGAACCGATTTTGCTGAAATTTTGCACACTGATTCATGATACTTCCTAGATGGTTTTAGTATAGTTTTTATCTTAAAAAATTTAATAACAATAGCAATAAATGAGCTCAAAGTTTTGCAAAAATACGCCAGCTTTTCACTTTAGTTCAGTAAAATCCGCTAGGTGGCGTCGACATAAAATCGAAGCTACCTGCAACATAATTAAATAAGTGTGGTTATAATAGGCCGGAGCGTATCGTTAGTGGTACAGTTGTGCTTCGGCAGCTCAACAAGCTGTTCAGAGAACCCTGGTGATACTCTTGCAGCTGGATAGCCCGGTTACGTACGACACTCTTCTCTAAGGGGGCAGGGACCTAAGTGTCCCTTCACCCTGAATCTCGACGAATGCAATCAAAGAAAAATAAATTACTTCCAACCGATGCCGTCTCTGCCAGAATTACCAGGAGACATATCTAGCCAGAGCACAATCTGCACCAACTCTTCAGAGTTGTGTGGCAGTCCCACCTTTCCACCTGGTGTAGTTAGAGAATTTGTGGCTACAAATGTAAGCAAGGGAAAACAGCTCTGAGGGGCACGGGAAGCCACAACGGCTACCTTTTTGGTCGTCGCGTTCCCCAACGCGCTTACCCACATGTTTCCGTCTAAAGATGAGCAATTGAGCAGTTGGTTATCCGGGGAACGACCCGAAGACAAGATATTCTTTGGTCAGCGGCGTACCTCCCTCCATCATAGTCTCCGTACATCGAGAAGCAAGAATCACTAACCAATCTCCCCATCTAAGATCAGTAAAACAACTAAATCTGCAAATAAAAAAGGTGCTTTAGACACCAACGTCTTCGACGTTATACCGGGAGACGTTGGGAAAGAGCACTAAAACTAGCCCCAAAGCTTCGGACTTTGTAATTTTTCTCCTAATCAGTCTGGGTCTTCAACAGTAAGCCAGAGAAGATCACCCTGAGGTATCCAGGCAGTCACAATTACTGTTAACTGCAGTCAAGAAAGAGTTAACTTAAGAAGCTCACCGGTCTTTTTTAGGGCCATTAAACGTCGAACTACCTTGCCAACAAATGTATTAAAATTAACAAAGTTGACTGAAAATAGCCTTTAGGGGTCATAAAAGTCGTAAGCATACCAATAGTCGCAAAAGGGTGTATTGGAAAGAAAACCTCAAATGTATCTAATGAATACAATTTGAGGCGTCAAGAAACTGACACAGAAAATTTATCGAGATTGAAACAGCAGCGTCAAAATCGTCAACTAAAGAGTCCATTACGTGAGAGATCAGCTTTTTATTGTACCCTCACAGCAATCTCTGAAATCTTTAAAGATCCTACTTCAGATTTTTTAATGAGTAGAAAATGTATTTGTGTTTTTGTGGCAATAAAAATGTTGGGTTTAAGGTCCAGGACTTTGTTGCTCTGGTAATAAAATTGTGAGATATGAGAAAAAACAATTTTTTTTTAATATAAATTTTTTGGGGGTTTAAAATCTTAACAGCTTTAAAAAATAGCCCTTTTCGTGAATTACACAGAAGAAACTAAATCAACAACTTCTTATAGCCATCGATTATTTTATGGCATAAATTTTCAGTATAATTATTTTTTTGAATCCTTACACCTTATTATTTGACCAAATAAACTATATGGATTCCGAAAAAATATGTTTTTAATAAGAAGATTTTTGTTCTGAGATGTATCGGGAATATGTGTAAAATTTTCTAACTAAAAATGTTTCACATTACATGTCAACACACTACGGTGTTTTATTTAGTAAGTCTCGGGCGAAGCCGAGACGGGGGGCTGCTAGTGGTATAATAAGTCAGGAGTAAAAGTTTTTCCATAATCAATTTGATAATACAATGCTTTCTGATGCAATAACTTACTGTAAAATAGTGACTTTTTCGAATAACTTATTTGGTAAAAGATTTTATGCCAATACACCAATCACAAGTAAAGTGTTATCGCAAGTAAAATGTCACAAAAACAAAGAAAATACCTTAGCTGAGGAAGCAGAATCAGGAAGATGGAGCCGTGGAAAAAGTAAGTTTTTAAAATTGCAGTCTCGTGATTTGAAGATTTTCCAGAAATGACCGAAAGAGATTTGAAAATTTTATTTACAGGAACTTACCAGTTATACCAAGCAGTATCATATCTAGCAAAAATCATAGATGAAAACAATGAAATTAGTACAGAATACTTAAAAAAGACCGCTAAAATTGTCAAGTTAAATGTTCGATCACGATACATTTCCAAGAACACATACAACTGCTCTATTGACTACATACCATATGATATTGGATACAGTGCAATATAGAGATACTGATGTGAATGTGCAAACAGTATGAGAACAATCGGCTGTGGCATTATTCTAATTAAAAATTTCTAAAATGTTTCAGATTTAATGAATTCTTAAAAATAAAAAGCTTTAATTAGATTACATATTGCTGTATGCCAAAGTATCATGAGGTAAATAAATTCGGTTTGTGACAACTTTTCCAGATTATATTCAACTTTATGAATCGTACAAATTTTTTCTTTACCTTTCTATGGAATTGTAAAAAAAGTATACATTTTTAAGAAGTATTCTAAAGTATATAGTTGCACACGCATGATCTCTCTCTGGTGAATCTAGTAGACTGATGATCTGCTTGACACATTAAGGTCTTGTATTAAAATCTCGGAGGATCTACAGTAATTTTTTTTTTAGGATAACCAGTCTCAACGTTTGTTAATTATTGGTAGATGATAATACGTGATTTATATAAAACATTTGAAAAAAATTGTTATAAATCGAGTGACGTCACTGAACGGGTGCAAAAATTAAAATGAGAAATTAGACTTAAGAAGCACTAAAATTAAACGAGCCACGTAGGAATATTCAAAATAAAATATCGAAAAAGCACGTGTTACTATGATACGCGTTACTGAATGGCTTCAAAAATACGAACAGTTAAAAAATTTTTGTATTCCAAGTACAAAAAGTGCTAATGTTGGTGAGAACTCAATAGGAAAAATTAGTCAATGTAAGGGCCTTGTGCAAAGAGACAAAGAGATAATCATTGTAGCTACTTATATACCTTCTAATACTGTTGCTAGCAGAATAATTAAATTTATTTCCGAACAACCATTTTTGTATACAGATAAAAATTCTTCAATACTTGAAAATGATTGTAATAAGATTCCTTTTGTGGTAAGCAGAAATTTTAATGTTAACTCTTTTCCGAAGCTGTTGTACCATTATTTAAATTTTTGAAATAAAAATTTTACTTAAATACAAATAATAACCCATTGCAATTGACCACAAAAATATAAAACAATCATCCATGCCATCTTTGCTCGTTATTTAGATAAAGTCAAATCGTTGATTGACATTTCATATTTTTTGTACCACAAGCCCATAGTTACTTCTGTTGAAAGTAGGCATGTTAACTATCGTGGATTTTGGGATGTTTCACATTTGATACAATTTTACGACCGTCCCGTAGAGAACCCTTGCAGGATACCTTTTGTCCCGAAAAAAAAAAATGCCTCATATTTTACATAATTTTTTTCTTTAATCTGTGTATAGAATATTTTAGTTGCCAGAAATAGTCTAAAGTGCGCAAAAAGCATTTTTAAGCCGTTGCCTAACAAAAGTGTTTTAGTCGTATAAGTTCCTATACAATACTTAACATAATGTTTATTTAAATTCTGCGGTTTTCAAATCGAGACACAGATCGATATCGGTGATGTAGCTTTCTACCCAGCCAGTCATTGTACATCGTGGCTCAGTGGTAGACCGATTTGATTGGACGCGCATACATGTATGCATACTCACAATGTAGCAACGGCTTAAGGTGATAGCAACGGGTCGGCCGATTTACAACAGATTATGCTGCGCATGCACGCACTAGACGTACTTTCTTGTTTTCCATCAACTCAAATATCTTACTTCACTCATTCCTCACTCATCTGATAATCATACGAATTATAGCTTAGTAAGCATGAATAAAATTATTGATTGTCTATGATCATCTAAGGTTGTGTGATTGTGTGTTACGTGAGAGTTTGTGTATGTTTAGTTGCTGTAAATCATGTCTGGTACTAACAGTGATAAGGATAGTGAAGCAAAGGTCAAGAAACTGAAAAGACTATGTGCTTACAACGAAGAATGGGAAAAGAGGCACGGTTTCATAAACAAAGACCTTGGTAGTGTTTATAAAGACGTCTGTAAAACATGCCATAAAAGTTTTACTATTTTAAATAGTAGTCAGCGTAATGTTAAGCGTTATGGGGAAGGCTCAGATCATAAAAAAACAAGAAAAAGCACGTCAAACAAACCATGCTTTGACTGTATTTTTAAAACAAGAGGTATTGACAACAAGTGAAGAGAGAGTTACAACAGTAGAAGTAGTGCAAGCTTATCACGGTGTTAAGCATAGTATTTCTTACACTACCACGGACTACTATGGACTGTTATGCAGCACTGTACTTCCTAATTCAAAGATTGCTAAAAACATGAAACTTGCAAAAACTAAAGCAAATTCTATTGCTTTTAATGTCCTTGCACCAGCATTGATAGAAGAGATTATGGCTAATCTGAATGATGACATATTTTATAGTTTATCAGCTGATACATCAAATCATGGTAGCGTTAAGATGTTCTCCATAATCTTACGTTTTTATACTCCACGTAAGAGAATACGTGTTACTTTGTTTGATTTTTATAAAGATTCCACAAAGACAGCAGTAAATATTTTTACAAATTTAAAAATAAGACTAGAAGAGTTTAATTGAAAAATGAGTTATATCTCAAGTTTTTCAGCCAGCAACTGTAGTATCAACTTTTGAATTCGCCATTCTATACATCAACTTCTTTTAAAATAAAATAAAAGTATTTTTCTTGCAGGATGCTCTGCTGAAATGTTGCATAATGCAATAAAACATAGAATTCAACATTGTCATTTTGATATTGGAAATTTAGTCTTAAGTTAAACAATTTATTTGAAGGTACAAATTTGGAGTATCAACAAATAATGAGGCACGTTACAACTCACTGGCTTTTTCTATATCCTGCCATAGAAAATTTCTTGCGTGGACTTCCAATTTTACAAAAATACTTTTCATTACTTGGAGACGATTGCCCTTAAGCAATTTTAGTCCTATATTTTCGTAATATTGAAAAACTGAATGCTTTCTTGAATTTTTTCATAATCCACGAAAAATGTTTCAAGACTCAATTCTGCTTTTAGAGAATGATAAAGTGTTGTGTTGTGAGATATATGTTACTATAAATGAGTTACGAGGTAAAATAAAACCTCGAATAAAAGACAAGTTTTTCGGATTTGGTATTGCCAACACAATAAAGAGCTTGCAAAATGTAGATGAAAATTTAATAAAGAAAAGTTTTCTTCTAAGGTATAAGGACGTTTTAAATTATATGGAAAAACATTTGAACTCTTTTGATAGTAATCATTTATCAGTATTGAAGGTATTTTTTTTCAAATCATTGTTTACTTTTCAACAGCTTACAGAAGCTTTGCTTCGATTAAAACTGAGCCACTGACTTCAAATGGACGTCCTTTACGATGAGTTTTGTTTTGTAAAGAATTTTTGAAGTCTTTAGTCAATAGAAAAGGAAAATCAGACCCTTAAAACGTATAAGATTCATATCAACGTTGGCATAAGTCATTTTCAAATGTACTACAAACACTTAATTTTTTTTAATTTTAGTTCATAGCTTGTATTCTAGCTTCAAGCGCAGTGACTAAGAGAATATTTTCTCTTTGTGAACATTCCTGAACAGATAGCAGAAATAAATTTTCATACGACCATGTAAAAGCAGAGCAGCAAATAAGAGTCAATTTGCAGCAAAAATGTGGCGAATTTTATAACTATGATTTGCAAAAAAAAATTTGTTAAAATGCGCAAAATCACAAAGGAAGTACAGTTTTAAAAACAAGCAATAAATGTACCATTGGATAGTTAATATAAAATTGTTATGTGATTGTACAGTTTTCTAGTCATTTTATTTAAATAAATGAAATTTTATATTTATAATTTTGTTTTTCTTTATTAACTAAAGGGCTTTATTCTCTGCACGCTTGCTCCTGACTTCAATAATAATTATTCACAATGATTTTTGGAAAATGATCAAAAAGTGGGCATTTGTAAAAAGAATAGTTTTATTCTTTGTCAAACCTACAAATTTAATGCAAATGGCTTTTTGTTTCTCGAAATCACATTTTTACATCCACCAAAAAAAAATCACCATGTTATCAATTTCGACTGACGAAACGATATTTTATTAATGATTTGAATACAGTTAATAAATGTAAGTATGAACTAGAATTTCAGTCAAATTCTACGATTTACTGTCATTCCTCATAAAAAAATGAGTCACATTTTGAAAAAATCTTGGTTCTTAAAAAATGAGTCTTATGTATGTAAAAGTATTTTTTTTAACTGTCTCTTACTTTAAGTTTGACTGAACTAATTACTCACATGAAAAACTTTCCAAAGATTATAGTGGAATCAAATTAGCTGAAATGTCGGTAATTTTTAATGAAATTCAAACTATCGCGAAAAATTTATGTTCTACAAAATCGAACAATGCCAATCAATTGTAATGACATTGAACAAAAAACATTTTCTGCTAAAGCTTTAAAAAAAATAGCAAAAATGGTAAAACACGGTATTTACCGTCAGAAACAAAGAATAAGCCATAAAAATTGAAAAAAAAAAGTGTGCGTGGCAGAAAGATGAACAAAATGAGCTCTGGGCAATCCCAATTGGTCCAGCGGCTGCGGCTCCCCGTAAAATGCAAAAAACCTTATTTCTTAAGCTATTATTTAAAAATCAGCAACTCTCTTTGGCAGAAACATTAGGAGCTGAAATTTGGCAGAGCTGTAGCTATAGTAGTCTCAAGGAGGTTTGGGAGCAAAGTTCAAAATGTAAAATCGTGCCAAAAAGAATGAATAATATATTTGAGTATGTTAGGAGTGCACATAAATTTTTCCAGATTTTTCACCAGTGGAAATTTTAGAGAAAAAAATTATGAAATATTGACAGTTTAACGTGGTCTCTCATGAGAGAGCAAGGTTAGGTTTGCCTTTTAATTAAAATTAAGGTATATTCTAAATAGGTTAGAATAAAAAAAATGTTTTTATAGATAGCTTGGTACAAAAGGAAAATGCTCGACAAAAAAAATTAAGCCTTTCTAGGTATTTTTTAAAAATATAAGCAGTTACAGTCGTACAATTTCAAGTTTGTAGAGTGCAAGAGGAGGTGCACGGTAACTAGCTGCGTGGGCAGGGGGGACTTCCCGTCCCTTGACTCTCTGAATGATACTCCCAAACTTCCTTAAATAACCACACCAAATTTCAGCAAGATCGAATCGATAGTTTTTGCAAACCACAGCTTAATAAAAAAAAGTACTTTGGTAAAATGGCCTAAAAAAAGTTGTTTACAACGCTAGATACAACTTTTTTGCAGGATCATGTTCTTTAATGCTTTTTCTACAACTTATCACAATAATAAATTTTTTTACAGTGTGGAAGTTGGTTATTCGTTCCCAAGATATCGTTATTTTTAAGAGCAGTTTGAACGTACTCGGTTGATAACACCAGAGTGGAGCTTCAGAGAGTGGACGTCGTTTATGCATCAGTGGCTACAGCGGCTCATTGCCCCTCATGCACCGTACCGCTGGGTGAAAAAAATACCATATAATATTTTTTAGGACTATTAGCAACGCTTTATAAATACAACAGTTACAGGTATCCAACTAATATGCGGAAAATTTACCGTTGTAAATAATCATTATAATATAGTACTTATCTTAATAATTCGAATTAGCACAATATTTCATATAATTGTCTATTATTTTATAAGACATTAACAAATTTTATACTTGCAAAAACTATTTATTTTATTTGTACATTAATCACATAATTTTCAAAAATTCTGTAATTGATAGTTTCTAATCGTTTAACAAAAACTCTAGCATAGTAAATAAAAAGTGAAATTTATTATTTGTGTAAATTTTTAGGAGTATGCAACTCTGTGAAAATGCAACAAATGCTGATATTTGATTACGAAACGAAAATTTTAGCATAATAAGCTTACATTATAATTATTGATTTAATTAATTGTTGTAAAGTTATATAGTGTTTTATATTTTTATTTAAATTTTTTGTATAACATGTACGAGTATTGTACTAGTAAAAACTATTTGTATAATTTTAAAAGACAGTAGGCAACGCTGTAACAATAAAATAGTAGCTGGTATTTTCACCGTGGTAAGAAAAAATTAACAGCAAAGTCGATCGACGATTACCGTTTATTACATATTTTATTGTCTTAAAAGTGCAGAATATTTTCTACTTTTCTTTTATTGTTTTTTTAAATAGTATCCCCCTCTGTACGTGTAAAAACTATTGATATAATTTTTTTTTATAGTAAACAACTTTTGAACGATACAAAAGTTGATTGTTTTCAAGCTATTAACAAAAATTCCTGCCTAGTAAAAAAACATTATGATTTAATACTTATCTGAATCCTCCTCCGCCTATTTGTCAAATATTTATACACTTTGTACAAGCAAGAACTATGTATTTAGTTCTCAAGATAGGTGAACAGCCACAGTTGCTGGTATTTAATGGCTGATCAAAAATACCATCATGATGAATAAACGGTGAGATCAAATAATTATATGATTGTCAAAATATTGCAAATTGTTATATATATATATATATATATATACGTATATGCATTAAAATTTTCATAAAACATCTTCTCTTTTTGTACCTGTATAAGAATACAAGCCTCTTTCAACCCTTGCATCGCCTTAACAATATTTAAGAGGTGGTAGGCTGAATATCATTTTTTCTTCAACGCAGCGCATTTAATGCGCGTTTTGGAGTCTTTGGTTCCGATGTTGTATTGTCGGTTGATATACGTGGATACTTTCCCAAATATGCACAAACTTAACTTCCGAATAATAATTTTATGAACTATGTAATCATGAGACTGCTTTTTCCTTATTTTTTTTCCTTGATGCTTGCGTTGGGAAGGAATTTATATGACATTTTTTATGTCTTTGTAAGTAAAATATTAATTAATTTTCTTGTTGAAACACAGCATGATTTAAATCAAACAGTTTTTCAATAAGAAACTAATGAAGTACGTATCAAAATACATTTTGTTCAAGGGATTCCTCTGGATTTTGAAATTGGTTAGCAACCAAGTACAAAGAAAGAAATATTGGAAAAATCAAAAGTTAATTTATAAAACAGATTACCTACCAAGCAAATACTTTATTACTCTTAAGTCTATGGAGATAAAAAAAATGCATCAGCTTAAAATCAAACATTGATAAACTTGGAGAAGGTATATTGCAAAAATTACAAAATATAGTTTTCAAGATGTTCGTTTCTCATTAATGCATATGATGAAACGAACAATATATCGAAATTAATTAGCTAACACAATGTTTTAATATTATATAGTGTTATTAATTCTATTCAATTTGAAACATATATATTTTTTATGAGATACATACAAACAGTTTGTGATTTACTCTTAAAATACTATATCAAAATTAAATGAATAAAAGAAATTATAATGCACAGAATACAGATTTTCTTACACATATTTCTTTAGAGCAACTAGAGCTGAATTAGTATATTAGTACGTTTCCTATAAGCATTGGTCCTTTACACTGGGGTTATAATGGAGTACAAACGAACGAACAAACGATGGATAATCGAAAATGCCCAATAATGAGTACGTTTATTTTGTGATCGGTCTTTCGGTCGTTCTGATTCTTTCAGCATTTACATCTATGTGGATAGTATATATAGATATACTTTCCTGAGAAATTGCACCAACCGATGGACCACAAAAAAAACGTACGCATACTTCAATAATGAATACTTAAAAAATACATTTTTTTATGGTTCTTTAGAGTACACTAAAAAGAACTTTAATCAAACGGTACTTTATTCTTGATTTTCTAGTCTACGTATTGAATATATGGTTTTTCATGTAGAGTACGAGACTTTTGAGGTAGCAGTCCAATAGCTATGAAAATTCACCTACTATCACCTACAAGTAACTCTGAACTTAAAATAAAACTTATAAAAAAGATCGTAGTAATAATTTTGAGTACACGTACACAAGAAATGAGAAACAGGCCATACTATAAATGATAAGTACGGGACAGTAAAAAACTAGGCAATTCTATAGTTAATATAGATGTAAACTGATTTGACACTACGACAAAGGCAGAAAGCAAAAGGCACTAAAAAGACGATGAGCACATACGTCTGGCCGTAACAAAACAACACTGGGCCACCATACATACAATATTCGTTATAGATCTCATATTTTTATATATATGTATTTTTTTGTGTATTATAAATGTAATTTTTTCAAAATAAGGTTTGTATTAATATTTTTTATAGCCTTAAACAATGATAAAATTATTTGTAAGTATGAAAATAACATGTTGAAGTATATTTTATAGAATTCGGAAGACTATAGCATTTTTCGAAAGTACTCGGGAATAAATTTTCTACGCTGGGGAATGATTACTGGTCTATTTTTAAGGAAATATGAAGAACAAGCTGTTAATTTCAAATAAAAGTGGTAAAGTTTAATAGACAGAGATATGTGCCCTTGACTTTTTGTTGGTGAGCTTTATTATTTCTTCTAGTGGCTCTCTTTTTGAAATGAGCTGTCTATCCTGTATGTGTCAATAGATATTTCTAAGCTCTTATAACTATATATGCCTCCTGCGCGCTCTGCCCATAAACCCCCGTTATTGCAAATTAGATTTACGAAGTATGGAAAAAACCCGAATTATATTAATTGTTACTTAAAGTTTATATATGTAAAAAATGTATATTGATCACAATAATTAATGACATAAATTTTTAACAATAACTTTTTATTTTCCCTGACTAATAATAGCTCTTTCTATGGATAAGTAGAACACGATTTTCAAAACGATATAATTTTTAAAGAAGCATGTAACGTTATGCTGCCTTTTTAACTACAAAAATTTTTCGCATGGTTTATTATGTCTGAAAATTTTTTTGGTAATATTGTTTGGAACTAATACAAAAAATTTTTCATTAAAGATTGTAAAGATGATCAAAATAAAGCTTTTTTACATTCAAACGAAATTTTGAATTCTGAAAATATGTCTTGTCAAAATTTCAGTTTACCAGAACCAACAGAAATGATTAAAAAAAATATTGATACTGACAATGATGAAAGAATATTTTGTTAACATGAATTCCATTAAATGTTTTTACAACTCAGTCATGATCAACGTCGAATTTTTGGAAAAATAATAAGATTAAAAAAAAATTTTTTCTTCATCGATGCTCCTGGTGGATCTGGAAAATCTTTTCTATACAAAACATCAATTTATTATTTTATATCAATTGAAAAAAAAATTCTTACAATGGCTTAGACAGGTTTTGCTTCTATTCTGCTCCCAAAGGGAATGACCACTACAGAACTTTCAGACTTCCTTTAGACTTAAGCACTATAGAAAGTGCATTCTTCCAGTTTGAGCCAGATAAACAAAAATTATGTAATGTAGAAGTAATTATTTAGGATGAAGCTTCTATGATACCGAAAAAAGCGTTAGAAATCGTTGATAGGACTTTAAAAGATTTTTCTAGGAGTAATAAACCTTTTGGCAATAAAATAATAATTTTAGATAGAGACTTTCGTCAAATTCTCCCAGTAGTAAAAAACGAAAGCAAAATTACTATTTTTCAAGAAACCGTAAAATTTTTTAATTTTTGGCCTTTATTTAATATTTTTCATTTAAAGAATAATATACGTTTAATTGATAAAAAATTTTCTCCATTGCTACTGAATATAGAAGAAGGCAAAATAAAAACTTTTATAATTCGTCCGACATGGAAAACAAATGATGTATGTTCTAAAACTTTAAATAATGATGATGATTCTTTTATAAGTAAAGCTATATTA
This sequence comes from Copidosoma floridanum, assembly GCF_036245765.1. NCBI lineage: Eukaryota > Metazoa > Arthropoda > Insecta > Hymenoptera > Encyrtidae > Copidosoma > Copidosoma floridanum. Next base: position 1,988,108 of record NW_028321900.1, read on the forward strand.
ACATCTCACAATGAATACACTCATTTTTTGAACAAAAAAGTTTTCAAATAATATGGTAGGAACATTAGTAACGTACTATAGTATTGATTAAGCAACTCACAAAGGAGTAGATAAATCAGACGATAATATTTATATTTATTTTCCTGCAGAATATTTAAATAGTATAAAAGAAGGTCTTCCCCCACATAAATTAAATTTGAAAATTATTGCTATTGTTATGTTGATACAAAACTTAAACATATCTGGACTTTGCAATGTTACAAGATTATAAATAACAAAATTATTTAAATACAACATCGAAGCTGAAATAATCACAGGTGAAAAAAAACTAAATAAAGTCTTCATTCCATGAATAACAGTACAAACAAACAATTCTTTTTCGCTACCATTATACGTATTGTACAGAAAACAATTTCTTTTGACCTTAGCTTTTTCTATGATTATTAATAAATCTCAAGGTCAAAGTTTTAATGCCTTAGAAAACCATTATTTTCTCATGGGCAATTATATGTTGCATTGTCTAGACGTAGAAACCCAAAAAAAATTTTTTTTCAAATTGAATCAGGAAACAAATTTGAAATTAAAAAATGTTGTTTGGAATGAAATTTTAGAGTAACAAAATACTATTTCATAGTTCATTACTATTTTCATACTTTCTTGCAAATTTTCTCTTTCATCATAAAAGCAAATTTCAGTACGATCTAGTACCCAGATTTATGTTTTCATAAACAATCCGTTTCTTGTAATATTTTTTCAGATACATCATCATGGATGCAAAATTTTATCAGTGTGACAAACGTAACTCAAAATTTTTAAATCAAGAGTGTCTATCATCAAACGAAAAAAAAAAAAAAAAAAGTTTTTTGTACGTGATCTGTGTAGCATTATAATATTAGACAAGAAAAAATATTTGCGTAACACAAAGGAATGCCAAAACATTGAAAAAAATTTTAAGTGTATTAAATGCAAAAAAACATTATTTTAATTGACAAATTCACATTTTTATTTTAATACAGACAAGTAAAAAAACTAATTTGGACACAAACAAGATCCATTGTTGTTGCTAGCTCAGCGTGGAGCGGCAGACCAGCGCTGACTACCGAAAGGTAGGCGCTGCGTTTGGCAAAGAGAAGGAGAGAGTTCCTTGTCTGGCATGCGTCGCTAGTCCGCACGTGGGACAAGTTCCTGCTTCCACCAAAAAGCTTATCTTAAGCTTCGGCTAGTGGATGGTACTACTTTGACTCCCCCTGCAGTTTTGTCTGTGGGATACAGACAAAATGATATTATCCTTGGGCGAGGTCAAGGCTGGTCCAGGGGTGGGCTAGATAATTGGAAAGTCGACCGAAGGCATTTTTAATGGGTCCTGTGTATGGAAGCCGTTTGCGGCTGATGTTTATTATGGCGATGATTTAGGAGTAGAGATGTCGTTATAAGTGACAGGCAGGTCGGCTGCTTCAAAGTAGGCCAGCTTCAATGTGTTTGTAGAGATCGTGCAAAGCTGACCATTGACCTTTATCCTGTATTTTTACTCATTGATGCACTGCATGACCTTGTGTGGCCCTTAATATGGAAAGTCCAGCAGTTTCTAGATGGCGTCGATGCAGCGAAAAACGTGCAAACGTCTCTGCAAGACATTGAAGATGAAGAGTTTCTGTGAAGGTAGGTGTCTCAATGCTTGGACAAACTTGATGGCCCGAGTAAGGCATCAGTGATCTTGGATAAAAGGAGATGGGTTGGCGTCTGGGTGGCTCTGGGTGGTAAAAAAGTCACCAGACATTCTAAGGGTCAAGCCGTAGAGCATCTTGTTCAGAGACACTTGGAGATCTTTTTTAAATGATGTTCAGAGGCCCAGGTGCACCGTAGGTAGTCCATCAGGCCATGGAACGTCTAGACACCACGTGAGACCAACTTTAAAGAAGCTATGAAAATGCTTTACCATCTTGTTTGATTGCAAATAGTAAGGCATTGTCCTAATACGGCTCGAGTCAATCATTTTGGCGAGCTTAGGAACAGGGCTGACTCACACTGAGCTCCCTGATTCAAGGTGATAGCAAGGGGCGTTTTGAAGTAGGCAATCCAGTTGTCGTACAGGATCTTGTCAAAAGTCACTGCTAACTAGTCTGAAATAGAAATGGCAATTGGCCACCTGGTGAGTCTATCTATTACCGTTAGACAGTACTGGAAGCCCTTGGTAAAAGGAAATTTCAGCTGGTCAATGTGCCCGTCAGTCATGTTAAAATTGCCGAGAGCGGAGCGATTATGTCGGTGCACTTTGGAACCTTGACAGGATTTGTACTGCTGGACCCAGCGAACTACATCTGTCTCAGTTTGGGCCACATGCACTTCTTGGAGAAAACCCGTGCCGTTGACTTAACCCCAGGGAGCGAGAGGTTGTGTAGGACCTCGAAGGCCGTCTTGCAAAGAGTCTCTAGAAGGTATGGCCTCACGCTTTCTGTCAAGATGTTGCATAGGATCTGCTAGCCGTCAACCGTCAGAGATTGGAGGTCAAGTCAAGGGTAATTCAGTAGATGTTCAAGTTCCAAGTCATCAACTTGAGCTTTCACGATGACATCCAGCTCCAGGATGGATGGCATGGCGATAACGTTGATACATGACTGTGCGTCGGCCACCACGTTGTCCTTACCCTTAACATGAAAATAAGTTACCTGGTGCTACAGGATATAGTCAATTTGTCAATCCTGTCTCATCAAGGCCCTGTCTCAACGGTGATGGCCTACGAAGACGAGCAGCTTGTGGTTTGTGAAGACGGTAAAGGGGTGTCCTTCGAAGACTTGCTTAAAGGTCTTGATGGCCGTGTAGACTGCCAGTAGCTCCTTGTAGGCGCTGTAGTTAGCCTCGGCCTTAGAGAGCTTTCTGGAAAAGAAACTGAGTGGTCTTCAGATGCGACGTGGGTTCTCCTGCACTAGGGTGGCACCGATTGTGATGTCCGACGCATCTGTTCTCCAAGTGGTCTGGCCGTCTGGCCTAATGAAGGTAGCCATGGCCACTTTCTTCAGGGCATCTTTGTATTGCTAGAAGACGAGATCAGCCTTGCGGTTCCAAGCAAGTGGGGCCTTCTTACTTTTTGGCGGAAGAATCTTCAGTAGGTCAATGAGGGAAACCATGGTGTTGGATACTCAAGGCATCCAGTGCCTGTAAAAGTTCACGATGCCCAGGAATCGTCAGAGCTCAGATGAGTTCTCTGGTTTCAGAAAGTTCTGGACTTCTTAGACCTCGTACGCTGGGGGAGAGGAGTATATACCATCAGCAAAGACGGTGTAACCCAAGTTATTTACCTCGAGTTGGCTAAGTATGCACTTTTGCTGGTTGATACGCAGCTCCGCCTAGCGCAAGACATCGAAAAGTTGGTGCAGGTATTGGAGGCGTTGCTCGTCATTCTCGAAAGCCATGAAAATGTCATTGAAGTAGTATCTAGTAAACGGTAGGTCACGTAAAACGTGGTCCATGGTCCACTGGAGTGGTTGGGCGGACTTTCGTTAACCCATAGAGGACCTCGTAAACTTGTAGAGTCCAAATTATGTAGTTATCACTGTCTTTGAGATGCCCTCCTTGGTAATGGATATTTGGTAAAAGGCTTTTCTCAGATCGATAACTAAAAAAAAACCTTGTCAGTCGCCTTCTGAAGGAGATCATCGATGATCAGAAGGGGATAGTGTTCCGGGGTAGTACAGGCGTTAAGGCATTGTTAGTGCCTGCTAACTCTCTAGCCTCCACATGACTTCTTAACGAGGTACAATGGGCTCGCCCATTGATTCAACGATGGGCGGGTGATGCCTTGCTCGAGGAGTCACCTAATCTCCTGTTTGGCAGCCTGTAGGCATGATCCGAACAGGTGTCAAGGTCACTCGAAGACAGGAGGTCCAGTGGTATGGATAATGTGTTGCCCTGGAAGGTCTGGGAGTGCTGCTGTAGCCTCTGAAAAGGAAAGATTCACGTTCTCTACGATGAGATCCAGATGCGTAGCATTGACCCAGGTTTCCAGGTGGTGTGCGCTCTAGTGTCGTGATGACCAATACACTGAAGATAACTGCTGGTGCTAAGGATCCAAGCGTCAAGAGCTTAGTTGTGGGGTTGATTAGTCGCTTGCCCCTGACGTCCACGAAGTAGCCAAAGTGTTTGAGGAGATCGGTACCGATAATGGCGACGTGGGTGTCAGCGAAAATAAGACTCCACATTGCTGTCCGTTAGAGACCCAGTTCAATGGTGAAGATGTGGTTGCCAAATGTATCTATCATCGTAGCGCTCATGGCACTGAGTGTAAAAGGTTGATGCTCCATCATTTGGCTCTTGACGAGGAGCTTGGGTACCAGCAAGATGATGGAGCCTGAGTTCACAAGGGGTTGCGCTAGCGATTCTGGGTCGTGTAAGCGATTTTCTCAAAGACTTTGATGACCCCCGTCTGACACTTGGGATGGAGGGGGCTTTGTTGGTTTCCTGGCTTGGTTGAAATGTAGGTGCAGGGTGCAAGACAATTCCTGGCGGCTAATCTGTACGTTTGGGAAAAATGGTATCAGTCTGGGTTGGCACCAGTGGAAACTGCTTGGTTGCCCTAAGGCTAGGAGCGTGACTTGGATCAACTATAGTTGAGTCATTGCTGCTTATTGAGGATCTTGGAAATCTCCTAGGCGAGGTTAGGTCCAGTGGTGATGATGGGAGCTATTGGTGGCACAGGTAGTGAGATCACAACGGTCACAGCAGGCATAGAGATTGTGAGCTTATCTGCCATGGAGCTGAGCTTGTCCAAGGGAGCAGCTTTCATGATCCTTAGAATGCCGTTGACGAGAAGAGGAAGAAGATCAAGCCACCTGATTTCGAAGATCTCGTCCGTAACCTTGCCAGCCGTGAGGTTTTTCATCTAGCGCAGGAGCTGCGATGGCTCGAAGTCTGCCAGTTGTAGTTGACCGAAAAGTTAGCGCTACTGTCATCATTGGTGTTCTGAAAACTGAACAAAATCACTGTCTTGATGGCTTGCAAGCGCTCTATGGATGGAGGGTGGGCAATGATGTCCGAAAACTCGGACACAGCTGTTTACTAAGGGCGTGGACGAGCAGGATGTAGCACTGGCTGTCGTCGGTGATGCCTGTAGACTGGTGGATAATCTCTACCTGAGTGACCCATGCCGTAGGGGCCTCGTTCCAGAAACGATGGATCTTCGGGTGAGATATGGTGGCTATACGCTGTTGCTGTTGCTGGGACAATGTCTGCTGCTGCTGCTGCTGCTGCTGTTAATGGGTTAACGCTAGCTGCTACTGTTGTTAACTTTCTGTTTGCTTTTTCACCTTTCGCTAATAGCGTTCGTTGCGCGGTATGAGCTTATTGCTATCATCTCCCAGCGTTGCAAATGCTAAAGGGCTGATGCCAGCTGTATGCGTGTCTCCCAGCACGTGACGCTGAGTTGGTGTGGAAGAAACAGCATGATAGTGCGTGACTGGCTACCTATGTATGCTCTGGCTCATGTAGCCTGGTACGCAAAAAAAAACTAGCACTCGTGCACAAAATAATAGTAAAAGAAAAAGTTAGAGAGCTAGACAAGCTATGGCTCAGCCGCAGTGACCACAGCACAAAAATGAAAGTAAATACAAGCTTATGTACGGCACTGATGCTTCACTGACTAGAGCACGAGTGGCACAAAGTAACGCTTAGTATGGCGTCTTACTTCATGCAAACAAAATGGCAGACTTCAGTGCACTCTCCTTTGTTGAGTCTTATCAAAAGGAAGGGTACGGACAACGCACTAATGGCGAGCTCTCGAGTTGAGCTCTTTTGTCGCCATGCAGCACTGTAGTCATGCATAGCGGTAACACGAGAGGGGGGGCAGAACCGTTGGCTTGCCTTTTTTTTACATACTTTATAGCGAGAACAAAGAAGAAAAAAAATGTCACTGGAGCGAGAGAGGAAAGGTCTTGGGGTAGAGGCTTCGTAAACATCCGTGACGGTTGCTCTCTCTCTTACTCTTAAAGCCCTTTTCCGTCGTAAATTACGCGGCACTACTTTTCTCGACGCAGTATTCCAACAGGATTGCTACTTTGGAAATTAAAGTCGTGATGGAGCTTTTTTCAGTGCTTAAGGATACTGGAGGTTCAAAGCAGGGCGTGAAATGAGCAACACGATATGTGAGACAAAATTACATTTTTATTTAAACACAGACAAGTGACAAAACTGATTCGGATACGAACGAAGCGCATCATTGTTGCTAGCCCAGCGTGGAGTGGCAGAGCAGCGCTAGCTACCTAAAGGTAGGCGCTGCATCGGGCAGAGAGAATGAGAATGTGCACTGTCTGGTATACGTCGCTAGTCTGTGTGCAAGACAAGTTGCTGCTTTCGCAGAGAAGCCGAGTTTAGGCTTCAGCTCGTGGATGGCGCTACAGAGCTACTGTACGTATGAAAAATACAAAGATTTTTAATGTTTGCATATTTAAATAATTACAATACCTTTACTAGATGCATGAAGTATTTTGATTCATCTGTTTTTATAAGTGCATTATCCTAGAAGGAGTTGTAATCTTTTTTGGCACACCAAAAGTAATGGCAGTAAAAAAATGAGGAATAGTAAAATTTTACTCTGAAAAACAAGAACTTCCCAGTGTAACAAAGTTGTGTTATTTAAAAATGAGTACAATTTGATTCTAATGCATACGTTGTTACAATATAAAATTATATTTCTGTTTTCAAAACGCTATACTCTTAATTATAGTTTTGACAGTAATGAGTTGTTCTATGACCGCTTATGTATGTAAAACAACTATCAGTATTTTACATTACTCTTAATGTGTGCCATTGTTGAACTTTTAATGAGTTCCTTGGCAACCTGATTTCTTAATGCTATTAGGATGGTCAAACATTTTTATAGCTAGTTGTGATCATTCTTTTTAAAAGGTAAAGTCTGGTGCATCCACATTGGCTTTCGTTATTTTTTTATAATTCCTAAAAATAGTCGCAATCCTCTTGAAATCTATTTCAAACTGAAAAATAGAAAATACTTGTCAAGTGCGGCAACTTTGATAATGCCTAAAAACCTGTATTCAATAGCACACTCACGAGTAAAATAGCGATTGGTTCTCTTAAACACTGACATGTGTTCATATTGACTTTGCATGTGATTGTTTTATTTATTTATTTTTTTTTTTTGTCTTAACTAACACTTTTCTTCTTTTATCGAATGTTGACTCCCAAGCAACAGATACAATAACCAGATCGTACTTAGTTCGATTATACCTTATTCAACAATCTAACGGTGCGTTCGATTGATCTTTAACATTTAATAGTAAAGTGCTTTAGACAATAAGTGACGTTATGACTGTTCTATAAGATGCCTGTTAAAGTGATAGTAAACCTTTATTTATGAGGCTCAGAGCTTTCAAAAAACTTTGCTTAAAAGAAAAAACAATGTAATGTTAAACTTTAATTGTTCATACCACTGATAATATTTCTTTTAATTTGACTGTCATAACGCGTATCAACGACTATATAAGGATTTTGATTCATTGTGTAAATTTTCTAGTTGGAAGCTAGCAGGGCGGGCAGTATGCTCCGTTTCGTGTTAATTTTTTATTTCATTAAAAATCCACGCCATCAGAGCTGCTATCACATAATGGAGGAGAGAGGTGAAATTATAGTATTGTTTGATTTATTTACTGCCTATTTCCTCCAGAGAGTACCTTTCCCTTCCGTGCGGTGCCTAATCCACAGCCTTGCTGGTCCAGCGTCGAGCGAAGCTCGCTCTCTAGCCTTTGAGACGTTGAACAGTCAATATCGGTCGAGTAGCTTCATCAAACAGATCACCACTCCAACTAAAGTCTTTATCGTTTTGTTTTGTCGATTTAGCTGGAGGTTGTGACCGATTTGTATGCCACTGCCCTCGTCAAGCTCCTTTGCAATTATAAGATTTTTTGTATCGTTCGTAATTGTCCTTGTTTCTGTTGAAAGTAATTGTAAACTTGATTGCTATTGAATTGTTATAAACCAAATCGTTTTTAATGTACGCATTCAAATTTTCTGATATTTAAATTATATTCTGCTATCAAAAAATATTATGAAAATAGCCGTTAATGCTAATAAATTCGTTACAATTCATTCAATTGCTTCTACTGCTAACTTATGGTACTAAAAATAACGAACCCAATTTCATAACAAGTGCTACGTCTCAATGACCCTTTTTTATATAAATCAGTCGAGATGCCACGAACATATGTAGTTTACTTTTATTTTTATTAGTTTTATGTGTACATATCCAATTCTGTGAAAAATTAAGATAAAAAATTAATATAAAAAATAACTTTCAATTTTACTGGGGAGTCTTAGTTTAAGTTATGAGTATGTAGCGTGTATGTGATACTCGATAAATTTATTGACTAATAGGCATTTAAAAACGTTTGTATTTCTGTATATTTTGTAAATAATAAATAATTAAAATGTTAAAAGGAGGGCAGTAAAATACATTCCAAAACACTACTTTTACCCTCTTATACTCTTATATATACGTGTACGTAGGTGTGTATGGCTGTGTGCGTGCGTGCGTTGTTGGTGTTAATATACTGTCATGGGGCCCTTATTTATTAAATCTGTAAGAATTGATTAGTTCATAGACTTTTCTTTTGAAATTTTTTTTTCTTTCTACATTCCTGATAGAATTCCCCCATCTTAAGATTTTTGAAGTTTAAGGTACGGGGAACTTCGAGTAAACTTAAAGTGATTTGCAGATTCACGAAAGTATACATGTTGTATTTTTAATATACAGCTGGTAATGCAAGAGGGCTACGAATGAGAAGTCAATCTGTGTCTTAGCATGCTCTCTTAAGTTTGAATTCTCGTTTTCCAAGCTTTCATGGAAAATTTTAAAATGTTTATCTTCTAAGCATTCTGCAACATTCATGTGAATTTGGTGTATAAGTTTACATATCCTTGCACTTGACAATTTTATCTATATTTCTTAGTGAGTATTCTATGATGACTAGGACTAATACAATTATGTCACTGATTAACTTCTGTGGTGTTGGATAATTCATTGTGGTAGCTTTCTTTAAGTTAGTAATCAAGGAACAATTTCGCTATAGCTAACACACTATGTCAAAGGATATCCAAAGTTTTAGTATCACTCAAGGAATAAGACCTTTCATCTTCAATATGTTCTGACAAAAAGTAGTAGTAATTAAGATGTTGATTAATGTAAATGAGAGCAGTTGGAGTTTTGAATAATTATGAGCCGTAATAATCGAAGCCTACTATGGATTTGCCTGTTATGCAGAACTAATTATGAGATAGAATTAAGAGTTAAGATAAGAAGAGAATAAAATTAATATCAATAAGTATAAAATTTTTACGAAAAGCTTACAAAATTAACTCAAAAAACAATGTACTTTTTACAGCAACTGAACTGAAGCATTGATGTGGCCTGGACTCCAGAGACGAACAATGTGCATATCATGTGTACATAAATACATACTTAAAGATTATTTATAATAGTAAAATCACGGTGACAATAGGATGCAAGTATCCTGAAAGCTTACTACGGTGTAACGGTGTGTAAGCATTTAGAAGTTTAAAAATAATAATTATGTACAAAGCATTGCTATTTCTGTACCTAGTAAAACAATTTTTTTGTTGCATAGTAAGCATGTCTGTATATGATGATCAAAGTATATGCACTACCATATGTCCACCTGTCCTTTTATCACTGCAGGTAGAACAAAATATTTCAAATAAGTACGTATATCTCTTCTTAAAAATAAATTGTTATAAAGTATTTGAAAACAATTTATAACCGATAGAGTCCAATTCTATACCTTGTGCTTTACTTCAAAAAATGTGGGCTATAAAAATTTTTGACTTGTTAGAATATAAGTAAGTTTGAAATTACGCACGCAACAATGGGATGCTAAGCCATTGAGCATGCGTAGAAGCTCTCGAGTTCTGTGATTGATACATGTTTGATGACGATACGCATATTGAGTGTATAGAAAACCGTTGCTGAGGAAAGATGCCTCATGTAATGCATGGAGTATTAATATTAATAAATCCAAGACTATTATAGAAGATGTTCTAAGGTACTTATTTTTCCAGGCTCATTTATTTTTAACACGACCCAATTTGGTAAATCACGCTTCAAACGGTGAATTTTTTCCTTGCTTATGCAGAAGAGGCGAAACTAGACCTATCGAGTTAAAAAAATCTTATCACAAAAATTATTCAATAACGAAAGAATGAAAACTCTCTACACAGTAACTTTGTCAAGTATCGCACTGGCAGAAATGACATAATAAAGTAGATAATTGAGGCTGATACTAGCACACGTCCTCTTCCCAGCTGACGTGGGCAACCGTTCGTGGACAGCCATGACTCTACACGAGGCACTAGGGGTTGTGCACACATTTCTCCTCTCTGGTCAGCTTGTAGGAAAGAGGGTTATTTTGCATGTATAGATGAGAGCTCCAATCATACGCTTATATCCGTCAGGTATAACGAGTTAGTGTTATCTTTTCAAGGTAATATATGTACACATCTACATGCTCATCTACATATATATACTTTTTTTTGTTATAGTTCTTTACGTCGAGTTCCCATAAAGGGTACTACTCTGAACAATTAGCACTTGGGAGAAGGAAGGGAAGAGGGATGAAAATCCTACCATTACAGGGAGGGGGGTAGAGGAAAATTAGACAATTTTGCTTCGAGAAGGTTACCTAAGCCCTCCTCGAGGAGCATTGTGTGGTGAAAAAGCACATGTAGAAATTCACAGAGGTACTTGCCCGAAAAAGTCGTACTGGCTGGGAATCGAACCACGGTCTCCCGCATGCTGACCCATGACCTAGCCAACTGAGCCACCGCGCTCTCACTATATATGTACTTACGTAGGATGTGCGTATGTCTCTTTATTTTTATTTTTTAAGTAAAAGATAACAGAATTGAAAATAAAAGCTTCAACTATACACTCTTAGCAATTACGTCCAATTATTATTTTTTCTACTTATATTATTCACAAATTATTTAAACATTATTGACATTATTACACCCGATCCACCATTAGTGCAGAGATTGTTAGCTTTACTGGCAAGGTGTTTCACCGAATACACTCACACTGTGCCCATGGTACTATTAGGTATGATATTAACGAAGAGTTCCAAAATGGGTGTGGTAATATACCCCCACTCATAGGTAAAGAGTGGGTGGCCATAGTGACTAGACCAAAAGGCTGTTACGGTAACCTGTAGGAAAAGAAAAAAAAAAACTTTAAATCCAGGTTTTTGAAGCTTAAGATAAAGACCTTTTCCTAATGTAATAGTTTCCACAGTTTCATTGTGTGATTGATTTTCTTCTAGTTATTTTTTCGCAAACTTAGGTACGTTAACGCACTTTATAATTCCTGCAACACCATTTGCCAAAGTGCCTGTTGTACTTAAGTTGGCAAATAAAGGAATCAGAGGTCAAGTTCTACTAATTTGAGGAGGAAGGCGTAAGATTCAAGAAATTTTAATACTCCTTTTATCCCCACACTTTTTTACTGCATTTCGATCCTTTTAAAAGACTGATCACTTTACAAGCATTTTTGCTCTTAGTATTCATTCGATGTAAGGCAGCCTTACTAACTTAGTTCAGAGTAGTTTTTAGTTTCATATTTATACTGCTCTTCTTTTTTTAACCTCTTTCCTTTTTCTGCCCCAAACCCATACCTAATTCACTTTTAAGCTTTATTGCACCAATTCCTAGAACAGCAGCTGTTTTTTCACCAATACTCAAATCCAAAGCCTTAACTCTTTGCCAGACTCACTCAGCTAAAGTTTGATCTACTTCGTTTCAAGTCTCAAGATCGTATTAATATCTCAAATAAGCTATATCACGCGCTTGCAGGCCACATCCAGATGATTTACTCCGAGATTGCCTCCAGCGAGCCATTTCGTAAGCTTAGTACCTGGACCACAGTACTGATAATCTAGCAAGTGAGTTTCTACGGGTAAAGAATTTATGATTTCATTTACAAGATCATATCTTCGCTTACAATGTATGATCATTTTTCTTTTAAGATTAGGCTGTGACTGAGTATTAAAAGAGAAAATTTCTATACTTATATTTATCAGATCAGTTACAATGTAGCCATGGTGTGACAAAAAATGCAAGAGTATCAAGTGCAATACTATTTCATTTCACAGTTTAGTTATAACTACTACGTCATACAGTACAGATATAAAATTTAAAAAACAGTTTGTTACATTAGAAGTTACAAATTTTGATGCTATTGTAAGACAGGAAAAGCATGTATAACTGTGGTAAAACTAATAGCTTATTAATATCAATAGTACAACTTAATCAACTGAAATTTAAAAATATATTAGTATATTTAAAGTCACTAAATTGACCAAAATATAATTTTTCAAATATTTAGTAGAACCTATACATTGTGTGAATTACTTACAATTTAGTAAACATGAAGGATTAGTCCCACCAGATGATACCTTTACAAATTTCATTATGATTTTTGATGATATAGGTTGTGAAAAACAAGATAGTGTAATGATCTTCCTCTGCATAGGAAGCAAAAAATGTAGACGGTTTTAATCTTTTTCAGTCATATGCTAAATTACCGAAACATCTTGTGATGGACAAAGATAATTTTTTAGTTTCATTTGGTCAGGACAAAGTTACATCAAGACATGTGTGTTACAATTATGTGCATTCAGATGTGTTGTAGACTAAATTTAAGGAGTTGCGATCTAGTTGTTGGACTAATAATCGATATGGATTTTTTATTATAAGCAAGGATGTACAAATGAATAATGGTCAATATAGAAAAAGTTTTGATAATTTGGCTCTAAATATAGGTCTTGGATATTCAAGTATATTTGCGATTGTAAGCTGATGTAAAGTAGTCCGCTGACTACTGCTCACGAGTAAGAGAGAATAAGATGATATGTGTGAACTTGTATGAATCTATGTGCGTGCGCGCATGTAAGACTTCTAGGCTCTTGCGCTCTGAGAGCTAGTTCACGTCTTCTCGCTAAGCTATACGCATCGCTATGAGTCGCTCTAGTTTCCTTTTGATAACTTTTTCTACATTCTATGCGTTTTATATTTTTTTTTTTTTGAAGTGTAAAGAGGAGTTAAGTAATATTAAATAAATTAGATTTCGTTAAGCTTGGTGCTCAGTGTTTTGATAAAGTGAAAAACGACTTGGTCATTCCAACAAACTTCCTCATCTTCTCTCTCTCCCTTTCTACTTATCTGGCGGTAATTAGAATTAAATCATACAGTCCATTTACTAACGTCTCTTTCTTTAACAATAGGGTACATAGAATAAAAATTGTAGTCCAACAAAAGGTATTAAAGGATCAACATGTATGAAAGAGAAGAAGACGTACTTAATCAATTAATAAGGGTAAGAGAAGCCGTGAAAAAAAGTATAGACAATTAAATCTTAGAAAGGATGAAGTTAAAGAGGTATTTAGCGCAGCTTTTAAATACATAATGGATTTTTTAAAGAAAATCGTTAAAACAAAAAAAAAAAAAAAGAAATTTACCTGTAATATATACTTAACTACTTAAGTAACAATAAGAATAAGGATGTTATGAAAGCAAAAACTAGAGAACCACACAACGATGATGAATACATGGTGTTGGAGTCTGCTGTCAGTAAACGTGATGATAGTATAAATTAAGATACTAATGAAATAACAACACTATTCAATAAATGACTGAATACATTTAAATAATTTAAATTTATCGAGGAACTAATATTTTCAAATGCTTGATAATGATCAAAAAAAGTTACTGGATTTGATTTATGGGGTACAAAAAGAAACTAGATCTTAAAAACTTGGGAGTTTACAAATATATTTCGATCATAATAAAATTACTATCGATAAACTTGAGTTTCTAATAAATAACAGATTAATAGAGATGCTAGTGAAAAAATATCAAGATTAACTATTACAACGCAAGACAATCTGCAATAATGCTACTTGCTTTTAAAAACATTGAGTATTTATCGAAGAGGACTTGATAAAAATAGACCTATTAGGTACCATAAAAGTTATAGATTCGATCAAATTATTCGTTTAATGTTCAATGATAATCCAAGTAAAATAGGTGGATTATAATCACAATAATATGAAATCACCCAAAAACTGCAGCATGTAGCTAACGTACACTGGGACTATCTAAATGAACCTGTAGATCGATTACGATTACTAACAGCTCAAAGATCAGCAGGAAATATGAGTTATGACAATGAAATAATATAAATTATTGAAGAGCTACGAGAGACAGACTACGTGTGGAGTCATTTTTTTCATATCAAAATGTTCTTCCACGCTTATAACAATTAATTTTTTGTTATTCAGATATCCTCACCAAAATTTAGCACAACAAAATTGGCTTTGTTGGTATTTTAAAATACTACAGTCTTAATTTTGTAACAAAAACTTAGGTGAATTTGGAAAGATTTTAAAATAATTTAACAATAGGTTAACTTAACATAGTAACTTCCAAGAACTTAATGCGTTTCTTATTTAAACTGATTTTGAATCACATTAGAGGAGCAGAATCTTTTAAAATATTAGAAACAGTTAAAGAAATACTTAATAGTACATTTAAAAATGCTGCTATTGCTTTTGGTTTAGTGAAACACGATTTCCAAATTCGTAATATTTTTGAAGAAGCATAAAACGTTATGCTGCTATACCAGTTGAGAAACTGTTTGCGTGGTTCTTAATATCTAAAGATATATTAAAAGTTACGTGGGGTTCTACAGCCTTGGGGTTAGCACAAAATAACTGCAAGGAGTTTGCACCAAAAACGTTATTAACATCCAAAAACAAGAGAAGAGGTGCGTTGTGCTTAACCATTAGAAGCCAAGGATCGACTCCATACTATCAACCAACTCTCTTTCTTGGTTATCTCCAACTTCCTTAAACTATCAGCCATCTCTTTATCTCCACTGCTTTATTATCCTTCAGGGCCCAAACTAGGAGGGGCGCACAGACACATAGCTATATGCTATCGTACGTAACACGTTTGAGGCAGTGACATCATCGTCCATAACGATAATTATTTTTTCCTTTTTAATACTGTTATGTGTCATGCTATTTGTGTTGTGTTTGTGAAATCCATTAAGAAGAAGGAGGACGAATTTTACTGCCATATCCCTGTTTCCCGTTCTGACTTCTTATGCTGTGTAGTCAGTGTATACATAAGTGTTTATGTACGTACTTTTCTCTCATTTCATTCTTTAAATTTTAAAATTTTCTCAGCTCAGCAAGCAATTCAATAGAATTTCGAGTTAGGGATTTAGTGTTATTTTTCTTCTTAGGATGAAAGTTATATGTTTGGCATCTTCTTCATTTTACCAACAATACTTCAACACTCATGTTCTTGATCTCCTTTTGCGTCATAACTCAACAAGCTGTTTTTTTGCAGTGTTGTGTATATTTTTTTTTTTTTTACCGTGGTAGGGCTAACATTCACTGATGATGAGGTTTGATATTTCAGTGGCATATCTACTTAATCGTCCCCACAATTTAAAGAATATTCTTGTTATAATTTATTCTAGTCTCGTTGTACAAAACCAATTTTTTTCGAAGAAATCTGAGTAAGTGTTATTAGTTGATCATTGTCCAGTTTAATGGCATGGTTAATTACGCAGTCAAAGCATTTTCTCTTTGATTGCAAGACATATGACTCTTTAAATTAAAAATTGGTCTATTTATTTTTGCCGTTCATTTTATTGGTAGGTAAGAAGTATCAGATTTTTCATAAAGTAATAAAGAGATTATAGCTGATCGACCTATAAGTAAGAATTCTTAAGTACAACTGCATTTTTTGATAATTTAGATCCAAGTACAATTTTTTGGCTCAAAATTTGCATATTTTACATCCCTTAAAATCTACTTACTACACTGATCTGCAGTAGGCTACATTTATTTGTAAGTGTATTTGTAAATATCTTGTATATTTCTTTTATTTTTATTTTTTTTTTATATTTTTCTCTTATTTTTGCTATTTTTTTTCAACTTTATTTTTTTTGTTCACATAGAATCACAATAGCTTTTTTGCCTACATTTTTGATGGTGAATGTACAATTTGAATATTAAAAATAGTATTTCTTATTGCTTCTCACACTTTATTCTTAAGGGTTGTAGAATATAGTAGACTAATTATCCATATAATGACTTGTCTTCCCGAATGTAGGGTGTACAGCCATTTGCCGTATAAAAGTTTTTGATTTTAATATTTATCTTTTTCTTTTCTTTTTATTACCCATGTCATTTTATTTTATTTTTTGGTTTAACAGTTAATAATTACTATTTTCACGCTTTCTGTATGTATAAACATTCTTCAATTTTAACTTTTGTTGTATTTCATGCGGCACGTATGGTGGCTGGAAAAAACTAAGAAAAACAATACTCCTTAAATATACTTGCACACATAGGTGGATTTATGTATCCTGTAATCTATTATCTTACTAATATATAAAACAAAGTCGCTGAAACCGTTGTGATCACTAACCACGAAAACTACTTAACCCATCTTGCTAAAATCTTGCATATTCATTCTTGACACTTCCTAGATGGTTTTAGTATAGTTTTTATCTTGAAAAACTTAATAACAACAGTATTAAATAAGCTTAAAGTTTTGCAAAAATATGACAGTGTTTTCACGTTCGTTCAGTAGGATCCACTAGGTGGCGTCGACATAAAATCGTAGTTACCAGCAACAGAGTTAAATAAGTGTGGTTATAAAATGCCGGAGCATCCCGAAAACCTTCGCAGTCAACTACGGTAGAACATCGAGCTGCATCGAGTAGGTTAATGTTAGTCGTGCAGTTGGATATTCCGATTACCAACAACACACTTTTTTAATGGGCAAGTGGACTAGGTCTACTTCCATCCTGAGCTTCCAGCATTGATGAGTGCCACCATTAAAAAAACATTATAACCGATACCGTCTTTGGTCGAATATCAGAAGACGTATCTAGCCATATTACAACTGGCTTTTTATATACAACACTTTGAAATTATGCGGCTGTTCCACCATTAGGCCTGGTGCCGCCGGAGAATTTTATACTACGAATGCAAGCCAGGGAAGACAGTCCTGAGAAGCATGGGCAACCATAACGGCTTCCTGCTGAGTATTCATACCAAGGGCATACCCACAGAGAAGGTACTTTCCAGGCTCACTTTCCCGACTAACGATGAGCAGTTGGTTACCCGAAGAACGATCTGAAGACAAGATATTCTTTGGTCAGTGGTGTAATTCCCTTCATCACGGTCTCCGTATACAGAAACTTCGAGGGTAAGAGTCAAGCTACCTGCAGCCAGCTCTTCATCATCAAGAATAATAGCAAAGTACTAAGTTCAAACTACCTTGCCAACAGATCACCAAAACAACTAAGTTTGCAAAAAATAGAAGGTGCTAGTGACACCAACGTTTTTGACGTTATACTAGGAGACGTTGGGGATGATCTCTATAACTAGCGCCAAAGCTTCTGACTTCGTAATTTTTCTTCTAATTAGTGATGGGCTTCAAGAACAGACTAGAGAAGGTCACCCTAAATTTACTTAAAAAGCTCACTGGTCCCCTTAAGAGCCATCGGACATTAAACTACCTTGCCAACAAAGATATTAAAACTTAATAAAGTTGACAAAAAACAGCCTTTTGGGCTCACAAAAGTCTTAACCATACCAAAAGTTGCCAGAGGGCGAATTAAAAGAAAAACGTTATGTTCATCTAATGAATACAACTTAAGGCGTCAATAAACTGATGCAGAACATTTATCGAGATTGAAACAGCAGCTTCAAAATTGACAAATAAAGAATCCATTGCGTGATAGATTAGCTTTTTAATCAGTATACTCACAGTGATCTCTTAAATCGTCCAGATTTTTAAATAGGTAAAATATGTATTTGTATTTTTTGACGATAAATAATGTAGAGATGAGTCTTCAGGACTTGGTTGCTCTGATAAGAAAGTTGTGAGATAAGAGAAAAATTTTTTTTTTACAGTAAATATATATATATATTGGGAGTTTTAAATCTTACTTGCTTTAAAAAATAGCGTTTTTCCCAGATTAAAAGGGAGAAACTGCCAATTAACGGCCCTTTATGGCCAATGATTATTTTGTTGCATAAGTAATGCACAGTTCTTTTCAGCATAATTATATTTTTTTTTTTTACAGCTTATTATTTGACTAAATAAACTGTATTGATTCCGAACAATATTTTTTATAAGTATATTTTTGCTCTTTAAAGTGTCAGGAATCGATGTAAAATTTCTAATTGAAAATGTTTCACGTCACATATTAATACACGACGGTGTTCCACTTAGTAAATCTCAGGCGAAGCCGAGACGTGGGACCACAGTAGTACTATATAATGTTTTAGTGGTATTCTTATGACTTCTAGTATTGTTATCGTGTTGTTGGATAACCTCCAGAAATTGTCATTAGTTAGTAGCTTGGAGTCACTTTAAGGGTGCAATGGTGGTAGTGGTTCAGGTGGAGGCATATTTTTATCCTTGTGATTGCGTTCTTGTATGGACCTCCTCTTGTTGAATGTAACTTTCTTGTTCCAAGAAAAGTTATCATTTTCTTGCTCTCTATCGTTTACTTTTATATTTATGAGTTCACTCTGTACCTCTTTTTTTAGTATCATTGGGCTTGATTCCACTGCACTTGGTATCGTGGACCGTTGCCTATTATTCTCTTAAAACTCGTCTTGGTAACTCCCCTTCTTCTTTTAACTATCATTCTTGCTTGATATACCTGCAGCTGCATTTGTTTTCCTTACAGTATTTATTGTCTTAAGAATACTCTCTCGTCTATGAATCGCATTTAGAGCCAAACTTCCCTTGCCATTTTTATTTCCTTTACATGTATATGTTTCCCGTTTACTGCGCTGGATTTGGCTAGCTAAACCTAATGGCTTGCTGGCTTAAATTTTCCGTACAAAGTCGCTGGTGTGCTATAGTTCACTATGATAATTTTTTTTTACACAAATTTTCCCTTAAGTTCCAATACTTATAGGTTGAATTGTATAGGTTTTCGCATATTATTTTTTTTTTCTCATTACAACTCAACACATCGCCTATTTTTATGATCTCGTCTACTCTTGCTTTTCTGATAATAAGTATTTTTTAGTTACTCCACCTCTCACAAGCCTCTGGGCTGACAAGACTGATGAAATGTTTTCATCAGTATTATCAATGTCACTGCCATGCACACTTTTGCCTTTGAATCTTAGATATTCCTCGTTCTCCTTGTAAATGATCTTTTTTTTATTCCTTCTCAACAAATTTATCCCTTTCTCAAGTCTATAATTTGTCCCACTTATTTGTACAAAAATTTGACTAATTGCTTCTTCGACGTCCCCATCTACATCAGCTGTTTTGGATAGTTGAATAATCTTGCACTTTATCAAGCTTACTAATAAGACCATTACGTTTATTCATTTGTCTAATATTTTTAGAAACTTTGCATACACCTTAATTTTATTATTACGAAAATGCCAAATAAAATTCCCCCTTTTAATTTTTGCACAGGCATCGAGCCCATTGCTAATTTTCTGTGCACTTGCTCAACATGTGCATATATGACTTGCCTTGTTCTCGCAACAATCTCAAAGCTTTCTGGCTTTTCTGGGGGTTTTGATTTTATTAAATATAACAGCATTTTATGCAGCATTGATCAAATTGTCATGCACCATGAAAATGTCTTATCCTAAAATGCTTTTGACTACTATAAGGAAGTCCAGTGGAACAACGTGCTAGGTACACTTCAGCTTTTCGAAAGGTAATCTCAACAACCACAGTAATGAGCGTGCTCTGTAAGTTTTACCTTTTGTATTTACATTTTCTCTGCCATTTACTCAAATCTTAAAATAGAAGCAATTTTTTTTATCATTGAGACTTTCGCACCAGCACAAACATAAAATAAAGCGCTTCTATTAATTTCCTATAAATTCTATTAATGTAAGAGCTTTTTAAAACTACTAACGTAGGTGTATGTCCTATAAAAAATATATTTATTTCAACCTTATAAGCAAACTGTGAATATTTTTTGTCTTTAGCACAAGGCTTTTCTTTAGTCTTTGTGAATACTGCGTTATCATTTTAACAACTTTGTTAAAAAATCGTTGGTTTCATCTCACTGCGTTCTGTGTGTGCTAGATCATCAAGTTTGTGAATTTCCCTGATCTTTCTTTGATTTTAAAGTGACTCCTTAATACTAACAGAACCTTTGTTAACACATGTCGTAGCTTTAGCTTACAATGTTTCATACTGCTTCTCAACTAACTTGTTTTTAAGCACTCAAGATTCATTATTTAATTGTTAATCGATGCTCACTAGATACAGATTGAGTCAAGCACCTTAAGTGTTAATACTGCTAGATTCCGAGTGAATTGTCCCCAGAATTTGTTGATTATACTAATTTCGTTTTTGTCATGCCTGCAGTTAACATAGTCAAAGCACAAATTACTTTGCCTCTTTCAATAATCATCCATTTTATCGTCATATTGATTAAAGTTATAACCAATTTTCCTATGATTATCTATATTCCTACCATAGAAAAATGGTAAATATTTTTACAACTATTATTAAAATGATTATCAATATAATTTTATCATCAGTATTATTATCATTATCTTCCTCATTATCATCATCATCATCATCATCATCATCATCATTATTATCATCATCACTATCGTCGTCAACATTGCCCTTATCGTGGTAAGCAACATTAAAAATATTATTATTATTACAGACACTATTGTCACCGTCCTTAACATTTTTTTGTCATCGTTGCCGTCATTGTCATCGTCATCATCATCGTCTTTATTATCATAGTCATCATTATTGTCATCATCATTGGTATCATCAACAATATACCTGTTATTGTCATCATTCTCATTATTGGCAATATCATTGTACACAATACCATCATTTTTATTGTCATTATTATTGTAATCGTGGTAATCATTGTTCGTATAATCTTCATCGTCATAATTCTCGTAGTCATCATTGTCATCATTCCAATCATCATTATCGTCATAATTATAAACCTTGTCGTCATCATTTTAATTATTGTTATTGTCACTATTACCGACATCATCGTATTCATAATTTTAATTATCGTCATCATCAATATTATTATTGTAGTTATAATAGTCACCATAATCAGCATAATCATAATTATCATCATCGTTAATATGGTAAATATCATCGTTATCATCTTCGTTATCATCGTACTTACCGTCGTTACGAATATTGTCGTACTTGTCTTTATTATCGAAATTATCGTCATCATCGTAATTATCATTTCGTCATTATAACCATCATTATTGGCGTTATCATCATCGCCATCATAGTCACCATCCCTACTATTATCATCATCCTGATCATTGTCATCATCGATGTTATCAAAATCGTCATTATCAGTGTCAACATTATCGTAGTTATTGTCATCATTTTAACCATCATTGTTATTATATATTACATCGTTATATTTCTTGTCGTCCTGATTGCTTTTATTATCGTCATTATTATCGTCATAATTAGAATTGTCATCGTCACCACCGTCATTGTTTTCGTTGTCATTATTACTGACATTATTATTATTAGTATTTTAATCATCGTCATCATCATCATCATCATTATAATCATAATCGTCATCATCGTCATCATCATCATCATCATCATCATCATCATCATCATCATCATCATCATCATCATCATCATCATAATTTCCTTAGTATCGTCATCATCGTTGTCATCCTCTTTGTCATCATCATTGTCATCGCCATCGTTATCAGCATTGTCATTATAACTCTCATCTTCATTGTTATCATCGTCGTGATCATCATCATGATAAAGGTCATCATTATTATTGCTTAAAAATAAATGAGTGTGGGTAAATAAACACTTAATAACATTTTTTTATAATACACTCAATTTATTAAGATTAATACTCTATGTATATCATGAGGCATCTTTCCTCAGTGACAGTTATCCTTACACCCAAAATACTAATCGTTATCAAACATGTATTAACCACGAAACTTGCGAGCTTCTACACATGCTTTATGCCTAGCGTCCCAGCACCGTGCGCGTAACATCAAATTTATTTTTTACAACTTTACATATTTAATTCTTCCTAATGCCTTAGTAAAAATATCTGCTTCGTTATCTTCTGAGTTTACTCTAAGTATATTGATAATAGTGTTTGAACAATTCTTGTTTGCAAAGTGAAAATGTGTTTCGATATATTTCAAGTTTTTCGTATAGTTACTAAATTTAGCAATACTTATCGCACCAGAGTTATCTTCAAAAACATTTATTTGTTCATCAGAAAAAATTAAGAAATCTTTTTATATTTCTCTTATCCATAAAATTTTGTTTACGCTTTCAGACAACGCCACATCCTTAGCTGCTGTCAAAGATTTTGTTACACTTCCTTGTTGCTTAGATTTCCAATATATATCATTATTAAACATCTTTTAAACATTATCAGTAGTTTATTTTCTATTAACTGCATCATCTGTCCAGTCCGCATCTACAGAACAAGTCAAGATATCTACTTTGAAATTTCTTTTATACATTAACTTTATGTCATTTGTTAAATACAAATATTTAAAAATTCTTTACGGTGTTTGTTGAACGTGCCGTTCTGCTCCCAATTGTTTTCATGATTTCTTGAGGTTTTGTGCATAAGCACACGATCAGTAAGAGCTAATTTAGGAGTGAGAATAAAAACTCCAAAGTCAGGTGTTAGTTTGAGCAACGTTTCGTTGGTCTTAACGCCAACCTCATCAGGCTCAGTCTATATCGTTAAGACGATCGTTACAGTCTGTAACGATCGTCTTAACGATATAGACTGAGCCTGATGAGGTTGGCGTTAAGACCAACGAAACGTTGCTCAAACTAACACCTGACTTTGGAGTTTTTATTCTCACTCCTAAATTAGCTCTTACTGATCGTGTGCTTATGCACAAAACCTCAAGAAATCATTTAAAAATTCTTATTGCATATTTGTAAAGAGTTTGATTTAAACTGATTTGAAATCTACTAATAGTTTACGCCATAACTGATATTTGGTCTTGTTTCATGGCTTGTATATAAAAAAGCTCCTACCAAATTTCTACAGTTTTTAAATTTAGATGCTGACGGTGTAGGCTTACATTTTTGAATTTGCTTCATTGGAGTTTATACAATTTAGTGTTTATTACAACATACTTTTTTTGCTAAAGATTTTATATATCTTTCCTGATCGAATGTCATTATACCACTTCTACGATCGTTATTAATATTTATATCAAGATATATATATATATATATATACACATCACCTATGTCTTTCATCGTAAATTTATTTGTTAATACCCTTTTAGTTTCGCTAATTTTATTTTGACTTTAACTACATATTAATAAATCATCCACAAAGATAATTACATAAATGGAATTATATCCATCATGTACATAATACAAACGATAATCATTCTCTCTTCTTTTGAAATTTAAGCTTTTTAAATATGTATCCAGACACTCTTACCACACTATAGGGCTGTCTTTGAAACCATAGAATGCCTTTTCACCTGCATACTCTGCCTGTTCCATAGTTATAACCTTCTAGCTGTTAAACATACACTTCAAATTTCTCATTCCTATTCGAAAAAGCTGATTCCACATCTATTTAATTAATAATTAGATCATTTTGTAAACAATGAGCCAATAAAATTTTTAAGTTCGTATTTTTGCTACAGGTTATTATACGTCGTCAATTTTTTTTTTAAACGTTAGTCTTTACAGTTGTTATATTTTCATCAAAAACCGAATCATTGTGGCTACCATCATTATTATCATGTTATTTACTGAAAAAAATTTATTTTCTTCACCATTAGGACCTAGTAATTTAACATTGTCCTCTACAATATCAACATGTCCAGAAATTATAGTGTTATTATTAATGAGTACTCTATAACCAACACTTTCATAATCTATTAATAATCCTACTTCTGCCTTTTTATTCTATTTATTATTTCGTTTAACCTTTGGCACTCTTACAAATATTTTATTTTCGTACAATTTCATATTATTTAAGTTAAGCCTAACTTCCATCATAATTTCATTAGGAGTTTTTCTTTTAAACGTATTTACTTAGGTTGTATTTTTCAAGTAAACTGCCGTTTTTACTACTTCTGGCTAAAATTTTTTATCTAATTTTGCGTCAGATTACATACTTTTTTTGCGTAGCCTTTACTGATAGATTGTATCTTTCTGCAGTTTTATTTAACTTATGCACGTATTCAGGGCATAGATTTACTGCAATACCTTAATGCTTTGCCAATTTACAAAAACATTTGCTTAGGAATCCTTTCCCATTATCACACCACAACCCTTTTTACTATTGTATCTGTCAAGTTTTTTAATTTATTTATAGAATCTACTGAGCAATAATAAGTTTCATTCTCAAACTTTATTTTGTATGCTTTAGCAACGTAACTATTTGTCAACAATAATTAAAAAATATTTATCTCCATCGTAACTATCTCTATAAGGCCCATTTAAATCCATATGTAAGATTTGTAAGCCATCAATTTCTCTACGATTATAGTTATAAAGTTTCATATTATGCATTTTATTTTGAACACAAGTGCCACATTTTTAATAATTATTCTCTAAATAATCAGGCAGACCTTCAACTAACTCTTTTTTACACAAAATATTCAAATAATGAGAATTAACATGATCTAGCATTCTATGATATTTTTTTTTACTAATACTATATGTTACTTCGTATGCCAGTTTTTTTTCTACTATGCTTAAAATCTTGTATGTATGTAAAATCCAATCCAAATTTGCCTTTACGCGTCCAAAAAAAAAAATACATTTTTTTTCAAGGCTCACCTTTAGAATAAATTTTTTCTTGTTCTATGTACCCTTAATAACAAGGAAAAAATCGTGTACATGAGCTTTAGGCTTTGTAAAATGGTTTTTCATGACACAGAAGGTTATAATATTCATTTTTTTAAAATTCTGTGTAAGCAAGAACTTTTACTGCCTTATTAAACCAGCTTTTCGTTTTAATTGTGTACAATATCAAGTATCTTTTTTGTAAGAAATCTGTCTTGATATTTACACTAGACTTTATTCCACAACAACACCCAATTATTAAGAAAGTGACGCGAATAATATAGCTTTTAACTGAAAAAAATGCAAATAACTTCCACTGTATTAGAGTTGAAAAATCATTACTATGAGATTTTCTGTTGATAGTTTATCATCTTACATTAAATATTGTACATAACATGTATCATAATAACTCATTAATCATTAATCAGACATTACAGTCATTTTCTCATGGTCCGGTCGTTAAAGCCCGAAAAAATGATAATTAAGAAAATTTTTGCCACCTGGAAGGAAATTGTTTCAATCGCTTATAAACATTGTTAAATAATTAAAAAAAATATTTTTGTTAAACCAAAATGTTGACTTGAATTGTAATTTAACAAATTGTAAAAATTAATCGAATTTTTTTAACATTTTGGCTCATAACTTCTTTTCTGTTGGTCTGATTGAAAAAAGTATGAAAGAAAAATTGTATGTGATACAATTTTCTATCGATTAAGATTTTTTTATTTATTTATAATTTGGTTTTTTGCAATGTTAAGTTGCAAAAAAAAGTGAAATTGTTTGTTTTGCTGATTAATTTTTGTGAATTTATATTCTTTCCATTTATTGATAGAAACGGTTGAAAATTTAGTGTTAAGTACCTATTATAAGCATATTTGAACGTGCACAAGCTTTATGTTTATTATAAAAAATGACATCACAATTAAATTGTTAATTTAAAAATTTATTAGCTTGCTGAAAGCGTAAAAATAAGTTAGATCCCAAATTCCTACAGCATTTGATAAAGAATGTAAGAAACTTCGATGCTACAGAAAAATTTTTTTTTTAATTTTTACTTTATTTTTTAATAATAAGTTTTGCAATTAAATAAATGCTGACAACTTCAATAATTTCAGGTAAAGTTAAGCGCAGTTAATTTCTTACAAAAAAAAGTATTTAAAAAAAAAATTGATTTTGATATAATGCTCTTAACAAATGTTAAAAGCAAACTAGCGTTTTTTACGGTCGTTTGATTATTTTTAAATTTATCAATTAGAGAAAATTTTTGTAAAAAAATTATTAAGAAATTGATATTGAGTTTAATATATCATAAAATTAATTTTTTGTATTTAACTCTTTGCAGGCATGACTGTTAGTGCATTAATGCATGTTATTTATTACTTACCTACTATTTACATACGTTAAAGTTAAAGCACTAATCGATTAATAAAATGTATATTTATCTATGTGTGTATAGACGATTTGTAAAAAATAATATTAGACTACCTGCAGAACAAACAAAGATATTTTCTTGTCTTGAAATCCAATAATTATTGAACAATCGCAAAATACACCAACTTGTTTATAATATTTTTTTAATAACAATTAAAGCCAACGCTTTTGTTAAGCAAAAATGTTTTTTTGAATAATTAAAATATATTTGTAAGTAATTAAAACGATTTTCTTACAGGTGGCAAAAATTTTTTTACTTACCATTTTTTCGGGCTTTAACGACCGGACCATGAGAAAATGACTGTAATGTCTGATTAATGATTAATGAGTTATCATGATATATATGTTATGTACAATATTTAATGTAAGATGATAAACTATCACTACAAAATTTTATAGTAATGTTTTTTTTAACTCGAATACAGTGAAAGTTAATTGCATATTTTTCAGTTGAAAGCTTTATTATTAGCGTCACTTTCTTAATAATTAGGTGTTGTTGTAGAATAAACTTTTGTTTGATTATTAAGACAGATTTTTTACAAAAAAGACACTTGATGTTGTACACAATTAAAATGGAAAGCAGGTTTAATAAGGCAGTAAAAGTCCTTGCTTACACAGAATTTTCAAAAAAATAAATATTATAATCTTCTGTGCCATAAAAAACCATGTCACAAAGCCGAAAGTTCATGTACACGTTTCGTCCCATGGTTTAAAGGGTACGTAGAACAGGAAAAAAATTATTTTAAAGGTGTGCTTTAAAAAAAATTTTAATTTTTGTTTGGAATGCGTAAAGGCCAATTTGAACTGGATTTTTTCATATATTATTTATTTTATATACATTTGTAAGCAATTCTTTTTTTTTGTTATGCATTTTTTGGAGTATTATTTTCCATGATAATTTTGTTATAATTTGTTATTTTACCAGCACTCATTAGATTTTTATCTATTTTATTCACATAGTAGGCGTTTTTCATATAAACTTTTTTAAATTTATTGTTGAGTTTAAATAATAGATTTATATTTCCTATTTTTGTACCTTAAATGTTTTTTTACCGCCTGTTTTTACATTGACTGGATTTTGTGGATTTATATATTCAGAAAACTAATTTCAGTTATAAATAATATGATAAGTACGACCACTATCCAAAATCCGTTCAATTTCATTACTTA
The DNA here is from genome assembly GCF_036245765.1 of Copidosoma floridanum. NCBI lineage: Eukaryota > Metazoa > Arthropoda > Insecta > Hymenoptera > Encyrtidae > Copidosoma > Copidosoma floridanum. The sequence goes on from NW_028321900.1 coordinate 2,015,621, forward strand.
AATTATAAGCTTCGCAATTGGCGAGATTTTGATTCCTATTAATACTTTTATTGTTATTTGAAATTGTTCAAAATAAGTCTTTGTTAGTCCTTTGATTTTCGCTATCGTTTCTAGCATACTTGGCACTGTTATCTTGATAATGATGTTGTTGCCAATATTTGTATCTATCACGACCACGCTGCGTTCTGCCATGCCCTGTGTTGTTGTTGTGAGACTTTTTCTGCTGTTAGTTACCAAACTGACTTCTTCCGCCTCCTCGCTGTTAATACTTCTTCCTTTGTTTACATTTGAACCACCGGTCTTACAATCCTCTTGATGTGTTTTGTCTTTGATTGTGGTTGTTTGGTTGTTATTATAACAAGGCTTAAAAAATGTCCTGGCTTATTAAACAAATAACAGTTTTTATTTTTTTTCTTTTCCACTCTAAACACACTTGAATTTTCACTATTATGTTCATTTTAAAATATTTGATCATTTATCTAGTACACTTTAATTTTGTATTTCAACATACTCATTTGTTTGTCTTTCTTCTTTTAAAACGTCTATTAAATCACCAATATGTTTAAATGTAGGAAGTTATGTTTTTAGTAAATACTCAATCTTTCACTTCTTATTAAGCGTTGCTTCAGCATTTTTTTAATTTAATTGTTATCTCATAAAATTCACTAAAAAATTTACTAGATTTTTCAAAATCACTAAATTTGAGTTTATCTAATTTATTTCTCACACATATTTGCAATGCTGTTAATTTTCATAGGAATAACTTATCTAATTTTTTAATTATCTTGTACAAGTTCCATTCTTTATGTATTATTTTGACTTGATCTACAGTCAATGCACTACATACAAAATTTATTGTTTTCAAATCCTTTTCTGTGCAAGCTGAGTCAATTTCGTTTTAACTTGTTGCTTCTTAATTAATTACATCTTTAAGTTTTTTTAACCTCAAAAACATCGATATTTTCTTTCTTACAAAAAATAATTACAACCATTAAAAATTGGTTACATAAACTAAATGTTGTCCACCATCTTTCTTTCTTTTTTACTTTCAAATACTTTTTATACACACAGCACGTTTTTTAAAATTTTCAAAATATTCATTTTTACGTAGTCTCTGTCTTCTTTTTTTAACTTCAAATTTGCACTGTTTATCTCTTTTAACATTTTCTCGTTGTCAATTTGTTGAACTTTTACTTTTACTTGCATATTTTCTATTCACATATACTCGAACATCGCATTCACACTTCTTCGCTTAATACGTACTAAACTTTCTTCCTCATAAAGCTTTTTAATCCTTTTGCATCTCAATAAATTTATCACTAAGATACATGTAAAACATTTTACTGCAGACTTTTTAGACTACTCGGTTTAAAACTTCACATGTTTTTAATCCATTTTTTATTCTACACTTTCACTTACCAGTAATTGTAACGTGCCTACGAGAAGACGGGTAAAAAAACAAAAACAAGAATGGAACAGGCAACTTAAACCACGCTCTACTACCCTGTTAGAAATAAATAAGCCTAGAAAAATAAGTATTTTATAACTTCTATTTTAATATACTTGAATTAATTAATATTATTACTTTATGTATCACATAAAGCATCCTTTTTAAGCAACGGTTATCTTTATAAGAAAAACCTATATCGTCGTAGAATATTAATTAATCACACGCTTCAAAAGCTTTGACGCATAATAATTGCCTATGGTTCCAGCGCAGTGAACGTGATTTCAAATTTACTTATATTCTAAAAATAATAATTATCGGCTTTGTTGTAATCATCATCGTTGACATCAACGTTATTACAGTCATGATTTTTGTCATCATTATCGTAACCATAATCATCATCATGAGCGTTATTATCGTGATCGTCGTCATCATTATCGTTGTTATAAACGTCATCATTGTAGTTAGAATAAATTGTTGTCGTTAACGTCAATATTGTTGTTATCATCGTTATTATCATTATCATCTTTATCATTGTTGTCAACATCGCGATTATTTTAGTCACTGTCATCTTTATCATCATACTTGTTATTGTCGTTATCTTTGTCATCATCGTTATCATAACCTTCGTTCAAGCTGTCACCATCATTGTTACTAACATTTAAATCACTGTCATCTTCATCATCGTTATCATTATCGTAACGATTAATATCATCAATATTGTCAAATTATCATCATCGCTGAAATCATCTTCATCATCAGTATTGTTTTCATTTTCATCTTTATTATCATTATCATTATCGTCATTAACGTTATCATCATCGTCCTCATCCTCATCCTCATCATCATGATCCTTATCCTCGTCATTTTCATCGTCAATAATATCGTCATTATCGCTATTATTGTTGACGGCCTTATCGTCATTATCATCATCATTTTGATCATCGTTATCATTATAATTGCAAATAACTTTATTATTATAATTATTATTAGCATTTTTATTACTGTAGTTATTGTCAACAATATTTTAATTATTTTCGTTATTATTATCGTCACTATTAACGTCCCTGTTATTGTTATTATAATCGTAATCATCTTCTTTGTCATTGTCTTTATCGTTATCGTCATCACAATGATTATCATCATCATTATTATCATATTATACTGGTCGTCTTCATTAGTATCGTCATAATCATCTTTATCGTTGTTATGATGAACATCATTGTCATTATGTTCCTCGTCATCGTCATCAATAACATTAGTATCACGATTTTTATCACTATTAGTATTATTGTTATTATTATTATCATTATTATCATTATCTTCATCATTATCATTATCATCCTTACCAAAATTTTTACTATCATCGCTTTTAATAATATCATTACCGTCGATATCATGCCATTACTGTAATCTCTATTGTCATTGTTATTACTTTAATAATCTTCATCATTATCAACATTATTACTATCATCCCAACTCTCATATATACTATTATCATAATCAACGTCTTTATAATAAATATCATCAGCATTATTACTATTGTAATTCCAGTGGACATCATTGACGTCATTTTCGTCATTGTCGTCATCATTCTCATCGAAATGATCCTTTTTATCGACATTATATAATTATTATAAGTGTCATCATTGCCGTTATTATCTTTATTCTTATGAACACTATCCTTGTTGACATTGTTATAGTTTTTCAAAACATTTACGTCATTAACATCGTTATCATCATCGTCTTTATCATCATTGTCATAATTATCGTCAACACGATTGTTTTTATTATTTTTATAATAATCATTACCGTTAACATAATCACCGTCATCATTAATCTCGTTGTCATTATTTTCATCGTTATCGTTATTATTATCGCTGTAATCATAATCGTCCTCGTACCTATCGTCATAAAAGTCATTGTCATTATCAACGACATCATTAACATTATTACTTTAATTATCGAAGTCACAAATATCATTACCGTTATTATATTCGTCATTATTACTCTTTTTATCCTTGTAATTATTAACCTTAGTATTTGTGTTATCAAATCATTGTTATTATCTTTGCCATGATAATCGTTATAAAAATTTATTTTTATATTGCCATCACCATCGTCATCGTCATTGTTATGATCATCTTCAACCTTATTATCATTCTCATTAAAATCGCCATCGTCATGAATTCTCGTTGTTGTCATCGTCATCATTATTGTTTTTATCATCGTTATTATTGTGGTCATTTTAAGTCGTAATTGTTAACAATATTATCGTGGTAACTATCTTTATGATAAAAATTATTATTATTATCGACATCACCTTCATTGTTGTTACCATCATTGACATTCAAGAAATGATATTGTCATTATTGTTGTCATTGTCGTCATTCTGTTCATCGTTATAGCTGTCATCATTATCGTTAAAATTATTTAAAAAATTGTTGTTTTCTTCGTGGTTAACATTATAAATATAATCACCATTATCAAAGTCATAATCATCATCATTATTATCATTATCATCATCATCATTATCGTCATCATCATCATCATCATCATCATCATTATTATCATCATTATCACCATTATGATCATCACCATCATCATCATCATCATTATCATCATTATTATCATCATCATCTTTGCTATCATCATTATTATTACTATCATCATTCATATTATAATTATCATTTTCTACATAGTTATAATCATTGTCGTTATCGTCATCATCATCGTTATCTTCATTATTATTATAATCATGATCATCGCCACTATTACCATCGACATTATTGTCGTTGTCATTATTTGCGTAAACATTCTTACTGTCATTGTTGTTACCATCATAATCATTGTCATTATCGTAATTATCATTTACCTTACTATCAAGATTTTGATCGTCATAATTATCGTGAACATAGTCAATAGCATTGTTATTACTTCTGTCAATACTGTCGTTATTATTAACATCATCACATTTATTATTATTCCAATCAGGATTGTCATTATTATCACAACTATAATTGTTATTACCATTGTGACGATATTAACTAATATAATGAACATTTTATTTACAATCCTTATTATCTTAATTATTATCGTCATTATTAATTTTATCATAACCAACATTATTATCATCATTTTTATTGTTATAATTAAAGTAAACATCGTCGTTACGATAGTTTACCTCATTGTTTTTATCGTAAAAATCGTTGACATTATCGCCTTCTTTTACATCTTATCAACATGATGATTGTTTTCATGACCATTTGTAATATTATCGTTATCATTATCATTGCAATCATCGTCGTCATCGTCATTATCATCCTTATTTAAATCGTTGTTATTATTGTTATTACCATAATTATTGTCTTCTTAATTGCTATTGTTTCATTATCATACACATCACCAATATCTTTTTTATAATTACAAACATTAATATTATTATTAACGTTATTATTACTTTTATCATCATTATTATTATCATTATCTTTATCATTGGCAATAACAATATTATTATAATAATTTTTACTATAATTACCATTATCATCAGTTGTAAATTTTTCACTTTTGTTGTTATAATTATTTTGATTATTATGATCATCTTGACTACAATCAACATTATTGTTACTATTCTCTTGATGATCGTCGTCAACATATTATCCGTATGAATTATCATTATAATTGATATTGTCATTGTCATCATTATTACTAGTATCATCATTGACATCGTCACAATTACAATAATCTTTTTGTTTACTGTTATTGTTGTTATTGTCACTATCATTCTCTTCATAATTTGTCATCCTTTTTCGCTGGCACTGCTATACGTCTGCATTTCAGCTGGTTGTCTGTTGGCGTCCTCTTCTACTCCTCTCAGCGTATATACAGCTCCCAACGTACAAACCAATTTGGAGGAGCTTCGACTTTCTGCTTTTTGGTATACACGTTAAATCAGCAAGAGCATTTTGAAAGCTGAAGGCCCTTTTGCCTCGTTACATCGTCATCATTATTATTATTCTCGTTAAAATCATCATCTCATCGTTATCACCGTGACTAAAATCGAGATTATAACCATCGTCTTCATCAATTTAAACATCGTCACCATTTTCTTTCTTGTAATTATCATAACCATCATTATTATAACTGTTTTTATTATTTTTATTATCATTATGATCGTTATTATCATTATCATTATCTTTAGCATGACGAATATTTTAATAATCATCATTATCACTATTATCATCATCATTATCCTCATCATTATTATCTTTGTTTATACATCTATTTGCCTAATTGTTATTTCAATCATCATTATTATTACTATCATCATAATTATTAATATCGTGATTATAATTATAATCTTCATATTCATTGTTATTATTAATATCCCTTTTATCCCTATCATTATATTTGTTAATACCATTATCATCTACATTTTAATAATAATTGGAATCATTGACATAATTATTATAAGCATTAGTATTATCGTTATCATCATTAATATCATCTTTATCATTGTCGTCATCATTGTCACCAATATTATCGTAATAATTATCATCGTCAATAACATTGTTATTAAGATTGTTACCAGTAGCATCACCATCATTATCACTATCATCATCATCAACGTCGAGATCAGCGTCCTCATCATTGTTACTAACATTGTCATAAATATTATTATCTTCAACATGATCGTCATCGTCATCACCTTTGTCTTTATCATCATCGATCAATCATTTATTATTATTATTATTACTATTATCATTATTATTATAAAAATTATCAAAGACATCAAAATTATTATCGACATGATTAATATTGTATTAATTGTCAACATCATCGTCATCTTTACCGTCATCATCGTCACTTTTATCATTGTAACAGTCATCGTCATCGTCATCATCGTCATTGATATCATTGTCGATATTGTCGATATCATTATCTTCGTTAACATAATCATTCTTGTCATCATCGTTTTTTTTTTTTGTCGTTATTTTAATAGTCATTATTATTACTATAATAGTTATCATCGTAGTCATTATTTTTATCTTTTTGGTATTATCACGGTCATCTCTATCGTCATTATCTGTGTATTCATCAGTATCGTTATCAGTACCGTCATTATTATTATCAGTCTATTGCCCTGGTATTATCATGATCACAATAATTGTCTTTGTCATTAACAGTATCATCGTCATTATTACTATCGTTATAACTATGATCATAGATATCATTAATATCGTTGACATTGTCGTCATTATTATGATCATTATTGTCATCTTTACGGCTGTCATAACTGTCACAATAGTCGATATTATCGTCATCACCATCATTGTCAACATCATTATCATTGTCACAAGTATTATAATCGTTGTCTTCTGCATTACAATACTTCTTATTGTCATAAGTATTGTCATTGTCGTTGTCATTATCATAATGACCATCATCGTTATTATCATCATCGTCATTATTGCCATGGTAATCGTCGGCATAATATTAATTATCATTTTTATTTTTTTAATTATAATCGTATTTTTTATCGTTATCATTACTGATTTCTCAAATTTGTTGTTGTTTTTATTTTTGCCTACGCCATCATTATCGTCATTATCATTGTCATATTAATTGTAAACATCATCATCGTCATCCTTTGTATCGTTGTTATTATCGTTGGCCTTTTCGTCATCATAATCAGCATTTCTTCTGTCGTTGTCATTATTGTCAGCATCATTATCATATGTATTATCATTATTACCGTTATCGTTATAATCGTCCTTATCGTCATTACCATCTATGTCATTATTATCATTATTATCGGTTTTATCATCGTCGTTATTATCATCATTTTAATTAATATTGCCGTTGGCCTCATTGTGAATATCGTTAACTTTATCACCATCGAGAACATTGTCACTATTATTATTTAAACTAATATTTTTAACACTGTTATTATCGTAATTATTATAAACATTTTAACTATTATTTTTACTATTATTATTACTGTTATTATTATTATTATTATTATTTTTATTACAATTTTCGCTATCCACATTTCAAAAATCATCATTATTATTTTTATTATTGATATTATCATCATTATTGTTATGATTATCATCATTATTATTACTATCATCATTTTCATCATCATCATTATCCTCATTATCATCATTATTATCATCATCATCATCATCATCATCATCATCATTATCATCATCGTTATTATCACTATCATCGTCATAATCATCATCATCATCATCATCATCATCATCATCATCATGATCATCATCATCATCATCATCATTATCATCATCATCATCATCATCATTATCATTATCATCATCATTATCATTATCATCATTATCATCATCATCATTATCATTATCATAATTATTATAATAATTATTATCAATATTATTGTGATTTATATTGTTATTATCCAAATCAACATGATAACTATTTTTATCAGGATTATCATTGTAGTTACAGCTGATATCATCGTCACTTTTTTTGTCATAATTGACGTCATTATCTTTGTCATTATCATTATGTATGTTGTCAGTAATATCATCATTACTATATTTCTCACCGTCAATGTTATTGTTGTTACTGTCGTTACGGTTATAGTCATTATCATTCTTTATTATAGTCGTCAACATTTTCATCTTTATGATCATCATAAGTATTGTTGTTAGTATTATTAGTAACATTAACATTATCATTTTCTTAGAAAGCATTACTATAACAGTCAACGATATCATTATTATTATCATTATCATTATCACTGTAATTAAGGTCAACATAATTATCATTACTTTTGTCATCCTTAGCATCTTTTTTATTATTATTATTATCATCGTTGTAATACTTATTATCCTGGTTTTCATCATTTTTATAATTACGGTTATGATCAACGTTGATAATATCGTCATCATTATCGTCATATTTATTGATGTTTTCATCGTTTTCATCATTATTAGCAACGTCATCATCACTTTTAATATATTTCAACAATGTTATGGTTGTTATTATTGTCATCGTTAAAGTCATTATTATCGTTATTAATGTCCTAACTATGTACATCATTATCATCATCCTTATCATCGTATTCATCGACAAAATGATGTTGATTATCATCATGATCACCATTCTTATAATTATCATTATCACCAGTCTGGTTTTCTTTAACTTGAGTATCATTTTCTTTATTAGTATTATCATTGTTTTGATTTTTATTATTTCTATTTTTATTACTACCGTCATTATGGTCATAATTATCATTATCAATATTATTTTTATTAGCATTATTATTACTACAACTATTATTACTACAAATATTATGATAACATTTAACGATATCATTAAAATTATTATGATCATTATTATCATCGCAATTATAAAAAAACATCTTTATAATTTATTTTATTATTATCGTCAATATATTTGGTATTGAAACCATTATTATTATCGTACTTATCATTAACATCAGCATTGTTATTATCATTATCATCATCGTCAGAATTATTTGTATCTGTATCATCATTATCATCATTATCATAATTAACAAAATTATAGTCATCATGATTATCTTTACAATCTTCATTATTATCTTCGTTATCATTGTTATATTTATCATCATCATCGTCATTTTTGTCACCATTAGTATTATTATTGTTTTCGATTAGTCATTAATAAGATAATTAGTATAATTGTCGTTATTATTGTCATTATTGACATAATTACTATCTTTATTGTCAACGTCATTATTGTTGTCATTATTGTAATGATTATTGTCATTATCGTTGACATCATCAACAGGATTACCACTGTCGTTCTTATCGTCATAATTATTGTCATCATCATAACCATTGTAGTCTTTATCATTGTTATCATTATCGTAATTATTGTCATTATTATTATCATCAGATTTAGAGTTGTCATCATTGTCATCATTATTATAACTATCGTCATTTTAATCGTTATAATGGTCATGATCTTTATCATTATTGCAGTCATTACCATTGTTACCTTTGTCATAATTGGCGTTATTATTGTTGTCATTATATTCGTCATCAACACTGTCTTTAATGTCATCATTGTTATCGTCGTCATTATTATCTTCATCATTATCATCATTATCGTCATTATTGTCATCGATAATGCCTTTATCATTATTATTATTGTATTTTTAGTAGTCATTTTTATCATAATCGTATTCATTATCGTTGACATTCTCGTGGACTTTATCGTCATTGCTAGTGTCCTTGATATTGTTGTCGTCGTTGACCTTATCATAATTATAATAGTCATCATTATCATTCTTTTTATCATTACTATTGTCATAATTATTTTTATCATGATTATCATCAGCACTAACATAAACATTATTTATGTATCATTGAGTGTTATTAATATTATTACTATTATCTTTATTGTCATCATCATCACAATTAATGTTATCATTATTATCCTTAGCATTATTATCATCATCATCGTCATCATCATTGTCATCTTTTTTGTAATCTTTATAATCATCGTTGTGATAGCCATCACTATTATGGTTGATATGGTTATCGTTACCATCGCTGTTATCATAGCCGTCATCGTCTTCATCATCGTCGTCATGTTTTTTGTTATAAAAGTGTTTTTAATGCCATCTTAACCATCGTTATTGAGGGTGTTATTATCATCATCGTTATCGTTATAGTTACCGCTTTTACTGTCGATATTATTGACAACATCACGAACATAATCGCCCTCGTCACTATAGTGCTCGTTTTAAGTCATTACAGTCATCAGTATTATCGTAATAGTCATCGACATCCCCATCATGATCTTTATCATTACTATTATTAATATCATTAGCACCATCATAGTCATCGATACCGTTATAATTTTCGTCATCAATATTATCATCATTGTCATCCTCGGCATCATTTAAATTATCATCGTCATCGATATTAACATTATAACTCTTGTTGTCGTCATTAAAATTATCATCAGAAGAAGCATTTTAAAAATTACTGTTGTCATTATCGTCTTTGTCAACATCATCTTGATAGTCATCAGCATTGTTTTTGTTATCGTCACTACCATCTTGATTATCCCCGGCATTATTGTGATCTGTATCGTTATTATTTTCAGTATTATCGTCGTTATCATCGTCATTATTATTATTAGTTTAGTCTATATTAGCGTCATTATTATTATTATTATTATCATACATATCAAAAATTTTAGTATCGCAATTTTTATCATCATTTACATTATGATTGTTACTATCGTCATGATCGTCATCATTCTCATTATTATTATAAGTATTACCGTTACTATTACAATCCTTTTCGTCATCAAAATTATCTTCGTTGTCGTCATGATTGTCATCAATATTAGCAATATTATTGTATAAGTCATTATCATTGTTTTAATTGTGGCTACTGCTCTTGTCATTACCACTGTCATTATTGTCATCAACGTCATCATCATAATCATAATTATATTAGCATAAATGTCATTTTTGTCAGTATTGTGGCTATAATTGATATTTTTACCTGTATCATCATTGTTGCCGATTCTTACATCATTGTCGTCACCATAATCATCATCATCATCGTGATTTTCATTGTTATCATTGTCATCATAAGCGTTATTATCATAATTATAACAGTCATTATTATTGTGTCTATGATTGTTGTTATTATTATCATCATAATTATTATCATTATTCTCACTGTAATCATCATAATCTTCATCGTTATCATCATCATCGTTAGTAACGTTGCTATTATCGTCATTCTCGTCGTCGTTATTATTTTTGTCATCGTCGTCATCATTATTATCGTCATCATTGTCTCTATCATTGTCATTGTTCTTATTATTATTAGTATTATCACTGTCGTTATCATTGTAATTACTATTGTCTATAACATCGTCATAATCGTCATCATTGTCGTCATTTTTAACATCGTCCTCATCAATATTATCATCGTCATCATCATCGTCATTATCATCCTCATCATTATCCCGATCCAAAATATCATCACAACATTATCGTACTCATAGTCATTATTTTCATTACGAATATCATCATTTTTGTCGTTGTTATTATTACCGTCACCTTTATTAATATAGTCATCATCATAAATACCAGTATTGTTATATTTCTTATGACTATCATTATCATAATTATCATTACTGTTATTTTTGTTGTTGGTAATAAAGTCATCATTATGATTATTATTTTAATTATTAAAGTCATTATTGTTTAAACTATTATCGTGCTCATCATAAAAATAAGTATTTTTATTATAAATAACGTCAATTATTTCGTCATCATCCCTATAGGTTCTGTCATTAATGTCGTCAGTCACCATTATTAATATTATAATCATCATCATTATTTTGGTCATTGTTGTCGGTATGGTCGTCATTATCATCGTCATCATCACCACTAGTACTATCATTATTATCATTGTCATTATCATTACTATCATTATTATTGTTTTTGACGTTTTTATTTTTGTCATTATTTTTCGCATCATCATATTCTATTCGTCATTGTTGTTGCTGTTAACGTTATTATTGCTATAATTACTATCCTCATAATTATTATTACCGTTATTATTACCGTTAATATCGTAATGATTATCGCCATCATTAGCATCATTATTAGCGTCACTATTATTGTTACTATTGTCATTATTATTATCATTTATATTGTCGTTATTTCTATTATCATTGTCAACATCATCTTTGTCATTATTATCATTTACATTGTTACTATCACCGTCAGCATCGTCACTATTATTATTTATAACTTTTTTTAAATATTTTTATTATCTTTGTCCTTTTGTCGTTATTATTAATTATTTTTATTATGATTATCATTATTATTATGACGATTACTATAACTACTATTACTTTTATTATAATTATATTTATTATTATTATTATTATTATTATTATTATTATTATTATCAACATCATTGTCTTAGTCATTATCGTTGTTCCCATACCATCGTCATTGTCATCATCATCGTCATCGACACTGCTCCCATTGTCGTCATTATTATCACCATCAATATTGTCATAATTATTATTAAAGCCATTATCGTCATCATCGTTGTCGTTATTAGCATTATTATAATTTAAATTATTAACATTATGAAAACTATTGTCACAATAGTTATTATTATTATCGTTGTCATTATTTTTGTCGTTACCACTGTCATCATCATTATCTTTATTTTCATTGTCTATATTATTGCCAATATCACTGTCATCATTATTATCGTTTTTATCGTAATTTTTAGCGTCACCATCGTCGTTATCATTGTTAATATCACTGACATGATTAACGTCGTTATTTTTATCATTGTTATCGTTACGGTCAAGATGGTTATCGTCATTACCATCATTAGCAGCATCGTCATTATCATTATTATTATTATTATTATTATTATTATTATTATTATTATTACTATTATTATTATTATTATTATTATTATTATTATTATTGATATTATTATTTTAATCTTGATCTTAATTATTATGTATATTATCATCATTATTTTAATTATTGCCTTCGATCTCATTATTGTCGTTGTCATTATTGTTTTCATTATCGTTTCTATTGTCGTTATCAAAATAATTATTATCGTCGTCATCATCGTTGTTATCATCATTTTTAATATTATTATCATCGTCGTCATTCTTGTAGTCATTATCATCCATATTATACTTATAATTTTCATTATTATTGTCGTCGTAATCATCGTCATCATTTCGGTCATTATTTTTGTTTTTGTAACTGTCATTAATATCGTTACTGTCGTTGTCATCATTATCATTTTTGTGATTATTATTATAGTCATAGTCATTGACATAATATTTATTATTATCGTTATCATTGTAATTATCATCGTCATTATTATCGTTATTTTTTTGTGAACTCTATTATTATCATTATTATAATCGTTGTTGTCATTCTTGTTATTATAGTGCATATTGTTGTTATCATCGTCTCCATTACTAACGTTATAAATATTATTATTGTTAGTATCGTTGTCATTATCGTAGTCATCATTGTTATCATTTTTGTCGTCATTGTCATTATCTTCATTATTATTAGTTGTATTATGATTATTATAAATATTGTCATCAACATCTTTTTTATTTACTATCATTATTATTACTACTATAACCATCGGTATAATCATATTCTTTGATATTACCATTATCCCTATCATTATCATTGTTGTTATCATTACCACCAAACTTAGTAACATTATGACCTTTACTATCTCTATTATTACCATTATCGTCATCATTATTATCATCATTATTATTATCATCATTAACATTATTTTCATCTACATCATCATCGTCTTCATTATTTTTACTATTTTTATGATCTATTTTATTGTTATCATCATTATCAGCATTACACTCATTGTAATAATAACTAATATTATTATTTTCATTACGATTATCAAAACTATCATTATGATCATCATCATCATCATTATTAGGAGCATCATCGTCATTATCATCATCAATGTTATTATTATCATATTAATCTTTATCATTAATCATTACTATCATCATTATTATTTTTATATTGATATTATTATGGTCATTAGGGTTATTCTTACCATTATTCTTATTACCACTTTTTTATTATTATTATCATCGCCATGATTATCATCGTTATTCTTATTTTTGTTATTACTACCATCATCGTCCATGTTAATCTTACCATTATTGTTTTTATCATCAATATTTTTATCACCATTATTTTCATTATTATTATAAGTATTGTCGTTAGTATTACCACATTTGTCTTCATTATGATTATTATTATTATCATTTTTATCATTATAATCATCAATATTATTATCATCATTATTATCATTATGAGTATATTATTATAATTATCATTTTTATCTTCATGATTATCGTCATAATCATTATCTTTATTATTATTATCATCGTCGTTTTTATCATCATCATCAGCATCATCACTATCATCTTCATCCTCATCATCATCATTATTATCATTTTCATCATTATTAATATTATCACGATCATCATTAACAACGTTATCGTTGGTTGCTTTTATACCTACCTGTTACTTTGTTTCTGAATCAATTATTTTCTATAGTAAATACCACATACGTTTCTGTGTTACTTGGCTATAGGTCAGCTTGTTATCTATGCTAACTCTTCTGTTGTTAGCTTTTTTATCGTTGTCATTCTTGGACCTTAAAATTTGAGCTATGTTGCCGTTAAGGCTAAATATTAATCACATTATCACTTCTTTATCAGTTTATTCTCTTAACACAATTTCTAAAACTTAGTTTGAATGCGAGTTAGCATTATGTAACATAATCTTCCTATTAAGCAATTGGTGCGCTAGACTGCAGAACTGAGTGATTGTTTTGTCACTTTACTCAGTTAGCAGTTTAAGTTTTGCAAGCAGTGAATTGGTACCTTTTTTTTCTGAATTACCATGATAAAGTGATTATTACCATAAAACTCATAAGCTACTATAGTCTTTGACGTATCAGCGAACGTACAAAAAATTTTTTTTTTTTGATGAGCTACTGCCAATTTTATCGTTTTTACCTTTGTATTGGGTATTTTTTAAATTCGACGAGTGTCTATAACATCTAGACTGTTGTACGGGGTTGGGGAAACTCTGTCTTGTGCCAAGTTATATAATTAGCTTAAATTTCTTTTTTCTTTATCAAGGTTTCTCAAGTAAGCCTCAAACAAATAATTGTTGTTTGCGCTAAAGGGCTCTCTATTGTCTGCGCATTTTGCTTCTTTAGTTATAATTGCATGTTCTGAAATTTCTTTCTGTTTGTCCTCTATTGCATTTTTTCTTTTTAGATTGTTTTATCCCCCATGCCGTTTTGACGCCTTTCTTTTTTGTCGTTACATGTGTGCCTCACTATCTTTTGTTTTTCTAGTTGTCTTGTCATGGTCATTTACGGTTTTCTGACTAATAGTCCCCCCCATACCTATTGGGTTTTTGTATAATTATTTCTTCATTGGTACGAATTTTAATTTAGTTCTAAAATTGTCTATTTTTCCAGCTGTATTTGCTCTGACTGTATCTTGTAGTGGATTTCTCTGTCTATCTAAAGTTTTGGCTTTTAAGTTTTTAGAAATTTTTATCATACTTAACCGATGTGTTTAATAGGCTTCTTTCCACAAATCATAAAACTCTGAGTCCTGCTCAAGAATGATCGCCTTTTTTTTGCCTTTTCTTGGGCAGGTATTATCAGTTCGTCTATATCAACACCTTTACTATTTACTTTATTCATCACATCTTTTATGTTACGTATATAGTTTTTTTTTTTTTTTTTTTTTGGGTAACTATCAGTTGCAAATGCGATCGGTCGAGAAATTATTAAAAGTAACGCTTATTCCCCACTATTTTGTCTCTTAAATTACTGTGCTTTAGTTGCCTCTAGTTTTTATTTTACTAAACGTGTCTTGATAACTTTCCACAAGACTCAAGATTACGTTGAAAGTCACGATTTGGCTATCAATCTGGAGGCAAAATAATACAAAAATCTAACACAACAATCAAACAAAACTTTCGAACTCGGCAAACTTACAACTTTGACTTCTTTATACGCTTAACTCCAAGGACAACATCTATATATTTAATAGTTAAGAAGAAGTACTAACCTGGTGCTTTCTGCTAGTACGATGACTATCCAACACTGCAAAAATGACCTGCACACCCCAGAACGCTTTTGCTAATTCAACATACATACATGGAGTATGAGTTTAAAGCATCTCCGAATTTATTTATTTTAGGCAGCCGTATATACACTGAGAGGAGGAGGAGAAGATGATAACAAACAACTAGCTGAGCTGCAAAGACACAGTGTCTCAGCGGATAAGAATAAGAAAGTATGTGCGTGACTATATCGAGAGTGACTATGACGGTAGACATGTGGCAGTAGCAGCGGTGGGGGCCATTGCTCTAGCGAGACATTGTGAGTTAGTCTAGAACAGAGTCTTAATCTGAGTGCCTAAGTTTGAGCAACGAGAGTTGCAGGTTTTTTGCATCGCGAGAAAAGAGTTTGAAAAAAAAGAGGGTTGAGTTACGTTAAGTAAAGTCTTTGTTGATGACAAGGGACAGTCTTAGAACGTCGTGGCAAGATTAAGCTACCATACATGACTTAGCTAATGAAAAAGCTGTAGTCTTACAAATACAATGAAAGTATACGAATTTCCATCAGCTTCAACTAAACGAAATAAAAATAACAAAAATAAAACAAAGAAGAAAGGCAACAAAAAAGTGACAAATACATCTCACTCTCTTCCGTTTCTATCTATGCGTAAAAACTAACCATAAATAGTGCTTACAATGCCAGCCTCGAAAACTGGATACATCGTGGCCCAAGTGTAACTCAGATGGTAGCCCATTTCAAATACGCAAAATGGCAACGTGAAATGCACTCTGAAAGCATGAAGCGGATGCGCGTGCTATTTTTAGGTTAAATTATGAGTGCTGATGCGCACCATATTTATCCTAGGGTCCAAGCACTAGACGATTTGACAGGTACAAGGGTTGACAACGCCTGAGCACCAAAATAAGCAAGCACATAGCCAGGTAAATTCTGCATTCACGAAAAAGAAGGATCGCTAGAGACCTTTATACAGGTATTATATGATCCGAACGGGCAACCTGAGTAACAAATTGCAGGCACGCATTTTTACAGCGAGATAGTCTCACGCACAACACATTGGACATGTCTTACGTGATTTTAGAACAGTACTCGAAGTACGGGAAAATCAGTGAGCTGACCAGCGTTAAGCGAATCAAACGTGGCAGGTTCGAAGACGTGTGAGGCCCACGTAGCTTCTCCTTAAAGTCTCAATTGCAAGGGTCTCCAAGACAGAGTGCGGTCAAGAATTGCCCCAAGTAGCTTGTAGAATTCAGTGAGCTTTATTTGCACTCCATTGAAAGTGGGAGGGAGAGATTTGATTGGATTAGATTAGATTTATTTCAGTGGCTAAGGACTCAAGATCCTTATTTTCCAACACATCTTATATGTTTACAATTGTAGAGCCCTTGCTCGTAATTAAATATTAACAAATAACACTTCAGAATATTACAGCAATTTAAATAATATAATAATATTTAAATATTAGTAAGAAAAAAAATGTTATAAGAAATATATCTAAAACTAACTCTTATAGAACTAAGACAGTATATAATAAATATGCAGAGTCTACTCCTTAATTATTAATACATTAAATTGAGATCACTGAATAACCATATCACATATAATTATTCTAATGAATTAGGTTGCTCCCAAAGAAGTTTGAAGATCCTTTCACCAAAGGATAGTTCTGAGTTATAAGCTCGGGTATTAACTGGTATCTTGTTTCATAACTTGAGTGCACCTACTCTGAAGGATACAGCAAAAAAGTCAAGCCGAGCCAGGGGAACAACTAGATCCAGTTATCTCATTCTTTTCGTTGGTTGGTCCAAATATTTGAATTTTAAGTACTTCGATAGATAGGTTGGAGGACCAGACCTTAATACGGAGGGGACGAATTTAATAGTAAAAAATTTTGATCAAAGTTCAAAAGGAAGTAGCTGAAACCTAAAGTATAGAGGTGGGATATAATCTGATTTTTTGATTTCTACGCCAAATCTGAGGGCAGCATTCTTACATCTACTAAGTTTGGTCGTAAGTTTAGCAGATAATCCCAAATATAAGACTGGGCAGTACTCCAGAATCAAAAGTACCAGTGCCTTTACCAGGAGCAGTTTAGTGCTCACTGATAAGAAGTAAGTATTTCTTCTGAGAGAGAGAGAGAGAAGGAGAAAAAGAGTAGCGAAAAAGCTTGGAGAAAACGCGTTGCGAGGACTGCGGATGCAGTTCAGATAAAAATAAAAGGGTTAAAGAGAGCGAAGAGAAAAAGTGAAGCCGTAGAACGAGCAACCTTCTTGAGGACCCTGGACAACATCGTGCTGGGTTTGACTCATGGACGTTTGATCAGAAGGTGAAGATAGAGAGAGAGAGAAAGAGAAAGGTCGTTTGTTAGTAGACAAGGTGCGTTCTTGGGAGTACAGCCATTGTTCGTGCGTTTAGCTGTGTACGTGAGGATAGCAAACAGAGAAAGAGAGAGAGTGTGTAAGTATAGAGAGTTATAGTGAGTAGAGCATAGTAGACCGGGAGAGAGGGAGAAAGGATGAGTAGAATATAGTGTGTGAGATTGTAAATGGAGTGTAAGTGTGTGTATCTTAGCGTGGGTCTAAGACCAGCAGAAGCTTCTTCTTGTACGCGGTGAGCAGAACGTGGTGGACAAGCGCTCGTGGCTCACGTGATGCGAGATGGAGTCGCTGCAAATCAGTTGAGAGGACGATGTCAAGCTCGATGTCATGTTAAGAAAAAGGAGATGTTCTGTATTAGTGTATAAGTGATTGAATAAAGAAATAGTTAGAGGTGTTTTTTAGTGTTAATTTGATAGTTCTCTACATAGAACGGGAGAACTTCTGCTCTAATCTCCCTTTTTAAGAGAAGAAACCCGAGGTGTACAAGAGATAAAAATGATGTATGTAATCAAGATTTGTCAACGCTACATTGGCTCCCCCTTTTTACTTTCAGGTGAGTAAGCAATTTTAAAACCATTTGTGTGATTCCTTACATCGCAGCTGTTCACCGCTACTTCTTGATTTAGGTTGTCCTTCCCGGATAACATCGATTCCCTGGTGATCTTTTTTGTCCTCCAGTTAATACTTCATGAAGATAGGTTTCTTTCTTTGACACTTATGCTGCAACAATGATGATGGTTGCCTTCTCTTTATACGATCATTTATATTTCATAGCAGGACACTATGTTTTTTTCCCGAAAATTTCGTACATGTTTGCCCAACAGGGAAAGAAGACCACAAAAAATTGTTTATTTATTTCACAAGAACCTCTTACTTCAGACACAAAAAACTGTTGCATTCTAAGGCCTTGAAGGGCTCACAAAATAATTACAAGGAGTTTTGATCAAGTTCTTCATTAATATTCAAAACGAGAGAAAAAGCGCGTTGTGCTTAACTGTTCGAAGCCAAAGCCCTATCGCTTACCATCAACCGACCATCTTGCTTGCTACTCTATGACTACGTTAAACTATAAGCTCTTATCTCCTTGTCTTCCTTACTCTTCTATGCTTTAGGTCCCAGACTAGGAGGGTAGCACCAACGCATCTCTGTACGCTACAGTACGTAACAAAGGAAAAAATTTATGAAAAAATGCTTTATTACGGTAAAGTTTTATTTTCCAATTGAAAAAAAATCCAAAAAATCTCTAACAGGCCTTTACTTGGCTTTTTACATTTTTACAACATTTTTAAGAATATTATCAGATATTGAAGAAGGAAAAATTGAATCATTGGAAGTGCTTGAAAAATGAAAAACAACTAATGTTCATTTAAATATTTTTGTTAAATATATTAACTTTTTAATAAATTACTTTATACTTACTTTTTATAATAAATATAATTTTTGTCTCAATAATAAAATTTTAAATCATGTTAAAGGGAAAATGAGAGCATATTCAAGCATAGATTATGCTACTTTCAAAGGTAATGATAAATCTGATAGCGTTCTAAACAACATTTGTAAAGGCTTATCTTCGCATTAATTTTGTTTAAAAAATAGAACAATTATTACAATGATATAAAATGATGCAATTTGTAAGCTTAGAGAAAATTAATCGTTACATAAAGTACTATACTATTGCACTATCTGAAAGGTAGTCCGGAAATGGATTAAGAAATTATATAGATA
Source organism: Copidosoma floridanum (assembly GCF_036245765.1). Classification (NCBI taxonomy): domain Eukaryota; kingdom Metazoa; phylum Arthropoda; class Insecta; order Hymenoptera; family Encyrtidae; genus Copidosoma; species Copidosoma floridanum. The sequence continues at coordinate 2,035,879 of NW_028321900.1, forward strand.
AGATTATTTCTAAAAAAGCATTGGAAAACATCTAAAGAAGGCTAGAATAAGTATTAAAGTGTTGCTCAGACAACGTGTTGAGAAACTGTAAGTAGGCATATACTTTGTAGCAGGCTGGCTGATATGTAACGGTGGTATTTTCGAAAAAAGACATGTAGAGTGATTTTTTTTAGCAAACCCTATTAAAATTATATTCTTAGGGTAAATAGCTTTTCAATGGAGAGCGATTAAAAATACGTTTCAAACTGCGCCTAATTCAAAGACTATAGCGCAGCTGTATGAACGCGCGGTGTTTACCACATTATCTTTGTACTGGATCAATAAGCAGTGAGATACCATCCGTATAGGGGGAGAATCACGTCAACTGTCCCAGCGCCGCGGTGGACGGCCCGCGCGGTCGTCAAACATGACGTTTTGAACTCGTCGCTTCGGTGTCAAAACTTTGATAAAAAAATAATCTAAAAACATATTCTTACGTATTTTTCCCTCAGCTTTTCAGTGGTGGCATCAGTTTTTTAAAAAATTTGCTCCCATAATCTCGAAAAATGCACTTGTTTAAAAAACACGTTTTATCTCCATGATCTTCAACTTTTGGAATTTTTTTTATAGTCTAGATCGAAAGATGAGACATTTTTACGTAGATATCGACAATAAAAAAAAAGAGGGGTTTTTTGTTTTTATAACATATTTAAACGACGAACGAGATGATGGGAGCCGCGGCGGCCGGGCCATGCGCGGCGGGAGCGCGCCGTCTGCTACCGTCTCTCTGACTGGATGTAAGCAAATACACCTAACCGTGACGGTTTGCACTTTGCAACAAGTTTCGATTGATTAATTAAATATTAGTATTTATTATTTTTATGACTTGAGGTTGTGCTATCGTAAGTCGAAGTTTTCGTAGGTTTTACTGCAAAGAAACGAAGGTTTTTTTAGTAGGAAATCTGACTACGAAGAAACTTCCTTGAGATTAAAAGTCGAAATTTCCAGTGCGAAACTGATTCCAGGGATACTGAATTATCATGCGTTTATCCCCATTAAGGATAATGAATTAATGTTGAAGAAAACTTCTTTGAGTAACCAGTATGAAATTTTTCCGAAACTGAAAGAACGTAAACCAAGTGTCACTTCGATTACCATGCCTAAAAAGAAAAAAAAAACGAAGTAGAACAAATTTGTTTTTATTTTTCACTTTGTTTATGTAAATATCTAATATTTAATCAATATTAATCGTTATTTGTTTCTTTATTCTAAAATTGTTGTATATATGAATAATTTTTATCAGAACATTTATTATTTAACCATTGTAAGCCCTGGTTAACTAATTGTTGTTCACATCGCCACTACTACATTATATATTATATAGCCAAACAGACTCACCGTAGCAGACGACACACGGCGGACGCGCTGCTGCCGCGCATGGCCCGGCCGCTGCGGCTCGTATCGTCTCGTTCGTCATTTAAATACGTTATAAAAACGAAAAACCCCTCTTTTTTTATTGTCGATATCTACGTAAAAATGTCTCATCTTTTGATCTCGACTATCAAAAAAATTCCAAAAGTTAAAGATCATGGAGATAAAACGTGTTTTTAAAACAAGTGCATTTTTCGAGGTTATGGAAGCAAATTTTCGAGAAACTGATGCCACCACTGGAAAGCTGAGGGAAAAATACGTAAGAATATGTTTTTAGATTATCTTTTTATCAAAGTTTTGACACCGAAACGACGAGTTGAAAACGTCGTGTTTGACGACCGCGCGGGCCGTCCACCACGGCGCTGGGACAGTTGACTTGATTCTCCCCATAGATGTATACATGGTATATCCATACGTGCGTAAGAGCGTCTGCTATTGTACTGCTGTAATGTAAAGGTTGGATGTTAATGCTGTTAGGTTAATATAGTCTGCTCCTTATGCTGTCGCATTTGAAATCCTTTGAATGTTATAGCATAAAAATAAGATTAAGTAGTATTAAGATTAAGAATTAAGATTAAAAAGTTGTATCTCTTTTTCAATAAATGGACTCAAAACTAATTAATGCTTGTTTTATCAGTATAATGAAATTGTATGAGAATGCTTAATATACAGCAAAAATTGCATTTTATTTCATATGCTGCGCATTATTTACAATACTTACCATTTTACAAGGTCATTCCAGTTTACAGGCACATTAAATACATAACTGTAAAGGAACATTAAAGTTACAAAAACATTATTTATCTCATGGATGAAAATATTATAAGTGTTAAATATCTTTTTATATTTAAAAAACCTATGAAATGGTTAAAAGCACATAAATCTAATGTTGTTCTCTCTTTATATTGTGGGTTTTTTCTTGGCTAGATATAATAAAACTTCAATACCAACTAGCATCTTTTTCAGATAAAAGTAGATAGAAAATACCAATTTGCACTATGTAAGTATCTTTTTTATTGACAGAATCAGCTACTTCTTTCACTACTTCTCTACTTTTCTTGTTTTGTTTTCACTGTACAGTTTTTATTCTAAACAGCTCAGAAACGATGACAAAGATAACGTTTTAGCAATCATAAAATAAACAAAGAATTATGGTTACTATCAATATTCTAAGTAATGTTTTATTACTTAAGAATAGAGTTGGCAACCTCAGGATGAAAACTGCCATCTATCAATACACCACCCACTCATATTATTCTAACTACGTCAATGATCTACACTTCATTACGATACACCCCCGGAATCTATAAAATTGAAGAGGAGTAGCAAATAAATACTACTTGTTTGTTAGACAAACTAAAATGCCTTAACATAATATGTTTAATGTATGATTGAATGATTAGATAATATTTATAATTTTATTTTAACATATTATTAATAACTTTTATTAAAAACAACTTTTATTAAAATTTATCCAATTAACAGTGTATGAGGTAATGCTTGAAAAATGTCATAGTAATCTAATGTTTTGTTGATGTTCAACATCATGTTAACTTAATAACTATCAATATAAATAAACACAGTGAGCATAAAAAATCCCTCACACGATTAAAATAATATTGAAATAGGGAGCTGAAAGAAAAACAAATCTTACCACTATGTAGAGAAAAATCGCTAAAACCGTTGTAATCACTCACCACAAAAGCTACAGAACAGATTTTGCTGAAATTTTGCATACCGATTCTTAACACCTCCTAGATAGTTTTAGAACAGTTTTTATCCTAAAAAATTCAATAACAATAGCAATAAATAAGCTCAAAGTTTTGTAAAAATACGCCAGTTTTTCATATAAGTTCAGTAGGATCCACTAGGTGGCGTTGACATAAAATCGAAGCTACCTGCAACAGAATAAAATAAGGGTCGTTATAATATGCCAGAGCGTCTCTGAAATTTCTGCCGTTGTTAACTGGTAGGTCACCAAGCTGCATTAAGAATGTACGTGATAGTCGTGCAGCTAGGTATACCGATTACCGATGACGCTCTTTTCCAATGGGCAAGTGACATAGGTATACTTTCATCTTGAACCTCAAGGATTGTCAAGTGCCAACAATAAAAAATGTATTCTAACCGATAATGTCTCCAGCGGAATATCAGGAGACATGTCTAGCCAGAGCACAACTTGCTCCAACACTACAACGGCCAACTTCTTAGTGGTCGCTCCAACGGCGTACCTCCAGAGGAGGTGTTCTCCAGGCCAACTTTCCTGACTAATTATGAGCGGTTATTTATCCGGGGAACAATCTGAAGACGAAATATACTTTGGTCAGCGGCATGTCTTCCTCATGTACGGTATCCGTACACAAAGACTCCAAGGGTAAGAGTCAAACTACCCGCAGCTGGCTCTCCATTATCAAGAATAATAATGAAGAATAACTGGAAATTTTACCACTCGTCCTTTACAGGGCCAATATAAGTATTAACACTCCCTACTAAACCATCAATCTCATCGGTTGTTTTAAGGAACACGTAAGCTCAAACTACACTGCCAACAAATACATTTTTACAACCATTTCTGGAAACGTTATTTGTCAACTTAAAAACTATGTAAAGCTAGGTACTATTAAACAAAGTCAGTCATTCACTGGCAGACGTCACGAGCGGAGTTGTTTGTCACAAGGCTCGGAACACCAGTGACGACCCTAAATTACCCTCCCGACTCTAAGCATTCAACCAGGAATCACCGATCCTCTCCAAGGTCTGCGCTGGGTGAACCTAACAACTATAAAGGAAAAAAAACTTAAGCCAACGGGAGTCTCCAACGGGCAAGCATCACAAACCAATCTCCCCATCGAAGATCACCAAAACAACTGAATCTGCAAATAAAAAGGTGCTTTAGACACCAACGTCTTCGACGTTATACCAGGAGACGTTGGGAAAGAGCACTACAACTAGCCCCAAAGCTTTGGACTTTGTAATTTTTCTCCCGATCTGTCTGAGTTTTTAACAGCAGGCCAGAGAATATTACCCTGAGGTATTCAGGCAGTCACAATTACTGTAAACTTTGGTCAAGAAACAGATTACTTAAGAAGCTTACTAGTCTTTTTTAGGGTAATTGGACGTCGAACTACCTTGCCAACAAATATACTAAAACTTCATAAAGTGGACAAAAAACAGCCTTAAGTGGTCACAAAATTCGTAAGCATGCAAATAGCCACAGGTGGAAGAATTGGAAGGAAAACTTTCAAAGTATCTAATGAATACAATTCTAGGCGTCAAGAAATTGACTTGGAAAATTTATCGAGATTGGGACAGCAGCGTCAAAATCGACAAATAAAGAATCCATTTCGTGAGGGATCAGCTTTTCATTGTACCCTTACAGTAATCTCTTAAGTCTTTAAAAATCGAAATTTAAATTTTTAGATAAGTAGAAAATGTATTTGTATTTTTGTGGCAATGAAGAATATAAAGATTAAGCTCCAGAACATTGTTGCTTTGGTAACAAAGTTGTGGGGTAAAAGAAAAAAAATTTTTATAATGAGTTTTTTGTGAGCTTTGAAACCTTACAGCTTTAAAAATAGTCCTTTTTGTAAATTATACAAGAAAAAATTGAAAATTAACGGCTCCTTATAGACATAAATTGTTTTATGGCATTGGGAACTCACGGTACCTTTCAGCATAATTATATTTTTTGTCATTTCTTACAGCTTATTATTTGACCAAATAAACTGTATGGATTCCAAAAAAATATATTTTTCATAAGTAGATTTTTGTTCTGAAAAGTGTCAGAAATAGATGTAAAATTTCTAATTAAAAATGTTTCACATTATATGTCACACTACGGTGTTCCATTTGGTAAGACTCGGGCGAAGCCGAGACGGGGGTTGGCTAGTTAAATATAAAGTGTCACGGCTCAGCCACGAGGGACTCGTGGGAGTCGAGATAGGAGAAAAGTAGCAAAATGACGGAGAGGATAGCGAAGAGGTTGACTAGCTTGGGAACTAGTACGAGGCGGAGCGTAACGCAAAGTGAGTGCGCGCGAACAACAGAGGTTAGGTATGCGAGAACGGTAGCCAAACGAGAAAGAGAGACTTAAGGTCGACGCCACCCAACTACCCAGTAGATTTAGGCGGCGATTATCAGATCAAGTACAAGGAGTTTGGCTGGTGGGGACGCCCACCAGTTCCTCTCGTAGGATCAAGAAATTCATTGGCCAATTACACCTGACATCGCCACGAAAGAGACAGTGGTCTGAACTTATTGTTAATGTTCAGGCGAGATTCCGTTGCAGTTAATACACACTCACGTAAATTTAGACAAATACTTGTATTTTTTTTTTTTACAATTTATTTTCTATTTAAACTGGAAGTGTTTGTGTACCGAGTTATTAAGCTCGTATATGTGTGTATTACATCCAACTCGAAAATTCCATGTCTCATACCTGTGCATGTTATTAGACTTTCAGTGTGGCCTCCTGTTCTAGGTATACAGGCTCTGCGGGATCATTGACGTGATCCCGAGACGCTTGAGTATACTGATACAGGGACTAAGGCGAGAAAGCAGGTAATTCGACCTGCGAATTTAACGAGGAGTGTCGACGAGGGTTTTGGGCCTAGCCACCCGGTTGAGATATATTTTGGCAGAGCGTGAGGTCACATCCTGTTACATATTCCCGTTACATATGTAACATATTCACCCCCGCGTACCCCATAACAAAAGATAACTCATGAACATGATAAGAATATTAACATAAATATCGTGCAAAGTGTAGTACAAGCGTGTTATGTAATGCCAGTAAACTACGATTCCTGACTTTTTTCCGCTCATTCCTTCAGAATCATCCACGTTAACTTGAAAGTATGTAAAGCACGAGCCAACGTGCATATTTAAAAAAATGAATCACCTGTTAGTTTGCTCATAGCTGCAGCACAATGACCGACTTTGGTTCATGCACATATACGCTGGCTTGTGCTGACTAGAAATTTAAACAAATTAATACTTTTTACTGCAGAAAAGTGAAATAACTGTAAGAACCATTAGATGAAAAAGTTCAACCTGAAACAGCTGCACTGAGATATAACATTAAATGCTTAAATAACTCATATATACATACCTACATTTAAATTAAATGACATAATGCTGAATACTATAGTAACTTAAATTTTGTAGATATAGATCTGATTAAGCGAAGATAATGTTAAATGCTAGAATTGTTACTTATAGTTACAAACAACCCATACATGCTACACCGTTAGCAAGCAACAGCATTACATAACCGATAGAAGTACTCACTATGGTAAACCTAGCAGAGGAGCTTCTGTAACTTTCAAACAATTTCTCGATTTTTACCGTCCATCAACAATTTTTTAAATTATCTGCAGTAACCTCATTTGTAGTCTGGTAAAGTTGTGTCACTTTTTTAAATCTAAGGAAAAACGAGAAAATCATAGCCCTTTCCTCTTTTTTTGTCTAAGAAATATCGAGAGAGAGTCAGCACTCTTGCCTCTAACACGGGTAACAGAATGTTTGATTCCCCAGGGCACCACGAGCCGACTTCCTCTCCAATGACTAGCAGTGAAGAACAAGTTGACCAAATGCTACTAAGATTTCAAAATACATTTACAACTAACAATGAATTGAAACTACTGGTAAATCTAAGTAAATGAATAATTTATATCTTGCGACAAGCACCACACTTCTTTTACTATAGATATTTGTGTTTCAACTACAGACACCGCTGTTGATAATTGCTGTAACTTCACTAGGTGTTTGGGTAGAATGACTTGCACAAGTGAGGCAGAAATAATGAATCAGTACCAGTACTTTATTTGTGCACCTTATAATCTTTGAATTTGTATTACAAGGTTCGTGACTTCTAATAATGTCATGTATGTTACCGCTAGCCAAGCTCAACTGACTTTTCTTTCCGAGTACAGCTTATCGCTAACCTTATCGGCAAGTGAGTCAGTATGTAGATTATAGTAATAATAATAATAATAATAATAATAATAATAATAATAATAATAATAATACTAATAACAATAAAAATAATAATAATAATAACAATAATTATAATAACAATATTAAAATAAGAAATAATAAAAAATGTGTGATCGTATATGTGTGTCTTATTATCACAGGTACACCTTTACACTTCTTCCGCACTCTTCTCATTTTTACAAAAAGAACGTGGAACTAAATATAATTGGTTTTTTTTTAATTTTTATTACTTTCTATTTTTTTGTTCGTTCAGATTTTCTGAACGTTATTTTTGAAGTTTCGTCTGCATTTTCAATTCCTGAAATTCATTCTTTGAAAGCCCGTTAACTGCATTAAATCATTTGATTGCTATGCCTTTTCCACACTATGTCAGAACTAATTTCAACCAAATCAGTAACGCCTGATACCTAGGTCTTAAGAATGTTTCCTTTTTCCAATTTCATTCTACTCCTTCTATAATCAGTTACGATTATCAGATCGCCGATATCAAATTTAGCTCATCCTGCACATTTATAGTTGCTTATTTGATGATTTTGGTGATTATATACTAGGCTCTCGGTCTCTATTGGCCCTAATAAAGAGAATCACGTGCGTAGTTTACGACCAAGCATAAGTTTTGCTGGTGATTGATTAGTTGCTGTGTGCATTATGCTTCTATAATCAAATAAAAACTGCTTTATAGCATCAGCTAAGCATTATTCTCTCTTAATCATGCGTGGAATCTTAAGCTTAAAAGTGCTTACTAAACTTTTCACCATCCCATTTGTTGCTGGGCAATATGCTGGACTTATACTATCATTTCTTATCAATTTCTGGAAATTTTTTACAAAAAAAGTAAGGTTATTATCTGTAAAAAAATGTGCTGGATGTACAAAGCGTGTGAAAACTTTCTTAAACACTGAAATAATGGCTTTTTCACTCATATTAGGCATTATAAATCCTTCAGGCCATTTTTAATGACTACCGATAATCAATAGTACTATTTTACCTTCCATAGGATCTAGGTAATCAGCATACATTCTATGTCGTGGCATTGCTGGCCATACCTGCGATGTTAAAGAAATTTTGACAAGCTTTTTTTCTGTTTCCATATACTTCATACAAGATTTGATAACCTCTTCCAGATCTTGATCAATAGGTGGCTATCAAACAAACGAACGAGCTCACGCTTTTATTTTACTAACGCCAAAATAACTATAGTGTGATTTATGTAGTACCAGTTGCCTTAATTTATCAGGGACTACTCTTCTGTGATTCCACAGTAAACAGATGCTTTCAGTTGATAAAGATTAACGTTTATTTTAAAATGTTACTAACTTGTTTTTAGCCAGTGGTTTGTCTGGCCATCCGTCTCAATAAAGACAAATGATTTTACATAAAATCTCATCCTTACATATTTTACGCTTCACAAATCTTCAGTCTCGAGACGCAAAATCACACTCTTTTATACTATTAAGGAAAACGTTTGGTATGTCTTTGGAGAATTCTCTTTTTTTTTGTTTAATTTACTTATTTTGTGTAGGTATTTGACTCAACAAATTTACATAACGTTCTGTATATTTAAAATGCTTCATGTCATAATTGAAAGCTGATAAAAATACAGCCTATCTTTGTATACTTGCAGTAACTATTTCTGGGATATCTTTTTCTGGGTAAAAAATATGTATAAGGGCAGTGTTGTCTTCAACAAAAACAGTGTTGTTTGCAACAAAAACTTCCACCCAAATACATACTCGTAAAACGTCTTTACTCTAAAAATTATAGCTAAGCCTTTTTTATCTAATTAAAAGTAATTATATTTACTAAAATTTAAAGTATTGCTAGCAAAATAACTCAGAGCATTATGTTTATTAATTTTATAAGTCAAAACTTCTGATACACCGTATCGTGAAGCATCGCAGGTTAACACAAGGATTTTGTTTGGGAGATAAGGGTACATTCATGGGCTGTGGAACTTATTTTACTTACTCTATTTTATGCTTTATTGGGTAAATATCATCCTTGTGAATTCGGTAGCCTAGATAAGCAACTTCAGTTTGAAAAAGTTTACATTTTGTAAAATTAAATTTTAACACGGCATCATTTAATATGCGCAACACTTTTCTTAAACATTTTTTATGTTATTCTTCAGTAGGCGCTGTAATTATAATGTTGTCAATAAATACAACTACTTCCAGAATTTCTATGAGTAGGGCTATTACTTTTCTTTGAAATGACTCTAAACCTGTTCAAACATCGTACGGAAGCCTGGTATAATGGAATGAACCCAAATGTATACTAATAACCACGTATTTTTATGACTTTGCGTCTAACTCCAGTTGTTAATAAGCCTCTACTTAGTTAATCTATTTAAATTTTTGAAAAAAAAACTTTTTTGGGCACAATTTATATGAGAAATAAATCCGTAAAATGAGCTAGCGAGTGAGCGAGCGAGCAAACGCTGCTGTGCACATATGTATCTATATACATTATCTGTACGTATACCAGCGCTGACTGCGCCGCAGGCAGGGGATCTGTTTGTCTGCCTCCGTTCCTCTCTCTCCATCCCTCTCGCATGCACACAATAGTGCGCCGCAATAACAACAAATAACAACAAAAATTGATTGTACACATATGATGCCATATCAAATGCACGATTATAAATTTTAAATAAGAAGAATTTTTGTCCTACGTAATGGGACAAAAGTACCTTCTTTCGGCACAGAAGAGTAGAAGTTTTTTTTTCATCCTGCATTACATGACCAACGATTCGTACATGTATTACATATATCGTAGCAAACATAAAATTATTTAGATTGCGCAAATCATAACATAAGTAGTATACTAAGTTATCTAAATTTCATGCACGCGCCTGCTTGAATACGTAATGATATTAAAATTTTTGCTATTTTAATATAGGATTCTTAAAATTCTATTGAAATTCGTGTACTCTAGTTCTCTCAGTTTTTATTATACCGAGTTAAATAACATTTAAGTTGGAAGTTCTACTTCTGCAGGGAGTCCTGAGACCCAGACCTAACAGCAATAACTCTCTCTATATGTATACGTGATATATCTTCTCTCTATCTCTACACAGAAAGTAGATATATCTTTTTTCATATTATAATGCACTACGTCCTTCTTTGGATACTCGCACTTTGGGGACTGGGGATGGATGTGGATGAGAAGGGTGTAAGGGAAATCTGTTCCACATTCGCCAGGATAACTAGTCCTGTGGATGGGAAAACCACTCGGGAAAGACCCATCGTGCAACGGCCGGTGTATTGCCCAGGTTCCGAACAAACGTATATATAGTCTAGGCCTGAACTTCTGCACATCCCCCGCTCACGTTGTCGTAACGAGAAAGAGACAGTCAATCGATCCGAAAAGTAACCAGTGCAAGCGAACGAAGTAAAATTCAAGCGGTCACCCATCCGACTACCAACCACGACTAACTCTGAATAACTTCCCAGATGGACGAGACTGCAGCTCTACCGCTGCGCTACCGTGTCAATAGTAGGTATACCCACTGCTGCATGGTGAAAATCATAACGTGGCTGTAACACGGGCTAAACTGGGCCTCTGTTACAGCTCAGGTACTGTCAGGTAAATAATGTTTGACACAAAATATCGCTTGATCTCTTTGAAATCTTCAGAAAACATAACAAAAATCTTTTTTTCCCTTTACACCTCTTTGTATGTATATATGGATATTAAAAAACGTACGTTAAATATAAAATATGTATGATACGACAACTCAACCTTTGAAAACAAGAAAAAACGCTTTATATGGAAAAGGAAGCAAAATTGGCTAAAAATAACAATTTCTATGGATTTCCGGAGCGGTATCTACATGATTGAGGTGCATAAATAAAAAGGGGTTTAACTATGCACAAACATAACCTCAATATTTTTTTGACTCTACCTTGAAAAGAACGAGTAAAAAAAGTTTTTTTTTTAATTACCGTGTGTGAAAGATTAATATGGATATTTACAAAATCCTCCAAAAATTTTTGTATCAATGTAACCTCTTAAAATTAGAAAAACAGTCGTATCTCAAAAAGGAAGCTAGATATACCTAATATAACTTTTTTACGGTTTATCTATACAAGTATTACATGACCGACGAGCACAAATAGAGAGGAGTTAGACTATGAACTAACGCAACCTTTTATTTTATTTTTTAACTTTATCTTAAATAGAACAAGTCAAAAAAATTTTTTTTGTTTAACATGGCATGTTTGGAAAATTAATACGGACGTTGACAAAATATTTGACAAATTTTTGTTACAACTTAACCTCCCAAAATCAGAAAAAAAATTTCATCCCAAAAAGAAATCCAGATAGCCCAAAAATGATTCCACGTGTAAAATACAATTATTTATATGCATAAATGTGTGAAACGAATTCATACTAATAATTATGATAACTCTAAATAATAAATCATATATCTCAGGCATAGCTACAACCTTTGTATCCTACCTATAAATTAATTTTTTTTTCTATTCTCTTTAATGTATTATAAAAAAAATTGTTACGTGCCTAAAACCAGTATTTTTTTTATTTATTTTGATATTAGTAAAAATTGATAAAGCACGGGGTATTTTAATATTGAGTTATAATTTATTATACAAAACGAATAAAATGTAAAACTACAATCTTAAAACGGAAAATAGCTATATGTCCATTGCTTTCCCTTATTTTAATGAGATTTAGTAGATTATTTAACCTTTATGGTAGCCAAAATTTAAAAAAATTTTTATTAGTCGGATGCAAAGATTCCCAGAAGAATTTGTTTTATACATAAGATGTTATATCAACTGCACGTATATTTATTTTAAACAATTAAAATTTTTGCCCCACGTAATTGGACAAAAGTTCCTTCTTTCTGGGTAGAATAGTTAAAACTTTTGTTTTATTCTGCATTATATGACCAATGATTCGTACATGTATTACATATATCATAGCAAACATGAAAGTACTTAGATTGCGTGAATCATACCGTAAGTAGTATTTTAAAGTACATGTATTCTATGCACGCGCTTGCTTGAGTACGTAATTATGTTAAAATTTTTACTGTTTTAATATAGAATTTTTAAAGATCCATTGAAATTTAGTGTACTCTAATATTCTTAGTTCTTATTATACCAAGCTCAATAACGTTTGAGTTGGAAGTTTCACTTCTCCCGGAGGTCCTGAGACCCAGATCTGGTTTTTACTACCTCTTAGTTTATAAAATACTTTCTAGTCTTGGAGAGTAAAAGTAATCTATTTTTAAAAATGGATTTAACGTAACTTTAAGATCACCATAAATTCTAATACCACCTTTTACTTTTTATAAATGGCTCAATTGGCGTACCCCAATCACTTTATTCAACAGGCACTAAAACTTTATTTTCCTTTAAACAATTACTAATTTAACCTTAGGGATCAATACAGACGGAGTTTTACGAGGTTGACAAAATTTATGTTTTGAGTTTAGATTAACTTGTAGTGATAAAGTTCCATAACTGAATAGACCAACATCCTTTTTGACACAACTCGCTAAAAAAAATTGTTTTGTATATATTTAACAATTTTGCACAGTGAAAAAACAAAACTCCAAAGGCAAAGCTCTAAGAAAAGTAGATAAGTAAGGGCTGAAGCAAGCTTGTCAAAAACAAGGGCAAGATAATAGCCAAACAGAGGCCACAGAAGCCTTGGCAATATCAGCAACGCCAGATAAAGTAGCGGGGTCATTGAAGAAGGCAACCTCTGAGAGTTTTGGGACTTGCCTGAAACTATCAATAGGAATATTAGACTCAGTTGAATAAGTTAAGGTAGCAAGAGCAGACATCCATGAACGCCTAAAAGTTTTGAGGATAGAAATCAAGGCACTGGTTCAGCAAGAACGAAAGCTGATAGACGCCCTATGGTATCTTGGCGACCATGGCGACCCTTATAGAACGGACTAGAGTTAAATACAATAAATAAATGACCGAAGATATATTTACAACGAATAAACAAACAACAATAAATTAAAAAAAAAAATTAAAAAATTTTTTTTACCCTTAAATAGAGCATTTAATGTTATTTTTAAAAGCTTCAACATACATAATGCCCAATGGTGGCCCCCCAAAATGTTATGAGTTCAAAAGGGTCATACTTAAGTTTGCGTCAGCCAATCAAATTTTATGAGCATTGGAAACACAAGGTCACAGTATTAAAGTATACTTCTGGCATAGGGACTCTAATAAAACAGAAAAACTAATTGATTTTCGAGGCCAAACCATACGGTATTTTACACTTGATTACGGCTGCATTATCCCGGTCACTTTCGAAGCCATCCGCAATCTTTTTGATTGAAGGTTGAGAGCAGCAGCGTTTAACTTAGAGTTTCTGTGGCCCATTCTTAGCCCACTGACGTTTGTAAAATTCCACAGCTATTACCTTGATTTGAAACAAAACAATTAGTGCATACCTGATATACTGGAAGTAATACTGTTAAACACTGTTTTCATAAGCTTGGCAAGAATATGAGAGAGCAACTAAACGACTGTTATGTTTTCGGTGTCAAAGAACAATTTATTTCAAGTTCATCGGAGAATGTGTTCAATCCTTAAAATTGCAGTGGCAAACCAACCAGTAATACACTTGAATACGTCAGGTACAACCTCGCCTGAAGTGGATAACATCCATGAGGTAGAAATACACATAGAGCAAGTCGAATTTAAAATGCAGCGTAATTAATCTACAATACGTCTACACATCGTAACATTCTGTAGAATCAACGGTAGCCTTAACGCTTTGAAACTGTTTGACGAAGACTACTGGGTGACAATTGCGTCACTGTGCGATTAAGTCCATACCCTTTGAGCTTACATCGCTACCTTACACATAGTCATCAAACACCTTAGCATTATCAAAAATATTAACGTAGATAAGTTAACCTCACAGTTTACAACCTTTAACTTGCAGGATTAGGTAGTACATTCTATCCAACCCATGAGTGATGGGTGCATTATTTACCAACAGGACCAGTGTAGTCGTAAGTTACAAGAGGAAGTCAACAGGCACATAGCCTTGCAAGGTCCAAGCACGCGCCGCACACAATTAGGATCACTTAACCCTTTCTCATTATGACGTAATTGACTGAGAACACTAATAAAAACTAAGAAAAACTAAGGAGACGGTGATGAGAATTCAGTGGAGCACCCTTCTGACAATGAGCCACCCAGGAACATCCTCACTGAACCCAAGGATACCACTGCGGCCGGTACTGTAAACTCAACAAATATTACTCAAAAAAGCACAAATCAGCGAAAAGACCTAATTAAATTACTCCAACTCAGGCCCCCTACCCCCAGTGCAGGTGACCTATATCAAGATGGTATAGAGAGCACAACTTGTCTACAAACGAACCAGTATTCATGGCATAAGCAATCGCCTTAGAGGACAACCTAGAGGTAGTCCTAGAGTTTAGTGGCAACATTATACTGTTAAGTATATTTTTGAAAAGCTTGGATGAAGCAAAGAATATGATAAACGCAGCCGATGAGGCAAATCTTACAAAACTAATTAGATATGAATTAATAGGAGAAGCACGAATAGCCATAGGAAGAGAAAACTTTGAAAATATCGAAAAACTAAAAAATCACATTAAGGCCATGTACAACCCCACCAAAACAGGATATCAACTCCTTAGTGAGATGGGTAATGAGGTCCAAAAGCCTGAGAAAATAGTGCTTAACCACGCTAACTGATTATGTGATTTTCAACAGCAAATACTGGAGGTATACATGCTGAAAGACGATGCAGTAGTTCTAGCCACACATACCACGTCCTTACAGTTGGGGGTAAAAGACAGCTTCAAGAATGGGCTCAACCCAGAAGTCATAGTCAAATTAAACACAATGGATCTCTGAACCACCAAATTAGAAGAGCCATCAAAGTAAAGAAATTACTACAAACGAGGGAGGGCATGAGATGCCAGGTAAAAGCAAACTTACGTCCAGAAAAGTGGCTCTACATCCTATACTGCCAGTTATGCCAATTTAATAATCACATGGAAGCTGACTGCAAATCTCGAACAATTTGCCAGTTATACTAGCAAGCAGCAACACCGCTGATAAATGCAAACCACCCCCTAAGACACTTTGCAGTAGTACTACTCCGAACCCTTTTGACTAGCAGCCAAAGAAAAACCCTATCGTTCGTTAAGTATGCAGAAAACGAGGTTACATAGCCACCAAGTGCTTCAAATACTTAGGGCAAAGAAACATTGGAGAAGCCAGTGCGCTACAGGTAACATGCCAGTTATGTAACACCATAGGTCACACTGCCTTAAGATGCGCAAAAATAAGCAAAAATCTGATAGCTTGTTCTATTTGTGAGGGACAGGGCCACACGACGAATAACTGCCTAATGAACAAAGTAGTCTGCCAAATATGTAACCTAGCCTGGCACGTTGCTATCAACTGCAGACAGCGCCAGCCACCATCTAACGCTCAACCATGTTGTAAGCAACACCGCAACAGAGGATACCTCGCACCAGATTGTAAGACTTGTGCCTACTGCTTTAACCGTGGCCACGAAACATAAGAATTTAGGAAATGCAAATATAACGAACGTATGAAACAGAAAAACTCTTCTGATGCCCAAGTAATAAGTGCGGCTCTGAGCATTTCCTAAGAATAAACGCACTTGGCAGATACGAGTCAAATTATACTAGAATTAATGCTCTTGAGTTAAGCTCTTAGCTGATGGATGTGCCCTATTTAGATTTTCTTTAAAGCACTAAGCCAATAAGTTAAATAATCGATTTGGGTTTCTACGAAAATTTAATAAAGCGTGAGAGCGTCTCCACCAATATCTATTTCAAGACAAATAAAATAATGAAATTTCATGGCATAGGTGGTGACATGACCTATTGAACCGCGACAATAACACTAAAGGTGCTTGATTACACCGTTTTCTTCCGTATTGTAGAAGAGGCACTTTATATCCCCTAAGATGGTATACTAGGAATTCAATTTTTTAGAGAAAGATGTGAAATGAGCTTCTAGCACTAACTACTAAAGTTCCCTGATCGTGTCACGAAATTGGAACGAAATCTAGATAGAGGCTCATGCAAAGCTTATTGCTCTTACATAAATGAGTCGCTCGAAAGCTTTCTGTATTACAATATACACAAGCCAGTTAGGCAGCTTTGGATAGATACCAGCTCAGAAGTTAGTATAATTGAGAACAGCCAAGCATTCAAAGGTTACCAGAGAAACGTGAACGACAAGAGGGTAATTAGTGGCTTGGGAGAAAAAACGAAAGGAAACGCTCAAAGGTACAATCATCAACCTAGAAGCCTTAGAAACAACATTTCAAGTTATTCCAAACGAAAATGTCTTTTCATTAAAAGGGATCAAAAAGGGTGAATTCGAAGAACACTTTTTGGGCCTCTATAAGGTTTCAGAAATATTATGTAAGTAAAATGTAAAAATTCTCGTAGGTAATGAACATAAAATAGTGCATGCAAGTAGGTTACGACTGTTGAAGATAGAATCTAAGTACAATAAATCTAGTGAATTTGATATCAAGAGCTCTAAGTCAGCGGGTTAGGGAATATGGTAGGGCTCACTTTTTAAATCTTTATCTTTTTTTCTTTATCTCTCTTCCTGTCTCTCTCTCTCTCTCGCTCTCTCTCTTTATTCAATGAATCTTAATAATGCGTAACCACACCATGTGGTAATAATAGCCTAAAAAATGATGCTGCTCTGCGTCTTAATAGTCCTCATTGCTCTTGTAGCATTAGAATTGATAAGATACAAGAGAGCTATTTAAGAGAGACCTGTTAGTCATGCAAGAAGTTGGAATTAACAAAATTACTAGTACACGAGCCATCCTTACAGGATTACTGACGTCTAATGAAGGTTGCAGGGGAGCCTATGATGCAGATCACTACATCACTACCGCTCTTGGAACAATGTAATAGTACAAGGGATGCTTTAATTAAAGGTCTGGAGTATTATGCTAGAATCTACTTGCTTAAAAATAAAAGTATACTGAATTCTGGCTTACGCTGCTACTTATTTGGCATGGACCAATGCATAGACCAAGACAGGAGTAGCACCTACTGGAACGTCCTTCCTCGAACTAACTGCAACTTTGAGATGTACGGTCTTTTCTTTAGAGGATTAGCTGATTGTTCCGAAGATCCTGCCGATCTAGAAAAAAAAATTATCTACCCTTCCGAATCAGAGGATACAACGTTTACTTTAGCAAAAAAAAAAAAAAAAAAGGTACCCAGTTTGCGGTTACAGCATGACTAAGAACGAGCACCCTAAGCTTCTCATCTTTGAGACGCAAGAGGGACAGACTTTTGTTACAAAATGATATGGAAATTCTGAGAACTTGGATCTCTTTGCATACATAAACTCGAAATTCGCTTATGCCAGAAGACGAGTCAGAGCATAAGTGAAATCCTTGTACCGTTATATGACGGTGCGGCGCTGTAGAGTTAAGCGCATAACATAAGAGAACGCTCTTGTCATAGCCAATAATACTCCCAACCATTTTGCCTACACCATTGGCCTGACTACATAGGGTCCGTTACTAGAGAAGGCATGCAAATTATCGAGTGTATACCCGTTGAAGTAACTCTATAGAAAGAAAAAATCTGTTACGCTGAACTATTAGTAAAAAGTAACGATACTGCTATGTTCCTGACACCTAAAACGCATGTTCTCAAGGAGTATGGCTTGTGCTGACTGGAAAAAACCAGGTCTGGATCTCGGGACCCACGGCAGAAGTAAAACTTCCAACTAAAATTTTATGAAACTTGGTATAATACAAACAAAGAAAAATTAGATTGCACCTAATTTTAATAGGTTTTTAAGAATCCGATATTGAAATAGTGCAAATCTTATAAGTACGTATTCGAGCACGCGCATACATAAAATACATATACTTATGGTACATGTGATTCACGAATTCTAAGTACTTTCGTATTTGTTATGATATATGTATTGATATATGTGCGAATTAAGTGTTATGTAATGCAGAACGAAACGACAAATTTTACCGTTCTGCCCCGAAAAATAGTACTGTTGTCCAGTTAGACGAGACGATAATGATTTTTATTTTAAATTTCTTATTCGTACATTTAATGTGATATTATTCATGTACAATCAATCCCTACTGGAATCATTGTACTCATCAGAAAAATTTTTTTTAATTTTGGCTACCAGTAAAGTAAAAAACTCCACTCTTTCTGATTTAGATGTAGAAAAACAATAGATAGACAGCTACTTTTTCGTTATCAAAGGTAAGATTGTTATATTACACATATTTATACTTTATGTACGTTTTTTTCATATACATGTATACGTATGAATATGCATCTAATGACCGGAACGTGCAACACGTATATACATGTATATAAAATACATATGTATACTTTGCCTTTAGTATAGGTACAGCTGTTGTTTTTCTCTTCTTTTCTCTTTTCTCTATACCTGTACCTCAGCTTGAGTAAGCGCATCGGTTCAGTGTTTAGTCGTAGCATAGAAACGTACATTACATACTTATAATATATGTATACATACATAAGTATGGTATCAGCGTGAGAGAAAGGGAGCAAGTGGCGTACATGCGAGAGAAAGAGAGACGGAACGGTAGACAGTAGACTGGTAGAGTAGCGCACGCTGCAAAAGAGGAGATTAAGGAGAAGGCTTGAGCTGGAATGTGGGTGGATGCATTTTTCCGTAATGCATTTCCTCTTATGTGGCTGTTCATGGCCCAACATAAAAAGTTTTACTTTAATAAGAAGCCAATGGAATACTTTTCAATGCAAAAAAATAAAATAACTATAAAAACCAATATAAGCAAGATTTTACGGGGAACAACTGTCCTGAGATGTAAGATTAAATGCTATTATAACTTTAATAAATATACTTTTAGATTAAATGACATAACGCTAAATACTATAATAACTGAGAGTTGATACATATAGTTTAAAATCAAACGAAAATAATGTTTAATACTAAAACTGTTACACATAGTTACAAACAACCCATATATGATACTTCGTTCGCAAACAACAGCATTACATAACCTATAGAAGTATCAACTACGGTAAACCTAGCTGAGAAATTTTATTAACTTTCAAACAAACGTCTTCTTTTAAACATTTATGTTTACAGGTGCACGATTTAATCAGTACCCCTTTTGTTGCACTTACGGTTTTATGAATTATCTCCAATAACCTAATTTGTAATCTGGTTAAATTTTGTCACTGTTTCTAATGGAAAGAACAACGGGAAAGTCATTTTAAAGTACGTTAAAAACAAACCATGAATTATAGTTATCGGTTAATCCAAGTAAGTTAACAATTAATAGCTGGTGATAAGCACCTGCTTATTATATCAGTATTTTAACCACAGACACCGCTATTGGTAATTAATCTCTCATGATTATTTATTAATTTGTCTAATTAATAGATTTGGCCAATCTAACAACTATTATATTAATTACTGTTCAAAAGTTACTACTACTTAAACTATTAATAATACCACAACGCACTGAAGGATTATTCAATGAAAACTTAAACAAAATATTTAGCGATTTTTACTGCTGTTTTTGCAACAAGTTTAATTAACTAAGCAAACAGTGTTTAGTACCAGTAAAATTGATTAATATTCTATTTTAATTTTAATATTAAGCTAAGATAAGAGTTTGTAAAATTTTGATGCAAAGTAGAAAGGAAGGAAATGAGCAAGTGAATCAGTTTTTCTTCTATTGACGCATGGAGGAGAGTGAGCTGTATGTGGTAAGTGCCAATTTCTGAGTTGCTCAACTAGAGCAATTCATTTTCATTTGATCTTTCACGAGCACAGTTTGAATTTCAATTTTGGATATCTTGTGCTAGTTCACCGTGCGTATAAGTACATTCTTTTCAAATAAAAGTAAGTGTTAAGAATTAGTCGAAGTTTTGTAATTTCTTTCTCTTCTTTCCATTCCAGCTTAGGTATAGAGTCAAACATGCACACCAATACTCGTGACAGTACTGGTATCCTCAGAACCCCAGAAAATAAATAAGCGATTGATTTACAAGTAAAATCTAAAAGGAACACCATTACTTGAGGTAATATTGGTGGATTCTAGACTGGTCGCGAATTAAACGATAACTTGCCCCTTTTCGTAACCTTTAGACCGATACCTTAACTCGTGACGGTACTGGGAGCTTCTAGATCGCAAACGAGACATCCTGAATACGCTACTCCAGATAATATTAACAACTCCTAGATGCTCCGCGCCACGAGTGAGTGAGTCAGGATACAGCACGAAACTACTTCGAGTCAATGCAACCTCATTCCTTTCAGTCAAAAACATGTGTACCCCCTTTTCGAATACCCTACTACGTAATTGAACTATCCTCTAGCCCTGTGTTACACCTACGCACCTAGTGCGAGTCCCAAGTTATTATTCGTCAAGACGACGTAACAATTATGTTTTTACTGGTATATTGGGAGACACAAAAATATCCTTAAGTGTGCCCACTTCAACTAATGTGAGGATTTAAGTCTCTACATCATTCGCCAGATAGGGTAAAAATAAGTGGCCTGCAATAGTGCTACGTACCAGTAGTGAGTGCAGTTGATACCAAAAAAAAAAATAAAAATAGGTTGCGTATTGTGTTTCTGTTTTTCAATCTGTGTGCTGTATTGTTAAGGCGTAGCTAATATTTAAAAGTAAATAAAATACATAGCTCAGACTTCGTAGCCAGATGTCAGGCACTTCGTAAGCAATTGGGTAATTTATAGAATTTTCTAGGCACTTAGTGAGCACTTTGTAGGCTGTTTTCTAACTCTGGGTCGATACTTTCCAGGACCTTGATGAACTTTTAGTGGCAGGAACTTGACTAGGACTTGACAAGTACTTAATATGTGCTTTCTGGTCACTAAATTAAAACTTCTCAAGCGTTTGGTGGACACTCGGCAGGCTATTTTTCGGCTTTTAGGAGATACAAGGTAGGTACTTTCCAGGAACTTCGTAGGTGCTTGGTAAACTTTAGGTGGTATAAACGTGGCTGACACTTGGCAAGTACTTTATAGGTACTTCCTGGTTACTAGGCATAAACTTCGCAACCATTTGATGGACACTTTGCGAGTTATTTCTGATCTCTTGACGGGTACTTGACAAGTATTTTCTTGGCAGTTCCTTAGTGAGTATTTGGTAACACGTACTTCTCTGGTACTTGATAAGTACTTCTTTAGCAGTTTATGGTCACGAAGTATAAAATTCCTGAGCATTTGGCGAGTACTTTTTAACTATTTGGTGGATAATTGGCGTGTACGTGAAGGAAACGTTTCAGGCACTTAACAGGCACTTGGTGGTTGACACTTAGCCACTGATCAAAGTCATCTACAAAACTACTCAAATAAAGTAACTGCAACAAAATTCAACCAAAACTCAGTACTCGGCTATTCAACATCGTGAACTAAAGGCAAGTATTAACATTTCGATTAATATATTAGGGCAGTTTTCAAATTAAGATTTGTTGGCGAATATTACTAAATTTTAACTATATCTATTTAATAACTATATCCAAGATTAACCATCATTACTATGTCTTTATAGTTTTGAATTATAGATCAGACTTTACAGTGATTGTGATATCTACGTGCCAAAGAGCAAACTTGAAAAAATGATGTATCAATCCAATGACAGTGCTTAATTGACTCGAAAACATATGAAAATGATCTTGAAAGTAGGAGAAATTAAAAAAATGACACCAACTGCGAAAGGCAATTTCAAGGAGATTTCCAGTGATATTTATGTTAGTATATTTGGTGTGCACTTCATTACTTATCTACTGCATTTCGTTATTACAAATAGTTTGTTGATTTAATATAAAAACTATTATTTCAATGGTTTTACTAGTAATTTTATTGCTACTATTATTATAATCATTTGTTTGTTATACGTATCGACGTCGCCACAACACCATCCATATTCTTTATATTTATTAACTATTAACTCCTATAAGCAACATTTTTATTAAATAGAAATTAAGTACGATCACTAGGTATACAAGCGAATGTTGATACATCTTAACCATTGGATCAAGAGGTGTATATGTATAGATGGTGGCCCTTTTTATACAATCACTCTATATGCTTTATACATGCCCTTTTTCTTAAAGTAAGTGTTCCTATTATGACCATAAATTTTATCACACTTCTTTAATTTTTTTCTTAACTGTGAGCTTCAACAGTAGAAATTTTAGTATAAGCTGGTGTGCTATAAATTTATCATTATTATTCTAATTTTAAAATACGGTTCCTAATTGTTATATACTTTGTTTCGTAAAAAGATTATAAGACAAAAATGAACACATTTATTAAACGTTTTACCTATTGTTTTATATTATGTTCCTATTTACGAAACTTTCTTATAAACCTAAATTAAGTATAAAATTTTAAGAGAATTAAAGCATTTTTACTGGCATAACACTATTTTATTGAATAAAAATAATTATATCGTTTATTTGTTTACTAGAAGTATATAAATTTCTTGTTAAAGTTTGGTGCTATAATACGTACAGTTCAAAAGATAGGTTATGTACGACTTTGTCCCTATTCATAGAATTATCTTCTTAATTGATCATTTATTGTATGTAAAATGAGATTTTTCTTGTGAGTTCATAAAAATACATAAAATATATAACTACCACAATTTTTTTGTCAAGTAAGTTGTATAACAAATACATGAATTTTCATATTCCATGAATAGGGACAAATTCCACAAATAGGAACATTCACCTTATATCAAATTTACTCAAGACTCACAATACTAAACCACATAATTTTTTTTTAAAGAAATTTTCTTAAGAAATAAATAAGAATAAGAAAAATATCCTTCCCAGGTGTGGATCGAACACACCACCTCCTGTTTACTAGACAGTTGCTCTACCATTTGAGCTACCGACGAGTTGTACATTCGCTCGTACCGTAAGTTTAGATAAGTTTCTCATTCTTAATTTTTAGAACTGTCTTTTTTCTAATGTTTAATGTTTCTTCAATGCTACCTTTAACATGTATTATTTCAGCTAAATATATAACTAGAAGTCTTCGCTTTTTGTAAAATAGTTTTCTAATGACACTTTAGTATTTACGAAGATTTCCTTTCTATTACAATTAATCTTTTCATTTAACGTTCCTTTCTTTAAACAGCTAACCTTTTTATCACCATGTTGTTTTTGTATTCTTGTCTTTGTATTATTTGAGTCCCCTCATAGTATTTTATACGTACTTTAGCAGAAGTAGCAGAAGCTTAGTTATATCATCTCTTCTAGCAATTTGGTACAATCACACACACTTAACTATGAATACTACTTTTTTCTTACTTACAGCAAAATTAGCATATTCATTACAATTTTTTTCCAGATTTTGTGAATAATAGAACAGAGGCAAACGACTATCTCTTGGATAGTGAAAACAGTGAAATTAGGCAATTTCTAAATAAAATGTGCAAATAGATTGAGGAACCTATGATACATAATATTGATGCTATTATTATTTTAACTGTTTGTAAAATATGTTCATTCATGAAAACATTACAAAAACTTTGATTCAAAGCAGTTATGAAATAACGTTTTATGGGTGTTTATTGCTAGTAGAGTAATTCTTTTTTCTTAAAGAAGTTGTTCGATCAGTCTGGACAACCACTTGTCCTCATCTCTTTCTACGTAAAATCAGGTAGTTTTACTTGATGCTAAAATTAAAGGGATAATGTGCGAGCATGGTTGATATTAAGAATGTGGAAACAGTTAAAAAATTGTGAGTAAAAAAAAACAACAATTAAAGTAATAAAACAATTGCATAGGTATCAGGAGGAGGTTGGACTAAGCGAGTACTTATATAACACAAAGATCATAAAACTTCGCAAACCACTGGGAAAAAATACAAAAGTGTACGTCACCTTTATGTGTGTGCGTGTGTTGTGTGTGGAAAAGATGTAAAAAACAACGTTCACGTAAATTGCAAGCATGGCAAGAGAGAAAATTTAATAAATTATTGAGTTTTGATTCAATAGTGGATATTAGAATATACAATATTCAAAATAAACAGCTGTACTGTAAGTGCAATGTTTGATACATTCCTTCATGTTTACCACCCTGACCCTACTCTCTCTCTTTCTTATATTATACTGCAAGCCAATCAGCGTATCCTGATAAATATTTGCTACTTAATCACGCTCACATATGTTAAGAAATGCCGAAAAAAGTCAAGTGAGTAATGAGCGGATGAAACAGCTTAAGAACGCCTTGACGTGCATATACAAGCATTGTTAACTGGCATGTTGTCTCTGCTGTTTCACACTCGCCAAGTTTTGTTTCGACAAAAAAGTAATCAAATGTACTTCAAGAGGTTTAGTTAGGTAAAAGACCTTTTTTTTAACATGTTCTACCACCATCCAAACGAGACCTATGTTAATCTTGAATTTATTTTTTTCTCTTATAAAGATACGGGTGAATTTATGTTATATGAAAGTAAAATAACAAAACACATGCAATCAGAACTAGAATTAAATAATGAAGTACTAAAAAAATTAACTGATAAGATTTTAAATACTGCTCGAGATATTTCCCATCATAGACAAAACAACATTGAAGTCTGTGGATAAAATTATCCATTGCTCTGTCCACCAATTCTGGTGTAACATTTTCGAATACAGCTTTTATACAGTATTCTAGATCTTCCACAATGTTGAGTGGATGATTGAAGATGGTATCATTTATTATTTCTCAGAGGAAGTCATCCAGAGGATTGAGTTCAGGAGAGCAGGGAGGACAGGTTATAGGACCTGGAAATGTATGAGAAAAAATGATTTGCTGTTAGAGAAAAAAAGAGTGCCACCCACTCATACTGTCTGTATTTCTCACATCCTGGTATCAATAAGCCTGTTGAAATGCTGATTTAATTATTATATTTGTGCGGTTGATACCGTAGGATACTGTTGATGAGTAACTGATACCTCAAAAATTAAGTAGGATATCAATTTTGAACCACTTTTAGAATGTTTATCGTCATCAAGTCATCCTCACTAAATATGATAATTAATTCGAATCTCATCTACTTTAACGTAGTAAAGAGACCACACGAATTGCACTCATGACCTTTGTAGTTTAAAGTCAAGCGTAAAAACTATTGCTCAGCTAGGTACTGATTTTCAATTAAATAATGCCAAATAAAATAAGAAAAATGCTTAAACTAAAATGGGTAAGCATATGTTTTGGAAGCTTAGGAGAAGCAATATTAATCGTATTAGATAATTAAATTGGTGAATAACCTTCTCAGCCAATCCAATGACCAGGAAACATCTCATTCAGGGTATTAGTAACAGATCGAGCTTAGTGCGCAGGATCCCCGTCCTGTTGGTACCATGTTTACTCTTTCACATCCTGCGGTAAATTTTCCAGTATTTTAGGAAGGCGATGTATCAAAAAAGTGCGGTATCCTGCAGCAGTCAGATGGTCTTCAAACTGATCAAACCCAATATATTATTGGTTTGAATAATATAATCATATTATTTATTGTTATATAAGTATACAAAAAAATCGTAAAAAATAACATTTCTGGGTAAGCACCAATCGTTTAATTAATTGTATGGAGTCTTAAGTACGAGAGTTGTGGACAAAGGAACACTAACGTCAACGAGTATTAACTATATATAGTTAAATCCAAAAGTTGAAAAAAAATTAATAAAATTGAACAAAAGTAAACCAAGATAGACCACAATCATGGATTGTTTAGTTGAAGTCAACAAGTGTGTCTTTTTCCATGTAACATGAGTCTTAAATATTTCAATATAACGGATAATGAGAGTTAAAAAGTGGTGATAGAAAAACACTACACTGAGAGGGAATTGGGGGAGCCTCTCTACCGACTGGAGATGACTTGTCACTAAAAGCGGTAGCTCTGCTTTCATTGCAGCAGGACTGCCTTCCCGCTGGACTGGAGGCTATTTTCTCCCAGTCAGGAGCGCTGAGCCACTGGCCCAAGCAACAGAGCCACCACAGTGGAAGCTACTTTCTTTTAAAAGGTTAGGAGAGCTGTCCCTTGACACTTTCGAGCAGCTGCTTGCCTAGATTAGGAAAGCAGCTGTACTAAGTAGAAGAGAGGCGCCACTAGAGCTATGGTGGCGCGTCTCTTCTGTATCCAAAGGAGCAGCCCCACCAATTCCCTCTCAGTGTACAGGCTTACATTTGAGAGATAGAATCAATAATCATATCTTATTTTTCGTCGTGACTATCTTCAGATCACTATGAAAAATAGTAATAAGTATCAGAATAAAGTTGCTCGATACATTGGCTTAAACAGAAAAGTATAAATTTAAAGATGTATTTATGGATCACACAAACTGTTAATAGACTATGCTAAGGATCCTGTGAATAAAGATAATCTTTTGAATGGTGTACAAACGGTAGGGCTAAGTTATTAGCTTTAGTAAATCATAAGGTTGCGTTAGAAAGGTCAATTAAGAGCAGCATAATCAATTTCACCACTATTTATATATGCCCTAAACAGGATTAGGACTAACTGTTTAATGAGGACAGTAAAGAAATTAATATTAATTACTTTATATCCTTAAAAATATTTTTATAAATCATGAAGATAAACTGGCATGTTAAATGAAAAAAAAAGCAAAAAAAACTGTAAATTACTTTATTCATAAGGCCAACCCATACCTATTAGAAGATTGCTTTTCATGATAATTTAGAAACTATTAGTTTAAAAGTTCGCCCTTTAATCTGCTCAGTCAGTTTTTAATAGACATGCAGGTTTCTTACAAGCTTTTACTATAGAATAATCTAACTCACATAATTACGATTGAACTAAACTACATACCTGAAAATATCAAAATTAGAAGGAATATTGAGCTTTAGTACATAAAACCTAGTTCCCAATAATACAAGCCCACTTGTTGGTTAAGAACCTTACTTGGTGGTTGCGAACAGCGATAACATAAGGATTGACTTCAGCCCAACAGTAATTGTTATGAACATTGAACGTCCCATGCCTACCATAAGTCGATTCATCCGTTGAAAGGATGTTCTAGTGGAAGTTTGAATCATTAGCAATACGATGAAGCATTTTTTGACGAAATGCAATACTATACAGGATTTTTCAATGTACAAAAATTATTAAACAAGATAAATTTATGTGTTTCTCATTTAACTATAATGATGATATTTAAATACACTGCTAGAAATCTAAGCGCTGATGAATTATTTTGATTTTTCAATAACATAAGAATAACTTTTAAAAAAAGTATTGCATTAAAAAGTTTAAGTTAAATAACTTTGCAGAATAATCGTGCTCATCGAGTTACTGCACTCAAGTATACACTGAGAGAAGAGTTGGCGTGCTAAACGCTAAAATGTTGATGCACAAAGCCCGCACAGTTGTTGGTGAGTAGTAAGATAAATTTTGTCGAGCCAAACATCAGCGTTGTCGTACCAGACGCCAACAGATATAGGTGAGCTGCGTGCCAATAGTGAAGTTGTGCTGCGTACTGATGCGCTTATGCTTTGAGCTCTAAATCACGTTAAGCATCCAAGGCATTTTATTAGTATAGTTATTTTTAATTTAAAAACTCATTATGATTTCTAAAAGATACAAAATATATAATGACAATTTTATATTTTACTTTTACTTGACAGATATTTTTTAATACTTCGATTTAAAAGCAATTTTATTCACTTATTTAATTTTTTTTTAATTTCTACAGTAAGCTGTCAAATCGATAAAAAAAGCAAGTGTACTCACTTATTTTGTTATAAATGAATTTAATTTAAATTTTTCCAAACAGACCCAACTTAGGGAAGCGAGTTGGCTTGATTATTATACATGATAAAGAAGAAAATTTTTATTTGTCTAGTATTTTAAAATACTTTTATTTTGCAAAACATAAATGATTTTATAAACACGCAAATTAAGATTACAAATGATATTGTGTTGCAATGTAGTGTTCTTCCTACGCTTGTATTGACAAACAAGGACTGATATTTAGAAGCTCAACGGACAGCACGACAACGCTGTTGGCGCGCAGCTCAATCACAACAGTTGGCGTCCAGCACGCCAAAACTTGTCTCACTGCTTGCTGTTCTCATTGGCGCGTGACGCACTTGCTATTTTAGCGTACAGCACGCCAACTCTTCTCTCAGTGTAGTAATACGCGTGCAAGTAATTATCCTTCAGGATTTATTTACTATTTAATATGATAAATCCAATTATCTGGCAATATTTCTTACGCTACAAGTAGAATCCTCCTCTATGCACTATAGGACACGATATTCGTTCAAAACGTTACTGACTGTTTGAGGAGCACCAAAAATTTTTCCACCATGGTTACTGTAGTGTATAGTATACCAGTGCATCTAGAAGTGTGCTGTCACAGCAGCATTCCTATTGCACTTACCATACATCAACATCATCTCATAGTATTGCGGTGCGGTAAAGGGAGCGTTCGGTAGTGGGTAAAGCCGTGAAGCCATGATAGTGGAGCCCTAGTTAAGAGGTAAATTCACGTATTCTAAAAAATTAATTAAACTAAGAATTTGTTTACAATGCTCTATACTACGCTGCTTGATTTTTATTAAAGGCACACTAAAAATACGTACAAAACACATCTACCTATGATAAATACTAGTGCAACTTAATGTACTATTACCAAAAAACGTGAAAAAAAACTTCAGTTGCCTATGAATACTAAGCTTAAACATAATTGTAAAGTACCCACCAAATGCCCACCAAGTACCCACCAAGTACCCAAAAAATAACCACAAAGTACCAACCATGAGCCCGCCAAATGCCCACCAAGTTTCTGTCATGTTCCCGGCAAGTATTTGCCAAGTGCCCACCAAAGACACGCTATGTTAACGCAAAGATGCTGCCGAGTGCATGCCTAGTGCCCACCATGTACCCAGAAAGTGCCAACCATATACCTGCCAAGTATCCACTAAGTGCCCGTTATGTGCCAGCAAGTACCTGCCAAGTACCCACCATATGCCAGTCAAGTACCTGCCAAGTTTTCACCCAATGCATGCCATGTGCACGCCAATAGTACCCGCTGAATGCCTACCATGAGACTGTTGAGTGCCCGCCACGTAACTGCCATATGCCCGTCAAGTGCGCGCCATGTGCCTGTCTAGTTCCTGTCAAGTACCCGACAAGTGCCCATCAAATACCTGGCAAGTACCTGCCAAGTACCCAACAAGTACATGCCACGTACCCACCGTGTGCTCATAAGGGCCCGCAAGTGTCTGGCACGTACCCGCCAAATGCACGCCATATGCCCAACAAGTACCCTCCAAGTGCCATGCACCCCTTACGTGCCCACAAAATGCCCACCAGGTACCCATCACTTGCCCACCATGTGCCCGTCAAATGCCCACCAAGTGCCCAGCAAGTGTACGCCATGTACCCATCAAGAGCCTGCCATATGCCCGCCAGGTAACTGCGAAGTACCCGCCACGTGTCTGCCATGTGCCCGTGAAGTGCCCGCCCAGTGCCCGACAAGTTCCTGCCAAGTACTCACCATGTGCCCACCAACTGTTTACCATATACCTGCTAAGTTCCGACCAAAAATCCACAAAATGCCCATCAAGCACCTGGCATATGTTTGCCAAGTGCCTCGCACATACCCACCATGTGACCACCACGTGCCCAGTAAGTGCTAGCAACATGCCTGACAAGTATTCGCCAAAAGCCCGTCATGTGCCTAGCATATACCCACCACACTCCCACCATGTGCCTGTCAAGTGCCCGCCAAGCTCCCACCAAATGCAAGCTGTGTGCACTCCAAGTACCCACTGAACACCCACCATGATCCCGTCAAGTGCCCATTAAGTGCCTGCCAAGTGCCCACCAAGCGCTTAGAAAGTGCTTGGCATATGCCTGGCCAGAACATGCCATGTGCTCACCAGGTACTGGCCAAGTACCCGTTAAGTGCCCACCAAGTGCCCAGCGAGTGTTTTTCAAGTACCTGCCACGTGTTTGGCAAGTATCCACCAAGTACCCACTAAGTATCCGCAAAATTTCCGCCAAGTACACGCCATTGCCCACCAAGTACTCTTCAAGTGCCTGCCATGTGCCTGTTAAGTGCCCATTAAAGGCCCTGCAAGTGGCCACCATGTTCCTGTCAAGTGCCCACAAAGTTCTCGGTAAGCTCACGCCATGTGCCTGGCAAGAGCTTGTCATATGCCTACTTGGTACCCTCCAAGTACCCAACAAACGCTTGCCAAGTGCTTGTCAAGTATGCGTCATGTGACCAATAAGTGCCCACCAAGTACTATCCAAATGCACGCCATGTGCCCACCAAGTACCCTTTAAGTGCTTGCTATGTGCCCGTTAAGTGCCCACTATGTAACCACGAAGTGCCCATTATGTACCCACTAAGTGCCAGCCAAGAACCTGTCAAGTCCAGCCAGGCTTACCATGTCCCTGGCAAGTACCTGTCAAGTGCCTGGCATGTACCTTTCTAAGGGCCCGCAAAGTACTTTTTAGGTACCCGGCAAGTGCCAAAAGGTTATTTTCTCACCTTCTGAGTGTTATAGAATAGCCACAACTATGGTGTTGTGTTGAAACTATCAGGAAAAAACGTTTGTGCAAAGTTACTGAAAGCAATTATTTTTAAAGTGAGAAGTTCTTTAGACGTACTTTTGTTGAAAATCAAACCGGTAGAAGCGTACCTACATGATTATCACATATATATGAGAATCACATGATAAATATGTTATCTTTTTAATTAAAGCTGCTGAATTTTTTCTCAAGTTAGAGCCCTTATGGTTTGGTACATTTTCATCCACGTAAGTGTTTATACATTTATCGTGATACAATCGACCGGTCATGTTAAACACCTAAAATTTATGCTTTTTAAAAAAGTAGTTACATATTTGTCAAGTAATGAAATGTGTTAGCTACTTAAAATTCTTCTTAACAGTTTTTTGTAATTACATTTGTAACTCCATCTGTAAACGAACATGTAAATACATTTAGAATTTTACTTGAAATTTCACTAGAAATTACTTATGGGGCTTTGGTTTGGAGAAGCCATCAGTAATTTTAAGTGTTTTTCCGAGTGCTATTATCAATAAGAATTAAATTTAATTTTTTTATCGGAAAAAAAATTTAAGAAAACAATTTCATGCAGTGTCACGATCTTACTAGGTATTAACCATGCGTATTATAACACCAAAACAAAGGGAATGATCAGTTTTAAGAAAAATTGAAAAAAAAAAACTAAAAAACTACATTTTGTAAGATTCAAGAAAAAATACTGAAACCCCTTTGTTTTAGTGTTACCATACGCATGGTCACACCTGGTGAGGTCATAACACTGCATGAAATGTTATTTAAAACTTTTTTGATGATAAAAAAAAATCTAATTCACAATTGTAATTACAAAAAACTGGTCAGAAAGGAATAAAAATCAGATGTCACAACAAGTGATGATTAAATAATACAGTACTTGAGAGATTTTACTAAAAGTAATAATTTTATGCAATTAACATTAGGAATTCATTTTGCACATCAATACTTTTTATTATTTTTAATCACCATATAACATAGATATTTTAATAGAAAATTGGTATTTTGTTTTCTTTATTTTTCTTCAAAATCTTGTTGAATATTTATTTAACAACCTTTATTTAAGAACTTACCCATTCTATAAATAGTTTAAAAAATATATAACTTGTCCAACTCGTTTAGTTATCCAATTATATGATAGTGATAAAAATCAATTGAATACTAAGTTTTTGCGAGTAACATTAATGTATCTGATTTTACTAGCCTGGTGTCAGTAAACACATACTTGATTGAAACAATTTTTCTCTTTTATTATTCTTTTTATAGAATTATACAATAAGTCTGTATAAAAAGAGGAGTTAAATAAATATTTAACATCTTTGATAAATATTCTTTCGAAAATATTTTTGAGTAAAAAAAAATATCGTTGTAACGTTGTTACATATCACCATGGCAAGCACCAGGCCCGACAGCTTGCATGAGGAACTTATTGTGCTTACTTTTTCTATATACGCACACAGGATAGAATCTAGTCTCCCTATTAAGCCCACTCTTAACCTTAAATCTAAACAACAAAACACCTGAGATCAGGGAAAGTAAAAAAAAGATAACTAGGCCTTAATAATTGTCCTCCATAGATATTTTCATAATTTTTTATTCTGTTCTTTGCAGATACATAACAACATAACGTACTTAAATTTTAACCGTTCTAAAAGTATTGTATAATAATAGTATAATTTTTGCTTGGAGCGTAAAAAACAGCTTGTATTCTCAAAGAGCGCGGTTGTTATATGCTTGTGCCTGAGTTAAGAACGATATTTTTTGCACCGAGGGTGCAAAGGCACTTTTGGGCCTGCCAATCACAGTGCGTACTAGGTTAAAAGTAAATTTTTGGCCTCGCGTAGCCGTTATGTTCATTCTCACCCGTGGGAGCAAAGTAATTACAGCGCAAAGTGCCCTTATGATTTTGAAGCGCCATGCCTGAGGGAAGAAAAATGTTTTTTTGTCTGAAAAAACCAATCGTTAAAAAAACTTGGTGACAGTAAAAACAAATAACTAGTCAAAGAAACCTTTACACACTAAGAAATGGCAGTTTTTACATTAACCGCAATTTGGAAGTACTTCATCTCCTTTAGCGTACAAGTAGGCCAAATACTGCATGGAAGTCTTTGTAGGCTCTTTAAGCATGAGAAGTTTGATTTATTACAAAATGTCTTAATTTGTTATAATTAAAATGCTTAATATCATTAGACTATTTATGAATCATGCAATACAAAGTAAAAAACCTTATGTATAAAAAATTACTCCAGACAATTTAAATAACCACATTATTGATCGAGAAAATTGTCATTCTAATGAAGACATTTTCATGAATTATATAATGTCAATCATTAAGAAGTACACTAAATCTCATATATTTTTTGCTCTTCGCAAGATGCTTTTTTTTAAAATATTTTTAAAACGAAAAAAAATAGCTCACAAAATTATTTAACTAAGTTACTAAAATGATAAATGTGTAAAGAGCTAGTTCTAGTTATTATTTCTTTGATATTTTTTACGTTACTGTCATGTATGTTAAAAAATGTCTATTAATTATTTGAATGTCAGTTTCTTTACGTTTTAAGGTTTGAATGGACTCCTGATGGTGCAAAATAATCAAACAATAGATATTAGTTGAACGATTACAGTCACATGTAGAAATTGTATTCAAAGTTAATAGTTTTGCTCAAATCAAGAGTTTCTCTGGTAATGTTTTTTTTTTTTTGGGGGGGGGGGGTCAGAAGTATGTAGTGGAATATAATAGCTTTTTTAATAAGAAACTAAAATTTATGTATTGCTATTAAAGGCAAATAAATAGTTTTTGTTTCCACAAGTTGTCAAAAAATTAGACTGAAAGCTTTATAATCACAATTTTTAGCTATTTTTTAAGTTCAGAAGAAATTATCACCTTGTACGGTATTTTTAGGTGAAGTTTCAATTCAGTGACCCAAAATACATATTCTTATGATTATTCTATATAAAGAACCCTATTTTTATATCTCATATAGTTGCATTAACAAATTTTTTGCACAACGCTACATCACATAACCTATATCTATAATAAGCCGTATCATTTTTTGATTAAGAGCCACTATGCAATAAAAGTGTAGTCCAATACCTATAAAATAAGCACAAGAAATTCTTTCTCTTATTGCTGTAATTTTTGGGCAGAAAAAGAG
The DNA here is from genome assembly GCF_036245765.1 of Copidosoma floridanum. NCBI lineage: Eukaryota > Metazoa > Arthropoda > Insecta > Hymenoptera > Encyrtidae > Copidosoma > Copidosoma floridanum. The sequence goes on from NW_028321900.1 coordinate 2,070,050, forward strand.
TAAAATCCTTAAAACAATGTCTTACACATACATACATGCTTACATATATATGTATATGTGTATATATATACATACATATATATATATATATATATATATATATATATATATATATATATATATATATACACATACAACGATCCTGATACTTGGCGCATATTACTCACCTTCTTTAATTTTAATACTGCGTCGCACGTAATATTAAAAATATTCCAAACATTCACAGCATGCTTATATTCTTTATCACTGTTATGGGCTTTAACTTAGCTGCTATAGAAGCTTCCTTTTAATGGAGTCTGCGTTTCTCAAGTTTTTTAAAAGGAGACGTATAATTATAATTGTACACACCTTTACTTTTTAACATGTTTGACTGATCTGCAGTGTCATAATAATTATCATTAAAAAATATTGTTCTTAGTATTTTTAATTTCTTTTAACGAGACAGAGATGAAGTCATCAACTTAATTAAATTAACAAACCGAAGATTGACGTCAGCCCCTTCCACATATTTTGTAAATAAAACGTACTTTTTTTTATTTTGTAATGGAAGCTAACAAAGTCTTCTGGGAAAGCATGTAGCAAGTTATTTTATAAGCAAATGCGAATCATATCCACTTAAGTTACGGAAAGTGACTGGTATTATTCTTGAGTCTTGATAATTAAGATTTTATTTCTTATGAGCAAGGCTACGATATCTTAAATAACAGAAAATTATAAGATTTGTGATACAGTACGTTAAATAAGCATGCTTACTTTTCTGTAAAATGACAATGATCGTTAACTTTTATATTATCCAAGTTGAATGTAAATTTTTGTTCTATTCTTCTAGTCTTAGAGCAAGAACATAAAGGAAATTAACAAATCATTTAGTAGGAATTTCTTTATTATTTTTTTCACTTTTTTTATAACTTTTATATTCTGATTTTCTATCATTCTAAAAATATTTAACAAAATAACCAACTATGAATGCTCTGTAACTTGGATAGGCATGATTGCTCTTCGTTGGTTCTAACAAACACTTAAAGTATGTATGTAGAACGAAAGATACTATGTTTTGATACGTAAAATTTTTTAATTGTAGTACAGCATCCTTATAATTTATATTTGGCAGTATAATTCCACACTCATCAGACTATAGGAAATCGGTTTCATGTTTTTAAACTTTTATTTTGACAACAAACAGTGAAAGCAACTATTACATATTTGTTCTGCATGTCCATATTTATAGAATTGTTTACATACCAAGCAAGATCAATTTTTTATCTAAAAGTAATGATATTCACATTATTTGTTAGAATAATTATTACTTTCATTCATATTATCATCTTCTTCATGATTTCCATAGAAGCTTTTAAGAAATTGAAAGCTCATTTAGACTTTGTTATTATTTATTGTCAAATGACACGGAAAAAATTTGTACACGTTATTTCTTTTCTTTGAGAAATATCAATTTACTGATACTTTGTTTTGATTTCCAAATTTTTTAATTTGTTATAGGTTAGCAGGAAAATCAAAGCCATGAAAGTTGAATTCACTTTTGTACTGAAGATAGTTCAAGATCCGATTTTGATTCCTTTTTGTCGGATGTATTGCTGATAGAATAGCTTTTTTCAAACACTCAGTACCTTTGTTTACTACATTTATGCAAGCAATTTATATAATTTGGTAAGTCTATAAAAGAACTGCCTTGCATAGGATTGAGTTTATTAATACTCACATCTAAATTTAAAATTCAGTGCAAAAAGCAGCCTAATTCCTTGGGACTAAGATCATCTATATTTTTTTCTATTGGCTGTTGTATATTTATGTTATACCACTTTTTCAAGTCTATTATCTAGAAAATGGTTTATAATTTTGTATTTAAGTGTTTTAAATCTACATTTTTAACATTATCTTTAACTATAATAAATTCAGCTGCCAACACTACATTTACTTTTTATACTTTGTATTCAATCAGAGATCGATGTACTTGTTTTATAAACTGATGTTTAGCGTCTTTAGAAAATTTTGTCAGAACAAGACGTTCTATACTTAAGATCAAAACTATTTTAATACGATTTTTAAATTTACTATTATGTCATTAAGATTTTCTGATTTATCATTCTGAAGAACTTGAGCTGCTATCGCTTTTGTCATATCTTCATCTTGGACGTTTGTTGCAGAGCCCACTTCTGCTATACCTTTTCTTTGAATACTTATTGCAAGGCCCAATTTTTCATACTTTCTGATTAAAAAATTGCTGGTTTATTTTTGAATACCTCGACTGCTGCAGTTACTTCTTGCTTACTGTCTGAAACAAAAACTTGAGGTTTATCTATGAATATTTTTGCTGCCAGTACTATTTCCAAATTGTCATAAAGAAATTGTATGGTAGTTCTAAATAAGGCAACAACTGACTGAAATGTTTGTTTTTTAGACGTTGTTAATTTATATCTCTTACCAAATTAAAGTTTTAGCATCTCCCAGTATTTCAAGAGTGTAATCTAACATTAGTAGTAAGGGTGAGTAATTTCCAGACACCTCTGACGTCACCGTCTGGCGCCGGCGGTCGGGCCCGGGGTGAGTGTTTGGTCGTGCTGTTGGAGAAGAGGGAGGAGCGGGGTCCCTAGCTGGGGAGTTTTGGGGCTTCGAGGAGTGGCGCGGTTTTTGAAATCTGGTGGGCGTTGGAGGTGGGGTGAAGAGGTGAAAATAATGAAGTCGTTTGAAATGGGGTTGACAAAACTTATTCATAGCGAGATACAAAGTGATACACATAGAAATACAATGTAAAAACTTAGGGTAATTGTTTATAGAATAAAATGTATGGTGATATAATATTAAAATATATAGGGAAAGTTTTCACTGATAAGTAGTGTTGTCAATCCAAGAGTTTACAGTTTTATACAATGCAAGTGATAAATAGAATGCAAGATGTCTATTTTTTTGTGATATATATCGTGATATATATTTGTGAAACATATGTTTTAACGCAGGATGCATATTTTAAAATTAATTAAAGTAAAATATTTCTAGACTTACAATTTTGATTACATGTTGAGGATATAACGCTCCTATTTTCTAGTTTCTTGTGTCTAGTAATTATATTGTACAAAATTACACTCATTTCATCATTAGTTAATGTAGTTCTTAAAAATATTTAACAAAGTATACCCAAAGTATAATTATGAGACATAAGAAACAAAAAATCGATACAGAAATGACCACACACTCGAGAGTCAATACCCTGCAATTGTTGTACGTTCCACTCGTAACTAATACAGTTTCATCTTAGTTGATCAACATAGTGTGACACAGCAGGTGGCAACCCATAACTGTCAAAGAAAACTCCGTGTCCGCTGATATCGACATAGAAGGCTACCCAATGCATGCTAGCTCTTGTGCTCTCGTCTGTATTAGCTACAAGGGCACGCGGTCTCGTCCAAATAAACGGCAGCTTGTCTGCTGGAAATACCCTGACTGTCAGTGTCAGAATACGCCGCAGCACTTTTTGTATTTGTAGTGAATTCATCTTCTCTTATTTCGGCTCACACAGATGCAGTAGAGTCCTCACTTTTTCTAGATTTCCAAAGGTTAATGCTTTTCATGAGATTCCCAACCTCTTGTGTAGTAGCAGCAGCAGAGGAGGATGACGACTGGTTTAAACGTTCGGGTTTTATTATCGGCTCTTGGTTTTTTTTTTTTTTTTTTTTTTTTACATCTAAAGCATCATCTGGCGTGGCATAAGAGGAAATAACTTCTGTAGAATGTACTGTCTTGTTGATCTAGGTTCGTAAATAATAAACACGAGCTGGAGCACAGCTGAAAGCTTTTGTTTGTCTACCATAATTAGAGCAAAAGTAATCATTATCACGAGAAAGATTTGTAAAAGATGGGCAAGAGTACTCTTTAAGATTTATAATTTGACGACCCAAAACATTTTCCAGTAATTTTTTCTTTTGATTACCTCGAACATAAATGTGAAGAGCACTTTTTGCTATGTCACGTAGAGCGCTATATACATCCTCCATATTAGCTTCACCATCAAACCACTCGAATCCATGAAAATAACACGTTTAATGACTATTTGTAGCTAAAAGTACTGACGTCAATTCCGTAGTGTTGTAGGGTGGTTTTTTAATCCAATGTGAACTAAAGTTACAGTGGGCATCCACCATGGCGATTTCTGTTGGTAAAAAATCACCATTTTTATCGTAAAATGCTTAAATATCTACGATGAAATTAACTTTTTCCATGATTTTTTGTGAGCAGCCACGTCCACTGTCTCAAATGGTTTGCGGCATACTGATCGTTCGACGAAAGATTGGAGATTACGAGATGAGGAAAAAAGATTTGTAACAGCGCTTAAGAATTGGTAGTGAATATAAGAAGAGGAGTGATGGGGGTAAATGGCGGTGATGGTAGTGGTGGTACAAGGAAGGTAATAAAATGAGAGAAATAGAAGTCTTTTTAGGCGTTGAAATCCACAACTATCTGACGGTTTGAGTCTATTTCTAACACGTTGTCAAATTCTGAGTAAAGAACGCAATTTATAGTTTTTGTAAAAGGCATCTCAAAACGTACGTCTACTGTAACAGACCCATTTTTTTACTAAATTCCAGTGATCTGCAAAATGCGCGGACAAATTTGGTGTAAGATCAAATGCAAAAAGACAATACCCTTTTGGATAATCTTTTCTGTGTACGTTGTTTCCCTCGTTTATGTAATATATTCCAGAGCCAGAAGAAAATGTCTGATAAGCTTCAACGTACATACATCCACTTCCTATAAAAGTAGGTTGTAATGGTTTGCTTGGAATTTGTACCCCATCAACGTATAATGACAAAAAATTAATAGAGTAATTTTGAAAATCGAAGGGAATAAGTTTTCTGTCCCCTTTAAAAGCTTTGTTGTCGACGAAACCTAGTATTATTCTTTTTGATAACTGGCCAAGAATAACGTTTTCTTAGCAGTCACCTGTAATACCACTGAGCATAGTAAAAGATTTAACTTCCACACGAGTGATTGGATATTTTTCAGTAGTGCTTACTAAAGTCTTTGCATGTGCAAAAATAACTGTGGGGCTTACTTTAACTCGTCGAACAAGAAGTGTTGCTTCGGTAATACAGACTGAACAATTCCTTCTAGATGCATACATCAAACAAAATGCATCTTTCGAACAAACCAGACGTAGACGAACTTCGACACCATTTTATAAAAGTTTGTCTTAATTAAACACATGGGATTGCAAATGACCCATCAAGTCCACTGTCATACCATCCTTTATATACTCTTGACGTTTTGCGAGAGATATATTTTTCCCTGATCCGCGTAGTTCATCCATCTCAGAGAATGGCTATGCAAAAAAGACGTTTTCAATATTTAACTAAAAATATCAGTCACTTTAGATTTCTTTTTTTCTGCCTTTTTTTACTCTTTTTAAAATTAACACGCTTGATTTTTTTTACTATTCTTCTTTTTCTCTCCTCTGCTTATTCCTTTTAACAACACTTTTCTTGCGTCCACGTTTTGTCACTCAAGATGTTTTTTTTCAGCACGAGTCGTAGAGATATGATGGGTAGCGCTGCTGCTACGAGACTGCGCTTGACGTTTGTAGGGTAAAGCATTATATCTGGATTCTTCCATTAAACTAACAAGCTTTTCCGTTGCCTTACGTTTAAAGTTTATACCTGATTCAGTTGTACGATTTGTCAATGCATCTTTAAATGGCAAATCACGTTGACCAATGTCATCAATTATATCTACACCAGCTCAGAAGGCTTCTTTTCCAATAGCGCCTGCACCTTTTGTTATACATGGCATTGCAATGTGAAAAAGCCCCGTGAAAAAAAAACCGAAGCCATGACCCCTCTGCCCATGCGAGCCAGTAAACACATGCTTGACACCTCTACCTCCACCACCGTACTGATAATGATACACTTCGTAAAAACCTATTTTGTACTACGATTCTAAAAAACATTTTCCTAAAATGTAACACCACCGTCAGTGTCCCAAACTCAAATGCTTTCAGTTTACCAAATTGGTCTCTTATATCAATATCGATTGTATGAAATCTATTTTTAAGGAGGGGTACGTATGCAACAGGCGTATACCTCTTAACGATTGTACTACCAAAATGAACTTCATTAGCATCCAAGTTAACTATTTGTAATAAAGGTGCAAACGTGTCCCCAACAATACATGGTTTACATATATTAGAGTAAATAAATAATTGATTGGGCACTGATCTTGACATGCTTGCTAGCTGTTTACCGTGAATTAACATTCTGTAATCATCCTTTATTTCTGCACGTTGTTTTTCGATATTAATTGGTCCTTCTTCGAATCCTAAAATGCGTTGTACTGCGTTGGATAACCAGGGTATTTTTTCACCCTTATCTTCTTCAAAATGTTTCATTCTAAATGAAAACACTGTTCCTTAATTTTCTAAGGTGGGTACACCAATAAATACAAATCTACTGCCATTGTTATAAATTAACTTACGTTGATATTCGGAAATTCAAAGTGATCAGTGATCCGTTGGGGTCGAAATGTAAGAAAATAAATAAATACAAGTAAAGTGTATTTAAATTTTCCTGCGTTGATTTATTGATGCGCAACGTTTCGCTGACAATATGCGTCAGCCTCATCAGGCGCAGGTACGCGAAAATTCGTAAGTTTGGTTGACTTACTCGTCAGCTGTCGTGCTGTCGACTTGTCAGCGAAACGTTGCGCATCAATAAATCAACGCAGGAAAATTTAAATACACTTTACTTGTATTTATTTATTTTCTTACATTTCGCCCCCAACGGATCACTGATCACTTTGAATTTCCAAATTCACCGGAGGGCACTGATATAAACTAACAAATCATTACGTTGATATTCATCATCCTCAGAGATGCATTCTATCCATTTTTTTTTTATTGCTTTACATAAGCTATTTATCAAGTCGTATGTGCCATGTTAAAAATGACATTCTGTGTTATCCTCAGATGCAGTGTATTCGAAATCGAACTCAGTAAGATAGTGGACTGTATATTTCTTATATCGCACGCCGGATTTGGGGGAGCGTGAAAAAAAGAATGTAATAAAAGGACACAATAATAAACGCACAACACACTTTTAAACACTTTAGCCGTATATTATAAAAAACAATCTCTCTATTTAATTCTACTTTAACAAGTCATAATACTTGCTTACATACAAGATAAAAGAAAGGCAGAACTAATTTTTAAATCAGACGGAGAAATTACGTGTCAATCGAAATTGTGAATCGTTTTCGTTACAATAATCTTACATAAAACGATACACGTGAAAATTATAAACACGAGCGCAAAGCGACTTACCGAAAAGGGCGTTTGAGGCTGAATAACGATAACCGCAGCAGCAGCAAGCTGCTGGACAAAGGTAAGTATAAACAGAGTCTATTGGTATATTAATAGACGCGCGCACGCTTATGATTGGCCCTTATAGGTAAGAGAATATCCTAAAGCGCGAGATTTCAAATCTCATAAACTGAATCTTCTATTTACATCAGTATAATTCTACTGATGTTGCACATAGTCCCAAGGTTGATAGACAGAAGTGTAACGAATGTATATTAATAACAAGTCTTAGAAGGGCAAAAGGGTGGATTGCATTCTACTTACAAAAATTCTAAATAATGAAAGTTTTTTTTTTTCAATATAATGACATTCAGCCGGTAACAATCAGTAATACTGATGTTTTACATAGTCCCAAGGTTGATGGACAGGTAGATGGAATTATATACAATTAACTACCGTGTGAATAAAGCAGTGGAACTCTTTCTACGTACAATATCAAAAAATTTGTTAAATAAAATTAAAAAAACATAATAAACAAATTACTGATAATTTTATGTATATTTTCGCAAGGTTTGTAACTTTTAGATATGAGATTTAATAATTATAATAGTAAATGAAAAAAAATAAATTGATCTAAATAAGACTAATTATTATTGTGTCCTGACTCAAGCTCAGATACGGTACGCAATAACATTAGTTTGTGTATTGGCCTTACAAAACTAGATAAAACGGTTCTAATCTTGGCGACTCTGACGAGAGACTTGGCATTCTTATAGACTTCAACAACCGTGCCTAAAGGCCATTTACCAGGTGGAGAAGACTCGTTTTTTATGAGCACGAGATCACCAGGCTTAACCGAGCGTTGAGGATTCAACCACTTGCAACGACTTTGTAAAGTAGAAAGGTTTTTGAGTGACCACCTTTTCCAGAAGACTTGGAGAGATTGTGTCACTAGCTTCCAGCGTTTATGTGGCGATACCTTTTCAATAGAAATATCGGGCTCTTGCACAAGAAATGAACACCTCATGATCAAAAAATGAGCAGGGGTAAGAGGATCAAGCTCAGAGGAATTATTATTAAGGCGATCCAAGGGCCAAGAGTTGGGGCATGCCTCTATTCTACACAATGAAGTAGAAAATTCAACTACTGTCAAAATCTGATCGCCGACTACACGCTTCAAATGATGTTTAGTGGATCTGACTGCTGATTCCCATAAACCCCCAAAATGTGGAGCAGAAGCAGGAATAAAGTGCTAGTGTGTAACTGATTTACCTAATTTATAGGCAAAATTAGGGTCACGACTACGTTCTACCAACATTCTTTTTAACTCAGTATCAGCACTGATAAAATTCGTGCCATGATCACTGAATAAATCAGTGCAGTGGCCACGTCTAGAAATAAATCTGTGAAAGGCAGCTATAAATGCCTCCTTTGTATAATCCTCCACAACTTCAAGATGTACTGCACGAGTTGACATGCAGATGAAAACTGCAATGTAACCCTTGAAAGTTCCTTTACCCTTGTGTTTTGACAAGCATATTGGAAAGGGGCCAGCATAATCGATCCCTGATTTTTGAAAAGGAGGACTCTGAGTAACACGAGAACAAGGCAATTCCCCTATTAACTGAGTTTGTGGTTTGGACTTATATCTTTTAAAAGTGATGCAACGAGTAAGCTCAGCTCTTACAGTCCGTCTACCACTCACAATCCAGTACGTTTGACGGAGTGTAATAATCATCAACTGCACTCCACCATGTAAAGTTAATCGGTGATAATAATCAATAAGCATAAATGTCAACTGATCTTTATCTGTTAGTATCAAGGGATGGTTGGCATCATCATCAAGTAGGGCTCTACTCAATCTACCCCCAACTCTTATCAATCCGCAGTCTATAAACGGCGTAAAATTAAGCAAACGGCTAGATCGAAGTAGTGGTAAGCTATCTTTTAAACTACGATTTTGATTTTGAGTTAGTACCTTGAACTCAGCGGAAAAGTGACATTGTTGATGCTGATAAACTAGACACAGTCTAGCACAATCAATTTCTGATGTTGAAAAGTGAATCAAGTCAACTTCAATAAAAGAATACAAGTCTATAAACTGCAAACCAGCCTGTACAGGGAGCTTAAGATCTCCAGTTGTAGGTAAATATAAATTCTTTTGTTTAACTTTATGTAAACAACGGTATGTAAAACGAAGGCAATATGCTGTTACTCTTAGCAACCGTTCACACTTGGAACAACGAGTTATTAGAGTCATATAAAAGGACTCAGAACTATTTACAAAACTATTTACAGAAGGCATTGAACGATTTACATTTATAGAGATTGGGGAAATCATTTCTACTCCAAACTCTGGATAATTAGGGTGCAATTCATGAAGAATCTTAGGGCCCTGAAACGATAATATTTGATTCAGCAATTGGCCCGGAAGACACCTCTAGAAGCTACATCAGCTGGATTTTGCTTTGACGTGATATAATGCCACTTAGCATATGGAGTCAATTCATGAATCTTTGAACACCTATTAGCTATGAAAACTGGCCATTTGAAAGGAAGTCCATTGAGTTAATATAGTACATTCCTAGAATTGGATCACATGTGAAATGGTATTTCTTTCAATGAATTAACATTATCGAAATGACTAACTACTGTGGATAACAATTCTGCAGCACATAGCTCTAATCTTGGAATACTTAGCGCTTTAATCGGAGCTACTTTTATTTTGGCTAATTGAAGATGTACAAAAATCTCACCCTCGCGTACAACGTGTAAATAAACAGCCGCTGCATAGGCGTTTTTAGAAGCGTCGGCAAAACCATGAAGTTCGAGAGATTCACAATCTAGCGAAAAATGATTCCATCTAGGTATTCGAACTTCGTTCAACAAAGGTGCTTCATTTAACCAATGAGTCCAGGTTTTAACCAAATCACAGAGAATCATCCCAAGACCCTTGCAACAACCAAAGAGATTGAAATAGTATTTTAGCAAAAATTATCGTTAGAGCCAACCATCTCAAGGGGTCAAAAAATTTTGACAACTGCGCTAATAAAGTACGTTTGATCCAGCGAACGGGAGTGTCAACGCTTACTGTAACGCAAAATCGAAACTCGTCACTACTACGATTCCAATACAAGCCTAAAACAGAAACAATTGGTTCATCATCACTTAGGATCTTTGGCTTACTAGATAAGTGGCTTACTGGTAACTCAGCTATTAACTCAGATGAATTGGCTGACCATTTTCTCAGTGGAAATTGACATAATTCACACAATTCAATTAGTTGCTGACATTTAATCTTAGCATCTTCTAATGTATGGCTACCAGACAAACAATCATCCACATAGAAGTCTTCACAATGAACTTGAGCAGCTATAGGATGAGATTCAGTGTAATCCTTGGCAAGTTGTCTTAAAATACGTGTGGCCAAGTAAGGTGAGCTTGTCAAACCATGTGTAACAGTGTTTAAGACGTAAGATCGAATAGGTGCAGATGAACAGACAAGAGAGATCCAATAGACAACAAATTCTCTCCAGAGTGTAAAATGGAATTGAGCGAGGAACTAGAATTACAAGAAGCTGATCTATTAAAAACTACTCGCAACTTAATGTTTTTAAGAACTTCATGATGAGGTAGATGCTAATTTGTCAACCAGTAATTCCTTCATATGGCCCAAAGATATATAATCAGACATTAATGCTGAATAAGAATCATGTAGAGACTTATCTCTCACAAACCTCCATTCTAAATGGTGAAAAACTGCCAACGCTGATTGGTACGATTGTCTTTGTAGTTTAGGAAGAGTTTTAGGATTAACTTAGCAGAGATAGATGTGAGCTGGACTTATCCCCTCTGTGCATAATGGTGTGATGCTTTTGGTTGCATTGTGAACACTTACTATAACCAGAGCACTCTCGATTAAGGTGAGGACTGAAACAATTAACACAGAGACGATGGGACTTCAGAAATTTTCATTTATTGCTCCACTCCTGTGATTTAAATGAATCACAAGAGACAAGATGATGTTTTTAATTACAAAATTGGCAAACAATGAAAACTGAAACAACTGTCTGATGTGCAGTAACACCAGATAGAGGCTTACTACTAGAAGATCCCATATTTTTAAACGGAGTAGTTGCGCGAATATTTACAATCTTATTTACAGATTTATGAGAAAACGATTCCATTGTAATGATTTGTGCTAACATGAAGTCTCGTAGTTGACCTAAAGTAGGAGGATTAATGCTACTACCTAACATTTTTTGCCAATCCTTGTTCGTTTGAAAATCAAATCTACTAACTACAAGAGAGATAAATATGTCAGCATCTCCTACTGCTCTCTCTAAAGATATCAAGAAATCAACAGAACTTATCATCTCCTTAGATATGCGCTTTATTTTAGAGCAAGAACTGCCTCTCATAGCTTGACAACTAAGAATAGTAGTTGTATGCGTATTAATGAGATGACGTTTATTGTCATAATACCGGGTTATGGTATCCCAGGCCTATATTTAACTCTCTTCAGACGAGGGTATATTTTTAATGAGATCTAAAGCTTCACCCTTTAGATGCGCCTTAAGATGTTGATATTTAATAATAGCTGGTAATTCTTGCTCCCTATGGACTATAGCCCTATAAACATCGCGAAAATTTTTCCAACTAGTAAAATCACAATCAAAGGATGGCAAGTCTATTGAAGGTAAAGAAGAGAAACTCTAAAACGAACTACCATTGGCATTAGTAAGAGGTAAGGTGCCTGTTGGATTCAAATGATCATTAAGCGAATTGAAAAAATCGTTAAAATCATCCTGAACTGAATAATAGGTATCCTCTCTCACTTCAAAGCACTCATTTTTTAAATCATTATGAGCTGTAAGTAAAAGTTTCATATTCATAATGTTATCATAAGTGGATTAAAACTGTTTAAAAGTATCTCTGAGTTGTTGAAGCCTAAATTCAGCCTGACCCCTGGTCATTTTCACCTGGCCAAGTTTCTTAAACTTTGTAAAGGAACCTTTCATTTTGTTAAACAGTTTAACTTGTACCCGTAAAGGTTATCCATTTTGATAAGGTCAATTTCCATTCAAGTAATAAATATTCAATAAATAAATACAAACCGCGCCCCGTAACAAAACTTAAGTCAGACAAAGGCTAACTAATTCAACAATAACGCTAAACGACTGTAGTGTTCTTAATTTTAATAAGTGCTTACACAAAGTTAAGTCCACAAAAATATATTCAAGTCAATCGGTAAACAAAAGAACGAAAAACTATAAGGAACTGATGTTACAAACCAAAAATATACAATTTTACAAACCATGTAAACAGGACCAAGTATTCGTAGTTATGTTGAGTTCGAAAGACCTGCAGGACTTGACAGCAGCGGTGCCGACTCAATAGCCTGCAAAGACAGGCAGCAGCACACGCTGACGACGAAAGGACCCGTGAAGCCAGCAGCAGCAGCGGTGTTGTCTGAATAGCCTGCAGAGGCAGGCAGCAGCACACGCTGACGACGAAAGGACCCGTGAAGCCAGCAGCAGCAGCGGTGTTGTCTCAATAGCCTGCAGAGGCAGGCAGCAGCACACGCTGATGACGACCAAAGCACGAGCAGTAGCAGCGGTGTTGTCACAATAGCCTGCAGAGACAGGCAGCAGCACACGCTGACGACGAAAGGACCCGTAAAGCCAGCAGCAGCAGCGGTGTTGTCTCAATAGCCTGCAGAGGCAGGCAGCAGCATACGCTGATGACAACCAAAGCACGAGCAGTAGCAGCGGTGTTGTCACAATAGCCTGCAGAGGCAGGCAGCAGTACACGCTGATGACGACCAAAGCACGAGCAGTAGCAGCGGTGTTGTCACAATAGCCTGCAGAGGCAGGCAGCAGCACACACTGACGACAAAAGGACCCGTGGAGCCAGCAGCAGCAGCGGTGTTGGCACAATAGCCTGCAGAGGCAGGCAGCGGCACACGCTGATGATGACCAATGTACGAGCAGCAGTAAGTCTCCAAAATAAAGGATGGACTCACTTGCACCCAATGACAAACGAATATAGAAAAGAGAGAAAGAGATATGGCTATAAGTGTGTGTGTGTGCGTACATACTACGCGCCGGTGCGTTGACCGCGTCAGCCTCGTCGCCCGAGAAGATAAAAAGAAGCCAAGATGGCCGATAAAACGACCGCGTGTCTTACACAAAAGGAAAATGTCCTACACCCATATTACACCTCCCCACATCTGGCTTGAAGGACCATGTTTGAAATCGAACTCAGTAAGATAGTGGACTGTATATTTCTTATATCGCACGCTGGGTTTGGGGGAGCGTGAAAGAAAGAATGTAATAAAAGGACACAATAATAAACGCACAACACACTTTTAAACACTTTAGCCGTATATTATAAAAAACAATCTCTCTATTTAATTCTACTTTAACAAGTCATAATACTTGCTTACATGCAAGATAAAAAAAAGGCAGAACTAATTTTTAAATCAGACGGAGAAATTACGTGTCAATCGAAATTGTGAATCGTTTTCGTTACAATAATCTTACATAAAACGATACACGTGAAAATTATAAACACGAGCGCAAAGCGACTCATTGAACAGTGCGTTTGAGGCTGAATAACGATAACCGCAGCAGCAGCAAGCTGCTGGACAAAGGTAAGTATAAACAGAGTCTATTGGTATATTAATAGACGCGCGCACGCTTATGATTGGCCCTAATAGGTAAAAGAATATCCTAAAGCGCGAGATTTTAAATCTTATAAGCTGAATCTTTTATTTACATCAGTATAACTTTACTGATGTTTTACACAGTTAGTAAAGCGTTCTCTCGAGTGGCATGTAAAATAGTGCACAGTACGTGAATGTTAGAAGCTTCAACCTTTCATTTTCCACACAGCTTGATTTCTTTTGGTAATTGAGCAGAAAAATTCGTTGTAGTGTTAGTAGGAAAATATTTCATACTGCTGTTGCTTGGCAAAGTTATCATATAATCGTTATGACCCATCTCTCAAGTCTCTTTCAAAAATCCAAGAATTAAACTTTTCTGAGTAACCCACCTAACTAACTGAATATTGTTTGTTTCTTCCCTTTCCTTTGATTTAAATTATTTTTTTAATTTTGTGCTCCTTTTCTAATACTCGCTCTTTAGTGATTGGGCTAAGCTCCTCAGGGTAAAAAATCCCTCAATACTTTCACTATCCAAATCATGCAAGTAATATGTGTATAAATTCTGTCTTTTGCTAACACTGACAATTTTAAATATTGGTTTACTCCAGGATATCACGGTGCTTTTTTGAATACGTTTTTCTCGCGACTGATACGCACGTCGTCTTACTTTGATGTAGCTTGACGATTCTGACGATGTTTTTGCTTTTGTGTTCGTGAGTTTAATAAATTTTTTCTTGCAACGTGTGCGTTATGTATAGTTACTGCACTGGGTGCTAGCTTGATTGTAGAGTGGGGTGATTTATTGAACCCATCAATTAAATATTGTAGTACATTGATGAAGTGGTATGTATTTTTATGTGTAAAATATCTGTACATGCGTTGCTTGAGTGTTCGTATGAAACGCTCTACTACTCACCTTCAAAAAACTTCGCGATTAGTCACGCAACTAGTCGCGTGATTTTTCTAAAGATTGTATTTACAAAAATTCTTACTGCACTAACAGTAATAAAAATAAGCATTTCACACTAACATTAAAATTTAGCAATGATGATGCATGATTGTGAGTGTAGTAAAAAAGATAATTACGACAATATAGTATTTTCAATATATTTTATTTGTTCTTTGTAAAGTTATGGGTTTACAGTCTGAACTTCAGAGACGTAACTAAAACATTTGCAAAAAGTATAACATTTATACGTATTGAAACAATCTATTCGCTGGATTTATAAATACAGAAGAAAATACAATAAATAAGATTGTAAAATATACACACGTGTCAACAAATGTGCCATGTTGAAAATATAACAGTTTCAGAAGAACATATTTGTTGCGAAACGATTAGTTTTGACATGTGATGTTCTTAGTAATATTCGATTTTTTTCACTCAAGCATACGTATGTACATAGTATAATTTATACATACATATAGTATGTATATACATGTATATATGCATAAGAGTTGGTAATGAATATTAATCTTCTATTAATTAAATGGGTATATACGATGCAAAACAATGTTAAAAATACCAATATTTATGTAGTACACAAAACTGATCCCATTTTGTTAATATGTTGAACATTTTTAACAGCTTAAATCTAGTGAAAATCTTATTTGAAAAAAATTACTTATTTCTTATTATGAAACAAAAGTTTTAGTAGTTATAACAAGACCGCATTTAATTATATGAAAAAAAAAGTTTTTGTCATTCATTGACACTTTACACAAAATATGTTTGCTGCCACGCACTAAAGCAATTTCGTTAAGCCAGATTAATAAATATTAATGACTAGTAGCATACTACCTGCACTACTAAAAAGTTGAATAGACATACATAATCTACAAAAAACTATCCATACACTAATTTTGTTGATCAAAGTTATATCGGAGGTGCCGACGTGGATTGTGCATTACATTTTTTGCTCTGCTTCTCATATATCGTATTTTGTGGCGCAAAGTATATATAACTTTTAGCAAATACTTCACTTTCGCCAAAGAATTTAGATTCTGCTGACGGTGTTGAAAATCATAATATATACCTACAAAACGACATTGGGAATGGAATTACTGCGTTATAAATATTTTATGTTACTACACACAGACCCACACAAATGTATTTTACCTGACCTCCCCCCCCCCAAGTACTGTATAAAGGATGATCTATACTTACTGATAAGAAGTCCAAGTTTGTTACTTTCTATCTGTTTTACTGGTGATCTACTGGGTATATTCTTAATAGGCTTAGTCATATTCAGAGCTCTGTTTGCAAGTTGAGCAGGGGTCCATAATCGCATAGCTACGTCGATCAAAAAAAAAGTTGGTTTTTCATTTTGCATAAGCTCCCATCGCAGACTGTCAACTGTTATATTTTCTCCTAAATAAACCTACATTCAAATTATAGTTCAAAATTTTCTACATCTTGAAATTAAACATTTACTTCAGAATGCTTACTTTGTTATTAATAATGGTATATTATTTGGCTCTTTCCTCATGACCGTACCCATCCACAGCTTTGTAAAATCTGATGCATTGCATCACGAAGTTTCTAACGGATAGTAGTTTTCCAGCTTTCAAATAGATATGTCAAATTATTGCAAGCACTTGTTAGAGACAAAAAATGAACTCTAGTCTTGAATTAAAATTTTTTAAGAAATATAATATCAAGGGTACTATTTATAAGCTTATGTAATCGTTCACATAAAAAAAGATGTATAGATGTATAGATAGCGATTACATAAGCTTAAGTTGATCAAGAAAAAAAAAGAAATAAACTATGTAGGACAAGACATTTACCTGGGGGGTTGTCAGCCTCGTCAGAATGATTTTCTCCATTTTCACCATCACGGGGGGACGATGGCCTGGATGGAACTTCGGAAAAGGTAGGTGAAGTAACTGTTGATCGTGCAATGCCAGTAGCGCCTTGTAACGTGGGTAACGCTCCTGCTAAACTGAATGAGCTGGAGGGATTTGTATTGAAGCTTTGCTTCGATCTCTGTAAACTGGCTTTTGAGCTATGTGCTACAGGCATATCAACTCCGCCGTCTACATTTGCAACCTCATCATTTGGTAACTGTGGCCTGGACGGGACTTCGGCTAAGGTGGATGACATTACTGTCGGTTGTTTAGTGTTATCCTTACCCGCGTTTGTACGTTAAATTCCCGTTACATTAGAAGAACTTGAACTTGCATTTTTGTTACAACTTTTGTATGTCTTCTGTAAGCTTGATATTAACCAAGGCGCTCCTTCACGCGAATTTTCAATATCTTTTTCATCTTCAAAACAATTGATCAATTCATCCTCAACATCAATCTCATGTTATGGTACCGATTCACTCTGATTGGTTAGATTGGAAAGAATCGATTCTCTTGAAAATTATACAAAATTTTGTGCATGCTAGGTTTAATGGTATTTGCAGAGTTGACGATTTAATTTTGATGAGACACAAATTTTGTTATTTGTACTGTTTTTTGCAGAAACAGCAGATGTAACTAGCCTATCTAGAAGAACAGTAGGAGTTGTTTTTTTCCTGCAAGAAGATTGTTTTTTATATGCTGGATGTTGGTGCCCGTCGGATCTTCTTGGGATTCATCACGTGTAGGCTCATCGTCTTTTGAATCAATAAGTAATGCAGGCCTGAAGTTGGTTTTCAACTTTTTTATAACTTTTTTACCACGACTTGTTGTCACTTTTCTTTTTAAATAAGAAAGCCTTTTTCTTGACTGCAAACAAAAAATAAATCTATTTTTTTCTGTGGCACATGCTTACTGTACATAAATTAAAAACGGAAACACTCGTAGGTACAAAGTTTTCAAGGGATCATAAAGTGTATGTAATTCAAAAAATTAGGTTTTACTTATGAAATTATACATTTTGTATGATAACTTACATTTTGCGATTTTAATTTGTTTCGAGATTCCACATCGGTATCAACACTTGATGACGTATGCTTGATAGGATACTTTAAGCGTGATGCATTAACTTTGTTATGGATAAGTTCCTCAGTTTCTGTATGGATATAGTTAGTAAGAAGAATAAATATACTGACATTACAAACGTAGAATAATCATCACTGTACGAAATAGATTGATTTAGCTCACCTCCAAGACACAAAATATTGACTTTCTTAAGAGCATAGTTATTTGTTTCATGCGATTTACGACTCTCAACATAATACCATGACGTGCGATGAAAGTCACTTTGATGTTTATACTGCACTGGAAAATATTCTATCACTTCATCGACAACTTCTTTAAAAAATACTTCGTCGATAGAGACCATTCGACAAATTTATCAGTTTTGTAACGAATATAAGCGTACCTTATTGGTATTGACATTTTCCACAAGTTAGTTTTGAATTTTCAGAAAAAATAAAATTTGTATCTATTTTGAGATACATATGTACAACGTACAACACGAAGGCTTAAAGAGTAGAACATAAAATTTTGGGTACTTTTTATTTTGTAGTTGGTCGATCAGTCAGGCGGTCCGATTCCTCTGTACGCAGATCTATATTTATAGTATGTATAGATAAACTTTCCTTAGGAATTGAACCGATCGACCGACTATACCAAAAAACATACCCATCAAAATCACTATAGAGGACTTTGCACTGAACGTATGCGCAGAAGCCATATTTAATTTGGGATCAACCAAATCAGCTATGGCAAACAGTGGAATGTCTCGGTGATTGGCTGATCTGAGTACTTCTTGGCTATATTCTGCAATCGCTGACGGCATTGTATGTTGGATCAGGTGGCGCTGTTTCACGCAGGTGGCGCTGCTTTTCTGATGAAGTGTTCCTCTATTATAAATATAAAAGTGTCTACTTCTTAGTGAAAGTCTGGAAATAATAGTGGAACACCAAATACTCCATCAGAAAAGCAGCGCCACTTGCGTAAGACAGCGCCACCTGACCCAACATACAATGCCATCAGCGATTGCGGGATATAGCCCGTGGTAGCTGTAGCAGTGATTTTTACATCATGCTTCTGCTACTTGAAAATTCAATGCGCTGTGCCCACGTTGGTTTTGGTGCAGAGGCCTTAATGCGACATGTTGTTTATATTTGTATCAACCAACTCATTTGAATATCCCATGAATCTATTTATTGTCTTACAATAGTTCTAATTTTTTACTGCATTTATTAAATTAAATGTAGAGAGTAATAATAAATATAATTGTTATAATATTGACTAAATAGTTTTATCTGTTTTATTTTTATTTTTAGTCTCAAGAGCAAGACGGTGCCACTAAAAATTTCCATACTAAGGCCACTAATGATTACGAAAATACACTCTTATTTGACAATGAGCCACAAAATCTACGTATAGATTTAACGATAGTATATACGTAGTGTGACTTATTAGCTATACGTAACTATGTGTTTCTTTTCCGTTTCCAGAATGATGCAAGTTCGTCTGCTAATGTGATATGGGTGTGCCAGTTGTTGAGTACTCGTTAATTTGTGAAGACAGCTTATGGGCATTTAACAGAGATTTGACTCCCAACGTAAGTCATAATATTATGTAATATTAAACTAAACAACATCCTACACATGTTATTTTCATTCAACGCATAGTACCACATCTACATATTCATCACGGTATTGATAATAAAATACTCTGTTATGATAATATTCATTTTGCAATCGCTATAGGGTATTTTCACTTGTAAAATCATGACAAGATTGCACGATCACTGGGAACTTTTTTCAAATTTGCACCGAATGTGCAAGTGCCGATCTAAAATTCACGAGAACGTCCCAACTGATGAAAATAATGCTTATGAAATCATCAGTTTTGAATAAAGTATTGAATGAATAATGAATCTTTCGCCCCATAACTTGGTAAGTAATTATATAAAAAATGAATGAAATTATCGCTGACCAAGAGTTAATTAGAATAACAATTTTTTTCCACCTCTACAAATGTCTGATGGCATCTCTTTTAAAATATTACATAACTAAAGACCTAACGATGCAGAGAAAATTATAACCTCAGTAAAATAAGCTGCACAAATGATTAGAATCGTCATTCCATATGCAGAAAGTGTAGTTAAACCAAGTGGTTTGTATACCTACACTGAGAAAGATTTGGTGCTGCAGTTGTCCCTCCCCCTACACGAGCTATACTAAATCACAATTAGTCTGCTGTCTCTTACTACTGGGATAGCAGGTATCCCAGTCAGAACAGCGTACGTACGAGCCCAAGTATAGTAGCGTTACATATAGTGTGGTTCGACGTATGTATCATAGGTTAGGTGCATCGCAAATACAGATCTTGTGCACCTCTCGTCTCAACTGGTATTGCTGATGCACTAAACTTCCAAACTAGAACTGTACTACCGGTGATACTCTGACGGCGCCAAATCTTTCTCAGTGTATATACATCGTGTTTTTACTGGGGCTAAAATTTTCTCTGCATTGCTAGGTCTCGAGTTATGTTATATTTAAAAATAGATGCCATCAGACCTTTGCAGTAGTTGAAAAAAAATATTTTTCTAAACAACTTTTTGCCCGCGATAATTTCATTAATTTTTAAAATTACTTACCAAGTTATGATGCAAAATATTTATTATTCATGCAATAGCTTATTGAAAAGTGATGATTTTATAAGCATTATTTTCATCAGTTGGGACGTTCTCGTGAATTTTACATCTGCATTGGCACATTTGGTGCAAATTTGAAAAAAAAACCCAGTGATCGTGCCATCTTATCATGACGTCACAAATGACAATACCTCATTTTAAGTGTGCATAAAGCCATCCGTTGAGTCATCGAAAAAATTTTATCAGAATAATACATTTCAAGGGTTTTTTTTTTAGGTGGGTGAGACGTACGACAGCGATGACGATTTGCTTGATATCCTTGAATGTACAGATTATAAAATTCACAACACTGATATTTTGAATTAGAATTGTTGGAAGAAATTTCTCTTAAGGTAACATCTAAGCCAGCCACCGTACTATTGATTACTCTCAAGTATGCTACGTCTCAAGCACTGTCCATCGATGGTATGGTAAAACTATTAAAATTGATTAACTGGGTCTGATCAAACAAAACAATTCTTAATATACTACTGCTGTATTTAATACAGATGGAGCACCGGTTTTTTAATCATCTAACTATTCTTTATGGCCAATTTATTTAATTTTGAATGAAATTAACGACTATCGATTGATGGCATTCAATGCACGATTAAATCACAAAGTTGGAGTATTAAATTATTTCCGATCGTAGCATGTGTTGAAACCCCTGCTCGAGCTTCCATAAATGGTACAGTCCAATTTAATGGGAAATTTGGCTGCGATTGGTGTCTGCACAAGGGAGAGTATTACGCAGGCTCGATGCGATACCCTTATGTGGTACCTCCACCAGACGCTCGAAATGTTTTGAACACTATTAAGTTTTCTCAAGAAGCAATCAGGACAGGTGTTCCAGTGTTTGATGTTAAAACCGTCTCTCAATTACTTAATTTGAGTAATTTTAACATCATTCACGGGTGTACACCAGATTACATGCACTGCTACTTGGCTGGTGTTGCTACGCAGTTCACGCAACTGATTTTAAGTAATATAAGTAAAGAAGATATTGATAGTATGGACGGAATTATGAAAAACATTAAAGCACATCATCATTTGGGATGACTATCCAGACCTTTGTTGCAGCGGGAGAAGCGGACGTGTAAGGAATGGGAAAACTAGGTGCTGTATTATAGCATTCCAGTACTAGAAACAGCACTAAAAAGAAATGAAATTCTAAAACATTGGGCCTTATTAGTTCAATTATTACACATTTTATTGGGAATGAATATAACATGTTCTGAACTAAATGATGCTAATAATATGTTACACCAGTTCGTTCGTAAAGTCAAAAACTTGTATTCTCTGCGCTGCATGACGTATAATGTGCACATGCTGTTGCATATCGTCGAAAGTGTCTTTAATTGGGGTCCCCTTTGGGCACACTCAGCATTCTCTTTTGAATATGCAAATCACAATATTTTAAAAGCAATTCATTGTGCAAAGGAAGTTATACCGCAAATTATTCGCCATACTAACATTCAACATTTTTTGCGAAGCCTTGAAAAAAAAGTATACCCAAACAGTTCAGAAATTGATTAGGAATATGACCAGAGAAATATTGGATCTATTACTCAAAATGTTTTAAGATTAGCAAGTATTACTTTTTTAGGCCGAAAAAAACCAGTTGATCAAGGCATAAGACAAAAATATGGTTTCCCAAACACAGCCACAATGTTCACCAAAGCCGTTTTCCGTGGCTGCTTAATAGCAACATCCGAAAAAGTTAACAGACGGTCGTGTAATTATTATATTCAACTTGTTAATGGCGAAATCGCCAAAGTCAAGTGTTTCATAGTGGATAATGAAAGTCGAAAAGAAACTATCATTTGTGATGTACTTCTTACGCAACCCAACGTACACTGTAAGGCGCTTCAAATGTTTCTTGAAATCAAGGAAGAAAAGAGTATCAGCTCAAATAAGGTAAAATAAGGTAAAGCTTATATGTTGTGCAGTTGAGTGTAACAATACATTGTGCGTAATACCAATTCCTAATACATTTTCGTACTAGTTTTTGTTCATAATTACATATTCTACGTGATTTCCACATAGATTTCCACTTGGATTCCATAAAAGGTCTGTACTACAGTGTCCTTAAACTTACTGCAGTGTATACGCGCGTGTGTGTATATGGGATAGTGTTGTGTGTTTAATCTTTCCTTGTTACTAATTACGGTTCTGTCATATGTATTCGCTGTATGAATATTTACGTGGATTTTGTTCTTATACGCTATATGACGGATTTGTATAGATTTCCATAAGAATTCTTTTAAGTGAGAGGTCATTTTCAGCATCTTAGAATCACGTCAAAGCACAGATCAAGAGTTTTTAAAAAGTCTGAATCTTTTAATCATTACCTTAAAAAATTCGATAATTGCTGGAAAAACTAAAAAAAAAAACAATTTTTAAAAAAACTCTTGGTTGTTTTATACAATCCATGAAATTTCCAAATTAAATTGAAGATTTTTACGAGTTTTTTTACAAAACCCTCAATCACTGCGTGGAAGGTTGGTTTTTGAGTATAGATAACGCACAACCTTGTTTGCACAGTTAGGTATTCAACAAACTGTTGACATTTTTATGAAATTCATTTTTCGCAATAGTGTGCGGAAAATGGATGTTTTTCTCACTGGTATTAGTATGAAAAATCGATTTTCCCACATAGTGTGCGACAAAGATTATTCCGCACAGTGTGTGGCAAAGGTTTTTGTCGCACAGTGTGAGGAAAAAGTGTGCGGCAGAGATTTTTGCCGCTTAGTGTGCGGAAAAGGTGTATGGAAAAGGTTTTGCCGCACACCGGAAAAAATTTTGCTACACACTGGAAATCAAAATTCAAACCTATTTTGCCTATATTCCTCACACATTGCAAAAAAACTTGTACGCAACTCGTGTGGGACAATTTCCCGCACTCGTGTGATAGACTCACACTCGTGGCCAGTGACGGTAACTCGTACCTTGCGATCAACTGGTACTCGTTCCCGTCAACTCCGGCACTCGTGTGAGTCAATCACTACTCGTGCGGGAAATCGTCTTTTCCGCACTTGTTACGTAAATAACTATTTATTTATCAATAAGAAAAATAAAATGTGCCTATTGTACATACAGACTGTAAGATCTCGCCTTAAACATATATTTTCATCATTAAACGATGCAATAAGGAAGCTGTTATAAATCTATTTTGCAAATAATGCGATCACATTTCCGTAACTTAGAGTTGTCATCAGTTGTCATCAGTTGTCATCATAACTTTTCTATCGTGCGTGACATCTGCTTGAATCGTTATTTCCTCCGAACTAATTGAAAGTTTGCTCATGTAGTTCGATACTTATGTTGTGTAAACTTTTCTTATCAAAATATAAGCCTTATCAATATTGTAAAAAAAAAAAAAAAAAAAAAAATACAATGCATATAGTAATTGTACTGTACTACCTAAAAAAGATTATACAGTATTGTATAGTACAGATACATAATAATTTACAAAAAAATAAGCTATCAAACCATTGAAAATATTTTTGCTCGTACTTATCTTTTTTACTATCCTAACAATCATGCATCATCATTGCCAAATTTTAAGGTTAGTATGAAATGCTTATTTTTATTACTGTTAGTGCAGTAAGAATTTTTTTAAATACAATCTTCAGAAAAATCAGACGACTAGTTGCGTGACTAGTCGCACGACTTTTTGCTCGATAAAGTTGCACGACTAGTTGCGTGATTAGTCGTGCAACTGGTCACACAGTTACCTGCGTTGCGTGACCAATCACGAAGTTTTTTAAAGGTGAGTACAGCTACTTTAACGTCACGGTTACTCACAATCCAAAATTAAATTCCATCATGCTTAAACAACTGTTGGAACTCGCTTGCCAAAAATTCTTTTCCCCAATCTGTTTAGACTGTTTTTGAAAATCGATAGTTTTTATCAACGAGAATTTTTTTAAAAGCTGTGGTAACTTCATGGCAAGTTTTATCATGTAATGGTTGAGCCCATACAAGTTTACTCAAAACGTCTATTACAATAAGAATGTACGACATACCATTGTTGTAGTTTTTGATAGACGTCTGTCGAATAAGATCATCCTCCCACAAATCATCCAAAGCGTTGACATCGTAAAAAAGGCGTGGAAACTAACGTCAAATAGTTTTGTGTAACTTTTTAGCGTGTTGTCCCTTCAACCATTCCTTTATTTTATCTGATGAAACATTTTTATTTAATTTTATTAAGTTTCTAGCAACTGTGAAACCAGCCTCATGACTGCGCGTAACGTATTGTTTTTCCAATGCGTCCATTTTTTCAAAATCTAAGCCACTGTTTACTTCCTACTCCTCTTCCCTTTTGCAAAGGTGTAGATGTCTTGGATGGACTTTTCATGTTGCTTTCAATAATTTTGTTCTCTTTAATAGAAGTTTTCCCAAATGATTGATATGTTTTACTGCCGTCTTTACTCGACAATTCATCAGTAATATCGTCATAGTCACGGTCTATCTTCTCTCTAGAGTTGAATAATTTTTTAAGAGTCTTTGATAAAGCTCGACTTGATTGACGTTACGAATTCCTCACAGATCATCATTTCCTACAAACTCTTGAGGAGTAACGATCTCGCGCAACATTTTACCAAATTTTTTTCTACCCACAGATTTGACTGTTATTCTGCGTCTTGCCGCATCATTGATTGAGTCAATAATATTAGAACCTTGTATTTTTTCACCATCAATGGTCACGACACCCTTACTATTCTAACTGATTTTACGGTTATCCTTTTTTAAATAATTTAAAAGTAATTCAGACTTTTTTTGATATGCTTTAGGTGTAGTTTAGATAGTTTGCATCTGTATCATATTTTTCCTCCTCTTTTTCCGTTGATACGTATGGATTTCTTTGTTCGTCTATAGAATAAAAGTATCTTTGTACGACTCTGAAATATTCTTAATATTTTTCACTTTCATCGTTGAACGCATTGGAGTCAAGAATTTGTTTCATTTCATCATCTAAACGACTGAGGTTGTTTCCAACAGTTTGTGTGGATTGTAAAACTCGTTGCTATAAAAAATTGTTAGTAGCAGTAGAAACAGGTATTACAGCTTCATGGAGGGGTTTCACATTTTCACTGTGTATTTTTTTAAGCTGTTCTTTTGAAATTAAAACCATTTTTTTGCTTTCTCTATACCACTGTTAGTCTTTTTATTTTATAAAGTTCTTGTTAATATTGCACTTAACACCGCTTAAAGTATAAAAGGTAAGAAACCATTACCTTGTTGTACAATAATTTTTCTTTTTTTTCCAAGAATCTTCACTGTCGAAGCCTCCTCCCTTCTTCTCTATCTTCTTCTTCTTAGAAACTACGTTTCTCAACACATTTTTACATTTTTGAAGTTTCGACTTTTGTAATTTTTTCAAAGGAACAACACCTTCTAGTACTTTTAGAATACACTCGCAAATACAATGAGTTAATTTTTTATCGAATTTTTTCAATAATGCAACACGCTGATCTTTAATTAAATGCTCAAGAGCTTCCAATATTTTCATATGTTTTTTTTTAAACGGTATCCTTGAAGATAACGACAAGTTTAAGGACCTATGACTATTTCGGTGACCAAAGTGTTGAGCTGTCATCCGTTGTGATGCAGATGCTTTCATCGTTTAAGCAAAACTGAAGATACAAACTCACTGACCAGTATTTTAAAAAAAATTTTATTTTTTACCTTAGGCGATGTAGATATAGCTACTGTGTACGTATTTTGGTAGATACACATACTGATACTCATCATCAGGAAATATACACGTACGAAATCTAAACTCGTCCAGTGTATCCTGCTTGCAATCGATCATTAAATACCCATGTCCCTTTATCGTTGAAGCCTGATAGGCTTCTTGTACAAACTTAGGATCTTCTGGAAAAATTTGTCTTGCCAAGTGTTTATTTGAGCACGATCACGAGGATTATTAAACAAAACAATATACGAAGCGTTGAGACTTAAATCACACGAATGAGTAGACTTGTGATAAATATTTTGAGTTGTAAACATAACACTTATGTTTTTATGATGACTCCCTTTTGTGAACAAATCCACAATAACATTGTTTGATGATTCATGCATTCAATCATCGATGATGAGTAATTTCATACGTTGAGAATCGTTTGAATAATGTTCGGGTTTTGGTAGTCCTTCGCAAAATCCAATTTGTTGACCTTTTTTTTTTATTTTCACTTTTATAACTATCCTGCCACGCTGCGTGGTAAAATAAAGTCCTATCGAATCGTACACTTGACAATTCATCGATAAAATTTAAGAATCTTTTGACATAAACGGTCTTACCACACCCTGTAGGACCACAAATCATACTCGTCCACGGATGCTGCCAGCGCGTATCCATTGCGTCATTTGAACTTAACTACGCATATTAGTGTAACCAACTTGATGAAAGTGTATTAATTTACAAATTATAAAAAAGAGAGATCCATTTGTAACAGCGGTGGTGGTGGCGGCGGCGGCGGTGGGGGTAACAATATAGCTGATTCACCGCGGGGAGTCGAGCTGACTTAGAGAGCGCGCGCGTATCATGTAGCTGCATCTCCCTAGCTAAGGAGCATTATCTCTCTTTCCATCCCACTCTTTTTTAGCTTGACTAAATAGAGGGATCTCTCATTTTACGCTTTTCTCACTAGGTCAGTCTAAAACCTGAAAAGCGCGCTATGTGTGTTTTTATCTTCTTCCACTTTCAAAGATCCTATCCTTACGAGTTTTAAGGGTGGAATTGCTCTCTAAAATAAAATATGACGTCTCCTCGAAACACAAGACAACGGGACAGTGAAAAATTAGTGGGTCTTACAAAAAATGTACGGATCTTGTTCCTTCACACACTGTCTTCGTTCTTCATTCAATTAATTGACGAAGATTCCGATGACAAAATTTTGGATTCGAAAATGCACGAATATAATGGTGAAAAAAAATCTGACATTATTTATCAAAAGTCATTAACTTTAAAAAGAGAAACAGACTTACCTTTTTTACAAAATTTAAGACAAATGGATTTGAAGGCATGTATAATTGATGTAATTTTGTGTACCATGTTATTTCAATAATGCAGAAAAATATTGTTCTTACAGCCTCACATGCATGTAGCAATAAATATCAATAATAAATACGTTGTATGGCAGAAGGCGGGAACAGATGTAAAATGATTGATGTAGGACAATCTTTTGATATATCGCAAATCTGTGATAGAGTGTAATATAGTTATTTATGAGTTGGAACAACGTTTTTTAAGTTTACCGCCTCGAGCAATTTTATGCGGGTTAGGAAATATTTTACCAATATCGTGGTTAAACAGTTCTCGTTGGACCGATCTCGTGTGTATGCTTTTTTGTTGAGCAGTTAAAAATATAACTTTAAGGACTTTTTTTATGAATAAGGGATTAATTTGTAATAGTTTTTACATTTTTCTTACCAGTGATACAATAAATGGATAAACCATTTATTTAAACAAAATGCTATGTGCATTTGATATGGCAAGAGTTGATTCTACTGGATTTCATCACCCTATTTGGTCTAGTGACTCACGTGTTAGTTTTACTCGTTGAGTCCGTGTTTCATCATCGTCACCTTCTTTTTCAACGAATGAAAATTCATAAAATAATGATCAAAATTATGAAAAATACTGTAAAAATAATTTATGCGAGAAAATAAAACCTTTTATACTTATTTAAGTTTCATTACTTATTAATTACAGGAATTTGATATCGATGCACATATTTGCACTACAAATTGATCTTTCTTAACACTACTTGATATTTTGTATTCGAATTTATAAATAAAGTTAAAATATTTTAAAAATATTTGTCTGTTGCTGATAATGTTTTGCTTTGAAAACATACTTACATTTTTTGTTTTTCATTCGATACAGAAATTTATTAGCCGCACAATAAACGTTGAAGTCGTGTAAGCTTATGAATAGGACAACTCTCTAACAACTAACCTGAAAACTCTTTTGGGTATTTATTAGATGTACCAAATTCGATCGACTCAATTTCATTTTCTTCTTTTATGTTTATAGCAGAAATATGTATGTTTAGAAATTTATTAAAACCATGATACCATCCACTCTCCACCTCTTCCTTATGATATTTTTTTTTCTCATATAAAACCGTTTACGGATCAGATTTGCATAATATACATACAGCTTTACGCATTTTACCAAAGATAAAGACATTAAATAGTATATTGCTCTTATACTTTAATCTTCGTATGAATTTTAGCAATGTATAAAACTCATTTATCTTTCTTTAATTTTTTAGTTCGTATAAACTATGAGGCATGCTGTGCCATGCCAATCCTTCCAAAGATTTTTCAAAATCAGGGTAGTGTTTACAATCCAGAGTACAATGAGGTGTAAACTGACATGGACAAATATAAACTCCCTTGGTTATTTCTTGCAAGGCATCGTATAAACCTAGGAAAAATAAAAAAAAGATTACGAATAAATACTCAAAGCGTTTCTAAAAATTATTTAATTTTTTTATAACCGAATGGGTAAGACTGTTTTCCATCAATGATAACACGTTTTTTTAAGACAATTTCACACGTTTTATCCTCGATACGTGTTACGACGTCGTGTGTATCAGTTTTTCTTATCATAGAGTTTCGTATAATTATAACGTTATTTTTATTTTCTTTATTCTCATAATCGCTATTATTTTAAAACTTTTTCTCAACCATAGAGGCAATCGTATCGAAATTAAATTTTAACGTATTTTGGTAGTTGATACAAATACCTTTTACTTTACATATGTAATGCGTCTCACCAGTTTGGCCACGTACATGATAACCATGAAACTTTGGTCCTCCAGACGCAAAAGTTTCTATAAAAGAACCCTGTCCATACTCCTCCAACTTGTCTGTTAGTTGGCCTACTAATGATCCTGTGGGTGGATTATATTCCTCGGGATCTTGAGTGTTAGTTACAAAAATAATCGTATCAGTGTCGTAACATAACACTCTTTGGCCTAAATTTACTAAATAGGAATACAACTTTAAGCGTGCATGAGCTGTGATGTAAGCAGCTATAGCTACATTTGTGCAAGGGGACGAAAGTGCTGCTGCGTCCTTGTACCTCCATGTGACGGACATAACATTATCGTTTGCGGGAAGACAATATCCAACGTGAATTTCTTTATTGTATAACAGCTTCAATAACGATTTGTAATCATTTACTATGGTCGTTTTTGGAAGATTTCTGCGTTGACCAAATTAACCTAAAAAATTATTAAAACACAACTTGGCTACAGATCGCAAGCTGGCATTTTTTGAAATATTATTTCTATCTAGTTTTATTATTTCTGTGTTTTCGTAATAAATATTATAATTATTTCTTTCGGCTTCTGTTTTTACATTGGAAGGCCAACTGCTTGCCTCTTGATTGATTTTTAAAAAAGTATCTACATATTTGTTAAACAGACCACCACTCCGTGTAACAGGGTCATACTAAGCAGCTTCGTACTGCCAAATTACATCAATTCGAATAAGTTTATATCCTATGTTTAAGGCTTTCTTTATATTATCGGAAATCCAAGTTCCTTTTAACATCCACTCATTTACGTCGTGAGAACATTCATCCTCGCGTACTTTCTCCATACACGTCCTGCATAGACAAAAAAGTAGTCTCCCATGCATTTTTGTAGGAAGTACGGGATGAAACAGATTTAGCGGTGGTAAGATCGCCCATTTAACCAAACCCTCGACGTTATCGCTAAAATTTTCGAAATTGCCTCCAGTTAAAATCAAACAATCAACTACATTGTAAATTTTAGAATGTTTTAAAGGAAATTTGCCTGTCTTGCATATGTATGGGTATAAGTAACATACGTCCAAATAATTCTTTTTTGATTTTCTTGAGCGTCATAACGCGTAACAGTATTCCCCGTACGGCCTACATCAAAAGCATCTCTTCGATTTAAGATATTATTTTGAGCTATTAGGTGATTTCTGACAAAATTAAAAAGTTCATAATTTTTTTCCAAATATCGGTTGAAATCACATTCCCACATCTCAATTACAGTGTACACGGAGAGATCTCTGGTACTACGGTCTCTATTAAAAATAACCACGTGGTTTTACCACGTGGTAAACCACATAGTTTTACCACGTGGTTTACCACGTAGTTTTTGTCTCCAAATGCCACATGGTTTTTAAAACCAGGTGGTTTTGTAATACCACGTGGTTTTTTTTACCAAGAAGCTAAATAGTTTTCACAAATATTACCTTTTTCTTTCTAGTTCTATTGATAAATTTTTTTTCTTGTCTTGTTATATACTATCGTAATAAATACTTTTACAAACAGTTTTTTGAGCGATTTCTGTTCCTCTATTGAAAAAAATCACGTGGTTTCACCACGTGGAAAGACCATGTGGTAAGCCACGTGGTTTCATATCATAAATCACGTGGTTTTGTTTCAAATTAACACAGGGTTCTAAAAATCACGTGGTTTTATTACGACTATGTGGTTTTTTAAAAACCATGTTGTATTTTTAGGCAAAACCATGGGGCTTATGATATAAAACTACGTGGTTTACCACAAGGTTTTTCTACGTGGTGAAACCACGTGGTTTTCTTCTATTTTTGAGAATATCGGATAACACAATTAAACATAGCAAATAAGGTAATTTCTATTTTATATTTAGAAGCTGCAATCAGTTCATCAATCACAATAAATATTGTTCTTACTACCTCTCCCAAAAGTTCGAGTTTCGGTGGCTGTAAAAAGGGACGAAAGCCGATATTCCTTCCCTATCGATGCGACATTTATATCGCATAGAGGGGTCGGGAGAAAAGCTCCCTGCTCCTTACTTTTCTTTGCGTGAGAGAGAGGTAGAGAGAGTGAGCAGCAGTTCAAATGTTTATTAGTATTAAGTATTTACCTACGCAGCGTTAATTAATTTTTTTTCAAGCTGTGAGAAAATTTGGAGCACGTGTCGAACTCGAGTGTGATCATAAATTTGTCGTGCAATACATGTTATCTTTTTCGGTAATGTGTAACGTAGTAAATTTCTAACCTAAATCTGAATATAGAAACAATCATAAGATAATTGTTAAAAAATCTCATCAAAATCTAACTCTTGACTTTTGCAGCAACCAATGCCGAGAGTCGAAGAAATAATCATATTAGCGTATAAATGATTGAATACTGTTGATAAGCAAAAATAATAATTATACGACATCATTTAGTACCTCATAAATTTTATAGGATTTTTAATAAAATTAAATTGTTTTGACCGACTTTTTCGCATTTCGGGCCTGTTAACATCCACTAACCAACAACCCTCGCTTCACTCGGGTCGTAAATGTTATTGGATGATACAGGCTCTGCACTTTTGCCCTAAACATAACCTACTACTACTAAAGCTAATTATTTTCTGATTGTTAATGAACCACAAATTTTTTGCCGAAGCTGCAGGAAAAACAGTATACATTACACGGAACGTCACTTAATAATGCGTCTCGGCGGTTTACCCCTCGGCTTCGCCTCAGGGGGCAACTTCACAGCCGGAGCGGAGAAGTTGTCCCTTGTAATATATTGTACTATGAATAACATGTTGTGTGTAGTTTAAAAATCTAGTTAATACATGTTAAAGAATGATGTTTCTATATTCCAGAGTGTCTTTTTTGGGGTTTTCGTGTCATAACAAATGTAAAACTACAAAATAATCATACACTTCAGTTTAAGTTATAATTAGTTTAAGTTAATTAAATTTTATATATAATATTTAAAAATAATATATTACAGCGTCTTACATTATTTTAAGGATAATTATATAATTATTTATTATGGTACGAAAATCACGTAAATTGTCACGTAAAAAATCTCGTGATTTAAACTGTGATCAATCACACGATGCATAGCATGATATTTTCGAGCAAAAAGTCACGTGATTTATTAAATTATTCTTTAAATTAACGTAAGAAAAATATTATATTGTAATAAGTATTACAATTATCAAAATTATGATAATGATTATCATGACTAAGATGAGTACGATTTTACTTGTAAATACAATTATTACCGTTCAAAACCAGGATTATTAAAATACATGTACGTAATTAAGACTATAATCATCATTAAAATAATTATGTGATAATTATAATTATTCTGATTTTTTAACTATTGTGATGATAATAATATTTATAATGATAACAAAATAATAATAGTAGTAATAATAATAATTATAATAATTTCTACAGTTTCAACGGTGGTAACGTAAGTTATAATGATGATGAACATGCTCATTCTTTTTATGATTGAAATGAGTATGATAATGATAATAACAAATATGATAATTATAAAATTATGAAGATACTGATTACTATGATTTTTTTATAGTAATAATAGTTATTCTAATGAATGAGATGAATGCAATTGAACAAATCACATGATAATGATGATTGTGTTTATGATTAAAATAAATGTTATGTCTATTACAATATTTATTAGGACTGAAATGCACACACATACACGCGTGGGCGTACAATGACTATAATAATGTTTATTATTGCAATGATTGTAATTACAATTATAGAAATTATCAATAGTATTATTGTTCTAATCGCCATGATGATCAGCACCCGATACTAAAAATCTATATCAAGCCATATGGTTTTTTTTATTGGGCGTAATTATCGTCATAGTTAACATCATCTTTATCACAACAATTATTATCGTTATTAATATGACAGTCATTGCATTTGTTTTCTTAATTATTATCATAATCATATCAATAGCCTAAATAATTTATCCTGATCGTAATCACTACCATCTTAATTGTTATTATAGTCATCTCAATTATCATACTGGTTACTGTAATCGTCAAGACCATGAACATCACCCAATTTTCATTATTATCATAACAATCCTTATAAAAACTATAACCACTAGTGTAATCATCTCTATCTTTATCACTATCATAATTTTGATAATTTTAATACTTATTACAATATAATATTTTTTATTACGTAAATTTAACGAAAGTAGCGTGACATTTTGCTCGAAAATATCATGTAATGCATTGTGTGATTAATCACAGTATAAATCACGTGATTTCTTACATGACAATTCACGTGATTTTTGTAAGTAGGATATTATACTTTCAAAAAAAGTTTGCCTCATATGCGAACAATGCTAATGCTTAATTATTAACTATTGGAGATGTGTGTACTAAGACGCTGAAGTCATAAGATGCAATAATAAAATAATGAAAAATTTTAGTCAAAAATGTTTGAAACATTCATGTACGAATCGCTTAAAATTTTTACATTTTTCAAAACTTAGTTTAAAAATAATCACGTCACATCTTGAAGGGAAAGCAAAATTAACCAAAAAATAGGACTAAAACTACATTATATAATTGATAGTCAACTGATTTTATTATTTTCACAGAGCTTTTAACTATAAA
Source organism: Copidosoma floridanum (assembly GCF_036245765.1). NCBI lineage: Eukaryota > Metazoa > Arthropoda > Insecta > Hymenoptera > Encyrtidae > Copidosoma > Copidosoma floridanum. The sequence continues at coordinate 2,104,039 of NW_028321900.1, forward strand.
TTATTTATACACTTCTAAACATTTACTTACGTTATGATTGTTACAGACTATTATACATTCATCTTTATTTATACTATACATATTATATATACATAGTTTACCTATAATTAAATGAAGCATGCATCTTCATTGTAGACACTGTTGTACGTGCTGCGCTTGGCAACAAACTTTTGTTATTTGATCTGTAATTAGGTCCACCTACGGTCCCTTAAGTATATAATTAAATAAATAAATAATCTAAAAAAGGTATTGTAAACGTGGTGCTTACAGGAAAACAAAAATATTAAGGTGCACCAAATGAAACGTATATTATTGATATAAATACTTATACTGCAATACGAATTTAAGGTACGCTGTTGGAAAAGTTATTAAATTTAATAAGAATTTTATTAAATTTTATAAACTCTTACGATATATAGGTATACTTAATCTACGGAATTAATAAAAAGTTTAATGATACAATAATACAAATTAATGACATTTTATAAAGTTTTGCTGAAAAATTTTTAACGGTGTACACATCAAGAAAAATATAATAATACTTCTTAAAAAATAATCATGATACTATAAATTTCGAGCATAAACAGCAAAGAAATGTACGGAAATCGTGCCAAATAGCTACATTTTGTTTACAATATATTATATAAGACAATATTATTCTAATCTTTGATAAATGATTAGTATTGAATACAATAATCTCAAAAATTATAATCATTTATACAAAACACTTCTTGTTCTTCAAGCTGTAAAAAATAAACATACAGATATGAACAGATTAAGAATGATTGAACAAATTGTAGCAATCAATTACTATTACAATCACTAAATTATATATTATTTAAGAGTAGAGATAAGTGATCTGTTGGGAGTGAGGCGGGAAAATGACTATACGAAAGTATTTAACATTTTCCATGATAAAACTCTATATACAGAGCTCTTTTTGATGCATACGTCCAATAGTTGCATTGGCCCAGTATACACAGCAAGGTTGGATATAAGAGGAAAAAAGGAAAGGATTTGAACACGTTTTGTCCTAGATCGTTGGCGGGACTCATCAGTGTGGCTGTGCCAACGATCTTAACCATAGACGCTGGTGTCGCAGGATGAAGTTTTTGCGTATGATATGCATTCACATACCACGGGCGTATGTATGATGGAGCAGAAGGGCTGGACGAACAGTGCAGGATGTTGTGCAACATTATTATACGTTGCGAGTCTAACTCTGATCCAAGACTCAAATATTACTTTATTCTATTAGTTAAAGCACCCTCCACTGTCATATGATATAGGAGTAGAGATAATTGATTTGTTGGGGGTGAGGCGGAAAAATGACGTATACGAAAGTATTTAACATTTTCCATAATAAAACTCTATATGCAGAGCTCCTTTTGATGCGTAGGACGAAACGTGTTCAAATTCTTTTCTTTTTTCCTCTTATACCCAACCTTGCTGTGTATACACTGAGAGAAACCTAGCGCGTGATCTGTCCTTAAGGTGGCTCGGTTGAGCTGCCGCTTGTTTGGAACGCACGGGACACCAAACTAGCGCGTCAGCTGCACCACTAGACTGGCTTGAGCGTTGAGCTGTTAGGCTAGCGCAAGTAGTGCATCATACAGTGTACCATACGTTAAGCATGAGAATAAAATCGTATCTGTATTTATTTGTCAATCAAAATGCGATAAGTTTAAACGCATTATGACTCAGAAAGCCACTTTGTTTCATTTTTCATTTTAAAAAACTTGTTCATTTTGATCAAAAATTTGAATTAGAATATTTTTTACAAATACTACCACTTTTATCATGAAAAAACAAATGTTTCAGCATACGGTAACTGATAACAAAAATAAAATGTTTTTCTAATTATTGTAGCCAGTATACTGTTTAAACAAATTTCACTATATCTTAATTCCCCTGTCAACCCGGCAATACATACTAAACGATTTATGAATATAGTTAATATCGGTGAAAGTTGTTGATTTTTTTAAATTAAACTTATTTCCCTTATTTCATTTGAATAAAGGCAAGAGAAGAATATCACTTACATTATATTAAAATAAATGTACTGTCTAATAAACATAAGGTTATGTGAGTTTAAAAAAAAGGTCATTTATCATTACACCACTTCATGAAGTCATCGGAATATGCTGTATATCTTTAAAAGAAGTGGTCCATCTTTCATTTAACGTACATCCGCAATAAATACTGAAGCACTATACGTTACATGAAATAGTTATAAAAAGAGTGAGTATTTATATACGGGTTGCTGTACCATATACCAAGTGCTGTACCGTATGTTTGACTGGCTGATGGACTATAGACACATTTGGTAGCTGCACTACCTACAGTACGTAATGACGATCCACACTGGACGCTCAGTCGGCCCAAGTGGTGCAGTTGATGCGCCACTGATATAGTCAAAAGGCTGCTTGGTTAATTCGCGCAACGGCTGTACTTGTGGAGCAGCAGACGCGCGAGTTCTTTCTCAGTGTACTGGGCTAATGCAACTAGGGGTAAGTGTACCTATCTCCGTGCTCTGCCCTATTACCGTGGATTTTGAAAAACTGATGATTACTTGCTTAAAATAAGAAATGTTTCATATAAAATAATTTTTCAATTTTAATAATCTAAAATGACGTTAATGTACATGCAATTCAAACAGAAATATTTGTGTACATTTTGAGTAAATAATTATTTTCCACGGTATTCGGTACAACACGCTCATTAACTGATTGTGTACGTATTTCCGCGGTGAGCGTACGTAAACATAACCCTATACTTACAGAACGCACGACAGTTAACGCGTAATCAATTAGTAGGTAAGCACGTCGATCTAAGGTAACCAAGATGAAGAAAACTAAAAAAGGGAAGAAAGGCAAGAAATCGATTGAAATAAAGAAAAACAAAAAGTCTTACTCTTCAGAGACATTAAAATTAGCTTTAAAAAGTATTTATTCTGGAAAATCTATTGCTGAGTGCTCAAAAATGTATAAGATTCCTACTAAATGAATAAGCAAGTACAAAAAAAAGTAATATTTTTTTAAAACAATAAATAAAACATGTAGAAAATGTAGGTGAAATTTGCATTTTTTTTATATTCCGCAAATACAACTTTCTTTACCCATGGTAATACGGACACGGTGATTGGGACATCCGCGGTAATACGTACACGGTAAGAGGTACACAACCACGGTAATATCAGCATACCATTTTTATTCGTTTTAAAAATATTCTACTGCAGTTTTAGCTTCATAAAATTTTTTTAAATATTCCGTAAGAGATTATGTAAGATTTAAAAAAAAAATATTCCAAAAAATTTTAGTATACCATTTTTAATGGTGCATTTAAGTTGGAATTTTCAGTACATAACACGGAGATAGGCACACTTACCCCTATTGGACGTATGCATCAAAAGGAGCTCTACATATAGAGTTTTATCATGGAAAATGTAAAATACTTTCGTATATGTCATTTTCCCGCCTCACCCCCAACGGATCACTTATCTCTACTCCTATATCATATGACAGTGGGGGTGCTTTAACTAATTAAATGTACTAAATTATATTTTTTTTTTTGGCAGTCTAAGTCAGTTATTCTTTTAATAAGCTGGCTTTTTTTCTGCTTTTGAAGATTTTGGTAAAAAGGCATTAGTTTCTTCCAAGTGTTTATTTGTTTTTTATTTTATTAATAACAAAGAAAAGCTCATATAAGTTTGTATCTAAGAATCGACATAAGATCTTACTTAAGATCTTATATAAGTTCTTATAAATTATTTTTTCCTGGGCATACGTTAGTTAAAAAGTTTACTCTCGCACTTAAGACATTATTGTTATTGGTAAGTGTTTATTATTACTGTTAAAATAACAATTATCATGATCTCCAAGGTATAGTTGTTGTAAAATGTAATTGATGAGACATAATTATGTTTTATGTAATAAATAATACTTTTGATGTTTCTTGCCATCCAGAATTTTTTACTGTATACTATTCTTTCTATCCTTTATTATACATACGTATTAAAGTATGAATCATACGTTAATAGTATGTCTCAATAGTCGTGTAGACTCTTATGCCTTGGCATCTATTATAAAATTGCGAGAACAGGATCCATAAAATCAATTTGTATAACTAAAGAGACCCTCCAGTGGATCATACAATGACGGATATTAAAAAATGTGAAGAGTTTGTACTCAAACATTTCGTAAACAATCGCTTGAATTTCTATTACGTAGATTAAAAAAACGTATCCTTGCGCAATAATCGAAGTCTATAATAAAAAAATATACGTAGCTTTCTAGTACGTTAGTAAGTTATTTAGTCAATTAGTATACAGAAAAAATATAAAGGTCATTATCTAGACTAATAGCATTCCTTAATGCCTCTTAAGTGAAATCTTGAGTTAAGGATTCTATAGAAAAAAAACACGTGGTTATACCACGTAGAAGAACCATGTGGTAAACCACGTAGTTTAATATCATAAACCACGTGGTTTTGTCTAAAAATACCACATGGTTTTTAAAAAATCCCATAGGTTTAGTAAAACCACGTGGTTTTCAGAACCCTGTGTTGATTTGAAACAAAACCACGTGATTTATGATTTAAGACCACGTGGCTTACTACATGGTTTTTCCACGTAGTAAAACCACGTGATTTTTGTCAATAGAGGAAAAGAAATCGCTTAGAAAATTTTTTGTGAAAGTATATATTACGATCGTATGTAACAAGACAAAAAAAAAGTTTATCAATGGAACTAAAAAGAAACAGGTAATATTTGTGAAAACTATTAAGCTTCTTGGTAAAAAAACCACGTGGTATTACAAAACCACTCGGTTTTAAAAACCATGTGGCATTTTAAGACAAAAACTACGTGGTAAACCACGAGGTGAAACTATGTGGTTTACCACGTGGTAAAATCACGTAGTTATTTTCAATAGAGGTAGTATGTATAGCCACGTGCAACAGTAGTATAGTGCGTCGTATACGACTGTAGCGCCCGCGCGCCACAACAAAAGTATATGGCTTTTGCTAATGTAGTATACAGGCCTCCGTGCAACTGTAGTGCGTGAACTATACTACCGTTGCTTCTGCCTTATACTACAGTTACAACGCTGATATACTGAATTGGTATATTACCTCGCTTACCAATTTTGCTCGGGAGCCATACCAAATCAGTATTGACCTCAAGCAAATGTGCACACACACACAGACACATAAGTGTATATATATGTATAGGTACGTCGTTTGATGCGGCGGCGGCGGCGGCGCTGCACTACACATATATATCAATAACCTCATGTTTGCCACTCGTTGGAATGTATATGTGTAAATTTTTTTTTATATATATACTTATGCGTATATAATATAAACACGATATTTTTTGTATAGTTTTGTATGTATACGCATATATATGAAATGTGCATATAAAAAATTATCTCGTAAGACCAACACGGCGCGGTGGCGTAAGCTTTGTTTTTATACATTTTGTGACTAGAAAAAGGATTATTTTGAAATTTTATAGATATTTTGGACTTTTTTTAGTACGTAATTAAACGAAGCTGTCTTATTCCATTAGTGCATATTCCAATACGTGCTCGAAAACAAATGATTGCAAAATACGTACTGCTATTTGTACGAAAATAATTTCATTGTAATTGACAAAAATTAAAAGTTAAAATACATACGTTGCTATTTGTAAATAAAAATAATTTTCCAATGATTTATTGTTAAAATACATGTTTTTCATTATGATTATCTTTTATTCATTTGCCTTATACAATACGAGTCCTTTTTTGCGAAACAGAGGCTATCAGCATAAATCTTATTTTTGCAATATACTATTGAGGGCTATTTCAGAACGCGTAGAGCCGTTGAAAGCGATGTATGTGTAGTTAATTACTATTTCATTTCGGATAAAATTATCTATTGTATACATTATTTTCAGCAGTGCATATTAATGCGTTTATTAGATCCCATCCAGTGTATAGTAGTATGCTATACTGTATGAAGCTCAAGAAAATATTATATTGTTTATTGCATATACATATATATGTATATATATATACATCCCAACGAGCGGCAAACACGAGGTTATTGATATATGTGTATAGTGCAGCACCGCCACCGACGCCGCCGCCGCATCAAACAACGTACATACACATATATATACACTTGTGTGTGTGTGTGTGTGTGTGTGTGTGTACCTTTGCTTGGGGTCAAAACCGATTTGGTATGGCTCCCGAGCCAAGTTGGTAAGCGGGGCAATATACCAATTCAGTATATCAGCGTTGCAACTGTAGTATAAAGCAGAATCAACGGTAGTATAGTTTACGCACTACAGTTGCACGGAGGCCTGTACACTACGATAGCAGAAGCCATATACTTTTGTAGTGGCGCGCGGGCGCTACAGTCGTATACGACGCACTATACTGTTGCACGCGGCTATACATACTACCGTGGTACCAGAGATTTTTCCGTGTAGCCATATTCTTTTATTTTTGAGGTCATTTTAAGTGTATTTTTATATTGCTCCGAATAGCTTTCAAAGTGGAAGTAACTACGCGGAAACCCGTGAAAATAACTGCCGTGAAATTAAAAAACCGTACCCTAACAATTTTTTTCTTCAGCTACAGGTTTTAAAAAACTATCGACTACTTATCCTTCTATTAGTTGATATTTTAATAAACGTCCTGCATAATATATTTTAATATTTCTAATTTTTGCTTTACACAATAACCATTTAATCGTTTTTTTCGAAAATTGACCTAAACGTGTATAGTCGTTTCCTAGAATAAAACCTATTGTCTCATTTTTTCAAAAATTTTTTCTAAATACAACCGAGCAAGCACTTGTGATTCTTACGCTTTCTGCGAAAGGATCACCGTTTCCGAATTTAGGAATATTTTTCTTAAAGCTTTACACGCTTGACGCAATATTTTAACATCTTGAACGCAATAATCTACTAAATTCTCTTGCATATTAAATTCTTTTTTTTCCTTGATAATTTAGTCATCCCAAGGTACAAACTCTTGATGTTCTTTTGAACTCATTGAGTCTGGTGAAAAAAATTCAATCGCCGGGTACGGTCCTTTGTAATTAAAATTCTCTTTGCTCCCAAAGAGATTGGGAAAATACTTTTTTATTAAATTATCTGTCAAGTTAAAGGTTTTCGGTAATTGTGCTAATTTCATTGGTATATAATTAAGACTATCGATGAATTTAGTTTTTTCAATGCTTATTTGTATTATATTTCGTCCGTTATAAATAACGTTAGAAAATTTGTTTTTAGAAATAAGATGTTCTAAAATGAATTGAGCGTCAAACGATTTTGGATTGTGTGATATACATTCAAAAGAAGAAAACGTTTCACTTTTTTCTCGTAGCAAAGTCAACAAACATTTTTAACAATTTCTCACCCCGAAAAATTATTTCTTTTACACCACAAAATTTACAAATGGATGATTCTGAATCCATACAGTCATCACTCGAATTTGCGCTATACATAAAATTGGTACACGTATGCATATTATTACCGTATCATCCACAGTTTCGTCCTGACGTGTCTCAAAATCATAAAAAATAAAGCAATTTTTTTTCTTGTAATTTTTCTCTTATACAGCTTGAATCATAAACAATTCATTCAAATCATGTATAGTTTTACACTGTCCACAGTATTTTTTATCATGCTCGTATTTTCCCTTTGCTAGGTTATAAGATTTTGCACAAAAGCTACACATTTTTAAGGTATCGCATACAGATCTTTTGACCGCCCAATGTGTTTTTCTTCGTGCATGAGACTCTGGACGTTTATGATTTTTAAATATTCTCTATTATAAAAAGTACGCCCACAGTCATCACATTTCATTTTTATCATTTCGGAAGTATTATTATTACATTAAGGGTTTGCATTACACGCCGTGCAAACGAAAGGACACGAATGATTTCCTATTTGTCTGTATGTTTTATCACACGGTGAACAGAAAAACATACTTGTTTTAATTGCTAAAAAGTTTAAAATTAAACTATAATGTTTAAGATTATTGTAATACATTATGTTTATAAATGAACTGAAATTTGATGGCATTTCTTTCCACCTGTCATGAATTAAAGCCATGCCAGTCCCAAAGTGTTGATAATCAAAAAGATTTTTGTTTTTGCTCTTTGTGATTTTTAATACTTTTCCACTGTTTCTTATATTTGACAGTGTCATTTTTATTTGTATCAACCTCGCCGCAAACAAGAGCCCTCGCTAGACATAAATTATAATTATTTTAAATACTTAATACTCCTTTCTTTTCTATATTTTTTATAATATCTACGGAGGCACTCATCCCTTGAGGCACTTGTACGTATGTTACCTTAACAATTGTATTTTGTAAAACGTCGAAAATTCTCTTTTTCTGTTCAATCCTTTCAAACAGTTTTAGAAAATCTTCGGCCGTGAGTGTGTAAAGAGGTCTATAATATAATCCTATAGCACCGTCGGTCAACTCGTCCGATTCTAATGACAATCTTGCTAAATTATTATGTTGGAAATAACGGTTTTAAATCATATCTACAAATTCTCCCATCACAGTAGCTAACCAACCATTTATTTCACCCAGCGTTACTAAATTTTCATTTGGGGGTAACATCTTGAACGTAATCAGATGCCCTGTTGATCTAAACGCCTTCATATATTTTTCTACATCGCTTATTATATTATTAAATTCTCTACCTTTTAGTCCACGATCCTATGTAACAACTTTTTTTGCGTGTACATTCGTAACACCACCACCTTTTTGCAAAAGACCACAAGCCTAGTTACACCCACAATTAATTTTTCTACTCACTTCACTTGTTTCCGTTGTCGCATATGTATTTTGCTGCTGCTGTTGTTGATCCTGAGGCTATTGTTGTTGCTGTTGTTGCTGCTGCTGTTGTTGAGGCTGTTGTTGTTCTATTTCTTTATGCGGACCACTTGGTTCCGAATCAGTCAGCTCTGTCAAAATAAGAAAGTTTTTTCATTCTATATTCACAATCAACTACACTTATAATGATTTATTAAATGAGAAAATTTATTTACCTTTATCTGCTCCAAGATAACAAATTTTTTTTTGCAATCCCGATGGACCAGCCATTTATTCGTTATCGTTCTCGGTTTTTCTTTTACTATTTTCAATGACTTGTGTAGACGTCATTGAACTTAGCGTCTGTGAAGGCGAGAAAAAAAAATTATTTTCCTCGGCTATCGTATTCACTGAAGTTAGTAACAATAAAATTATATAAAAAATAACGTAAAAATTACTTTGATTTGAAGTAATAAAATTTACTTACTTATTCTTTTGTAGTGGTCAAATAATGGCTATAAACAGCCACTGTTCCATTTGTTGAGTGGTAAACTTTTGGATACCACAACCACAGCAATGTCGCTATTTTTTACACAAATATTATACAATATGCTTATCTGACTGTTAGAAACAAACTTTCGGAATAAACTCCACAGCACCTCTTTAAGCTCTTGCACTGGTGCATTTAGTAGCACCTTATGAATATAAACCGCCAGATATACCAATTTAATCACGTCATAAAGCGCGAGTCCACACATGACACACTGCAATACTACAGCCCACAATTTTTCAATCATCGAATCCATGATGAACTTGCGCACTACTTCTTTTCAACGGTTAAGAGAATATTGTTTTGGCTACGAGTGCTCGATAGAAGCTGACTTTTTATTTTCGTCTTAAGTTCCTCATCAACTCTGTATCTTTTTTTCTTTTACTATACTCTAGAGAAGAATGCATAGAGCGGGGGGTATGAAAATCACATAAACAGTGAGTAAAGCCAGTCCCTTGATTTTCGTACATTTTTTTAAAAAGCTCGTAAAAATTTGACTTTCACTCGAACGAAAGCCACGCACTAGTATTTTCCAAAGCTCTGCATCTTTTTCTGTTTCACCATACCCGCGATAAGAACGCTAAGATGGGAGTATATGAAAATCATATAAACGATGAGTAAAGCCAGTCCCTTGATATTCGTACAGTTTTTAATAATTTTTCGAGAGCTCGTAAAAATTTGACTTTGATACGAAAGAAGGCCATGCACTAGTATTTCCCTAAGCTCTGCATTTTCTCCTGTTTTACCATACCCGTGAGAAAAACGCTAAGATACGAGTATATGAAAATCATATAAACAATGAGTAAAGCCAGTCCCTGGACATTCGTACAGTTTTTAATGACCTTTGGAGAGCTCGTGTAAATTTGACTTTGACTCGAAAGAAACCCAGCAGGCACTTGTTTCATAGAGTAATGTCTTACTTTTAACAACTCTGAAGTAAAAACTGATATGTGATTACTGCTGATACAATTGAAGGGCTTGTTGTCTGTTTAGGTATACAATGTAGCTCTCATATGGTTTCTGTACGTAATGGCAACATTCTACGAGTTTATGACTTTAGGTCCCAACAACTAACAGCTTCCATGCAACCATCCCCTTTAAGAAAATCGCGAGATAGTAAAAGAGGGTAGAAGGAGGAAGAGAGAGAGAGAGAGAGAGAGAGAGAGAGGAGAAGGATAGAGCGTGAGATGTGATAAACAGTCAGTCCCATTTTTTCCACTACCCAATCCTACTTTTGTAGTGTGTCAGCAGTTGAGCAACCGATACGTTGACACAGCCCCCTAGCCATCGTAAATAACGTATTTTATCATCGCAAGTGTTCAGTGCTAAAGTGGTGACAAGTACAAGAAAATTTTTATAACGTTTGAAAATGGCGATGACGGGTGTTATTTTAAGACGTAATAGGGGAAGAATGAAGCAAAATCTACTTTCGTCACACTTTTTCTCAAGGTCGAAATCTGAAATCGTTGATTTACCCTCGTGCATAACGTGCCTATAAAAGTAGAACCTAAAAAAAAAATGTAATACGTTAGCAACCAATAAAAAAAATTTTTTTTTAATTAAAAAAATGTTAAAATACACCTTAGGAAGACTTCTGCTAGAGAAGAACGTAAAAACATTTCTTTATGATACAGTGTAGTAAGAGAAAATGAAAGCAACCATTGTAATACAGATAACTTACCTTTGCTGCTGTATATATCTCGTAAGATACTCTAGTCCTCTTTGCATTTTTATGGCATACTACCTGCTACTGCTTATTGTCGTGGCTATTTGTCTCAATAACCCAACTTATTTCCTTCTCAATTGCTGACACAGGTAAAAAAATTTGGGTCAAGCTAAAACGAAAAAAATTATTCAAGTTAGCAAAAACAAAAAAAAAAATTTTAAAGGCACTGTGAATTAAATATATGTAGTAGTTATACTAAATTATTTAAAGGAAAATAATTTTTAGTTTGAGATTAAAAATAATTGAACGGTAAGAGTACTAGAAAAAATATTTAAAAAATGTTTTCACACGGAAACTTTTTTAGAAAAATAAGTTTAGTTGAGTAAGTGTGAGAAAAAGTAGAAAAAACTTTGGAAATACCGATGTTATCAACTGTGTAAGGGAAAAATAAAAAAAGATTCTACGATCTAAAGACAGAGGCACTCTTATTTTTAGAGCACCAAATTTATAGACCACTTAAGAGCTCTTTCGTTTCTTGCTGCTTTTGTTTTGGCTTTCATTGACATTCCCTTCTTTGTTAGGAAGTTAAACTACTTATTTGCTGTTTTTCTCTTTTAGACTAGATGGTTTCCCTCATGCTGTTGTAGAAAGTAGTATGTTTATTTTGCCACTCAATGAAAATCAAGTACATGACTAACTTGCGTACGTACAAATGTATGTATTAGGTCAAGGTATTTTGGATGTGAAGTACAATTTCACCTACTTATGAATTTCCGAACAAGGATGGTCCAATGGATGCAAAACGAAGTTTTTCCATACTCATGAATTTTTACATGTGCAACGATATTTACATTTTGAGAGTGACCAATTTTTTTTTTTTTTTTTTTTTGGAGATCAGCTCTCAACCTATATCACCGTTATTACTCCATTATGTTCTACTACTTCGTTTACGGAGAGGTTCGACGAGCAGCACAAGATAGTTAGATGAGGGCCATCACCACCACCCAATGGTGCTAATAATATATCTCACGTGGTCACCGGTAAACTACCGAGCGGTATCAACAGCAACATCGTCGACAGTTGGCCCACTATTATTAAATATGGCTTTGCTGTTGATGTCATTATTAATCCTCACTCATCCATTAACGAAGGAGTTTTACAAGCAGCATACTAGTTATCAGATACCATTAGCAGCTCCGTCATCTGTGTTATAACCAGACTTATTTAGAGTATTGTCTTAACCATTTTATTTTAGTGTAATTCGTGGGTTTCTTAGGATTCAGCTCATGAGTTTCATTTGTTTTTTTTTAGTTAAGTGAAAATATTTATTTAAATAATATGGATAACTTTAGTTAATGTTTAATGTTGAATTCTTTTATTAAAACAATTTGAAATAGTAATTCTTTCCAATGAAGTCTATTCAGATCGCTTTAACAAGATTTTGGTGTTAATTATATTACTGATAAATAACTTACACCTATCACTGATTGCTATTACTGATGCTTTAGAGTTCCCTAATGCTTCGAGCAATAATTTTCAGTGGTTCCTTAAACTACATGAATGAGTTAATGGTTGGTAAGATGTTGCGGTTTTTGCTTTTTCTGCTATCGCCAGAACCCCTTTCGGTGGACTTCCTTTATTGTACTTCGCTCCTTAGCGTACTCCAATACTATTGATGTTTTCAGAATACGGATTTTTTCTCTTGATGGTGAGTTTTTATAGCATTAGATTGAGTAAAAGAGGCCTTTAGTTGAATTAGGTCAACCAATGAGCGATGTTCTTGTAGACTGCGTTGACAGCAAAACAGTAGGATGTCACGATGATGTTTCATGTTATGATTTCATACAATAGAAAATAATAATACAACAGTACCAATTGCATTTTTCTGACAAGTGGGATTGAGTTTTTTTCGATCAGTGATGATGAAAGCTCGCATCAGCAGTAAAAGAACGCCAAATACAAGTTCAAGTGTGACAGTAAGCTTATAAATTTAGCAATAAATCCTTTTATTTTGAGTATAATAAGATAATGTATTAATTACAATTTTTAAATTGGTATACATTATTAGAAATTGACAATTAATGCACAAGTAAACTAGTCATTCATACCTACAATACGATTTATGCATTCATACATGTTACGTACATACATGCATTCTTATAACGAGGCTGACTGTATTATATGTCAGCATATTATAAAACATTTAGTTTAAAGCTAATACACACACAAACATGCATATAAGTGAAGTATGAACTCCACTTGTCATATGAGCTTCCTGTACATACACAATACGGCTTGTATGAATTTTACGAACAAATTGCGTTTCAACTTATAATATGATTCACCAGTAATAATTCAGGATGTAATACCTACATCACCACCCATAATTGGTCTTACATAGTCACCAATCCAATAATCGGCTATGCCCGAAGCAACATCGCCAATGTTTGGCTTAGTTAGTGAGGTATTGCAGCCACTGGATTTGTCAACTAAAAACCTTAGTCAGCAGGACAATATGCTACCACCACTAATTGAACTTCAAAACTTGACAACCGTCAACAAAAAAAGGAAGAGGAAGAGTGGTATCAATGAAAAGAAGAAGAAAAAAGTATAACAAAGTATCATAAAAGAATTCAAAAAATAAATGGTAAAAGAAATGCAACAAAGACAATCTGTTTTTAATAAAACTTAATACCTAAAAATTTCAGAATTTTACGTTTTTTTCATTGATATTTGTATTTATTGATGTGTATCCTCTTTTTGTAATAAATATCATAATTTAATAAGTATTGATTGTACCGCATGTGAAAGACCGTATATGGCTGAGATACTTCGATCACAAATGAGAGATACCTCCGTCTGCTGATATGCCCTACAGAAAAATGTATAGTTGTGTCTCTTAATTATACGTAAAAAGTTAAAATTAGATCATTCCTACTGGTGATGCTACTGTTACTGCCATTGCTGTTACTTTGTTATTCTATTTTCGTTGTGCGTAAACAGTCAGCACATAAAAAAACTTATACATTGGCTGTTACTCGATTTTAAACCAACGGACTCTTGAACGACAAACAAAATAACTCCTCCTGCTGCTGCTGTTGTTTTGCTACATATATTTTTGCTGTGCATAAACAGTCTACCCATTAAAAAATTTATGCATACGCTAATATCTAAATTCAAACCGAGGACGTCTCTATGTACAGTAACCGTGCTACATTTCCAACTCTAGTCCTACCTATTTTCGTTACACCTTTATATTCTTTAATTAAAATTTTTTAGAAAATATATACATACACACATCGTACGTAAGTATATGATTGTATATAAGCATATAAATGTGTACATGTATTGCGTTGGAAAGGTAATACTTATTCGTCATAAGTCACAGATATGAGTGTATAGTTGGGATTCTCATCCTTACATACAAAACAACATTCTCTTCCACAAGCTTACTGGAAAGAAGTAACCTGTGTACAACTTCTAGCGCTTCGTGTAGAGTCGTGTCTGTCTACGAACGGTCACCCACGTAAGCAGGGAGGGAGACGTGTGCTGGATTCAGCTTGTGCTGCTATCGACCTAGTAAATCTACTTTATACGGTGAACAATAAAATAAAGAAATTCAATTAAAATGAAAATAAAGCAAGGGGAATGTAAAACTAAATAAGATCTAATGACATTCTGAGTACCCAAATACTTGGCAAAACCTCTTGTTGTATTCGTTTAAAACTGTTTTATGTTAATCATGCTCAAATGTGTTTGATGTGTGAAAACTAAAAATTAATAACAAAACAAAAAACTTCTCAACATTTTGGCGAAAAAAAAAAAGTAAAACAGGTGTACAAAAATAATAAACTTATACGTTTAAATATAAGAGAAAAAAAGATTAATATTAATTGCTAAATTTAAGGATAAGTTTTGCTTTTATAAAAATTCATCCATACGGAGGAGTAAACACAAAAAGTAATCAAAACAACCACTTATCATAAAATACATCACTTTTATATTTAACTGTACATACTCTATTAATTCTACTGAATAGAATCATTGAGTAACGTTATTTCTTTTAAGGTTATGTCTAGTCGTTAGCTAAATTAATGGAACTCACCTTTTTATTTTGACACCTTTTATTCAGAATGGCTAAGAGATAACAGCAGTACCGAATATTTTTCAGTGACACCGTTACTTAATTGTGCATATTCACATTTAAATATATGTATATGTATACACACATGTAAGTTTTATATTGCATATCACTGCGGCGTTAAAGCCTACTAAAGAGTCAGACATCTGTGACTTAATTATGTAATTTTATTATACTAGACACAAAAGATTCAACTTCATTAATTTTCCATAAGAGCTGCTGCTTCTATAAGTATTTTCTTCTGCATACACGGAGAGATCTCTGGTACTACGGTGGTATGTATAGCCGCGTGCAACAGTAGTATAGTGCGTCGTATACGACTGTAGTGCCCGCGCACCACAACGAAAGTATATGGCTTCTGCTACCGTGGTGTACAGGCCTCCGTGCAACTGTAGTGCGTGAACTATACTACCGTTGTTTCTGCTTTATACTACAGTTGCAACGCTGATATACTGAATTGGTATATTACCCCGCTTACCAACTTTGCTCGGGAGCCATACCAAATCGGTATTGACCCCAAGCAAATGTGCACACACACACACACACACACATAGACATAAGTGTATATATATATATATATATATATATATATATACATATGTACGTTGTTTGATGCGGCGGCGGCGACGGCGGCGGCGCTGCACTATACACATATATCAATAACCTCGTGTTTGCCGCTCTTTGGGATGTATATATATATATATGTATATGCAATAAACAATATAATATTTTCTCGAGCTTCATACAGTATAGCATACTACTATACACCGGATGGGATCTAATAAACGCATATATATATGCGCTGCAAAAAATAATGCATACAATAGGTAATTTTATCCGAAATAAAATAGTAATTAACTACACATACATCGTTTTCAACAGCTCTACGCGTTCTTAAATAGCCCTCAATAGTAAATTGCAAAAACAAGATTCATGCTGATAGCCTCTGTTTCGCAAAAAAGGACTCGTATTGTATTAGGCAAATGAATAAAAGATAATCATAATGAAAAACATGTATTTTAACAATAAATCATTTGAAAATTATTTTTATTCACAAATAGCAACGTATATATTTTAACTATTAATTTTTGTCAATTACAATGAAATTAATCTTGTACAAATAGCAGTACGTTTTTGCAATCATTTGTTTTCGAGCACGTATTGGAATATGCACTTATGTAATAAGACAGCTTTGTTCAATCACGTACTAAAAAAAGTCCAAAATATCTGTAAAACTTTAAAATAATCCTTTTTCTTGTCACAAGATGTATAAAAACAAAGCTTACGCCACCACGCCGTGTTGTTCTTACGAGATAATTTTTTATATGCACATTCCATATATATGCGTATACATATGAAACTATGCAAAAAATATCGTGTATATATTATATACGCATAAGTATATATATAAAAAATATATATATATACATATACATTCCAACGAGTGGCAAACACGAGGTTATTGATATATATGTATAGTGCAGCGCCGCTGCCGCCGTCGCCACCGCCGTCGCCGCCGCCGCATCAAACAACGTATATACACACACATATATATATATATACACTTATGTGTGTGTGTGTGTGTGTGTGTGTGCACATTTGCTTGGGGTCAATACTGATTTGGTATGGCTCCCGAGCAAAGTTGGTAAGCGGGGTAATATACCAATTCAGTATATCAGCGTTGCAACTGTAGTATAAAGCAGAAACAACGGTAGTATAGTTCACGCACTACAGTTGCACGGAGGCCTGTACACTACGGTAGCAGAAGCCATATACTTTCGTTGTGGTGCGCGGGCGCTACAGTCGTATACGACGCACTATACTACTGTTGCACGCGGCTATACATACTACCGTAGTACCAGAGATCTCTCCATGTATCACTGCTACTTTTTATGTAATATTATAGTGGTTGGACGGGTGCGGAAATTTGTGAATTAAAAATTGTAAGTCGATATTTTATTGACAATTGAGGTATAAATGTCTCAACTTTTTATTTAAGTGTTTAAAATTCAGGTTGTTTTATACTATACACAACTGTGATGGCACATGCATACTGTAGGTTTTTGCACATTAAATTTCATAAAGTAAAATTAGTTCATTTGACTGCCATCAAAATTGCAGAACTATTTTATAAGAACGCATGCTTAAAGAGACAATCAACACCGATCTTCCCACAATTTACTAGCACATTGTGAATCAAGGGACGTTCAATATGATGGAGTAAAATAAAATCAGTATCACGACTGGTTTTTACAATATCAATAGTATCTTTTTTTCATTTTTAATTATATAAGTGGTTGTATGATTATAAAGAAGCGCTAAATTTAAATACTTTAATGGATTTGTGAAACAATACAGACAGGGCTTTTTTTTGAAATACGAACATGAAAAAAAGTTGGACATTGTTTAAAAATTTTATTAAAGTTATTTAGTAATCGCTGAGTATTATTAATTTTGAGTGGTGATGCATATCTACGTTGACTTTTAAATCATTTGTATTGAAAGTAATTTTCTGGTTTTATACAACTTGATTTAAATATAAAGCTTACCAACGTTCAAATTCAGTGCTAATACTACAGTGCACGGAATCTGATGTTACATGACTGACGAAATACTCATATAGAACATTTGCATGAACGTGCAAAATAAAAAAAATAAAACAAAATCATCTCTGTTTGTGCCTCAAGCAAACGCATCCTTTTAATCTGCACAATCGTGATTCAGGAGGCTGGGCCCATGGTACGGATACAGAAGGCTTTGTCTCCTTTTACCTAGAAAATTGATCGATCATTACATTTCATAATTTATATTTTAACAATTTTAAGAAACGTTCAACATTTTTAATGCATAATGAGGCATCTAAGCTATTGATTTCAAAAAACATCAAATGATTAAAATTAGTTTATTATGTATCTGTATACATACATCGACTTTCAATTACTTTGAAAGCATTGAAAAACATAATAATCAAATCTTACACGTAATAAAATTAGTATATCTTTTTCTTGCAAAATGCGCAATAGTACCTGTTTTGATCCCATCAATCTATCTTAAACTTAGCTCTCTTTATTTCTGCTGGCCTAAATACAACTTTACTGCCCGTATGTAGGTTTGAATGTGAAGCAGTAGATGAGATAGATTACTATCTATATTGGCTTCGAGCGTTAGCCTGAAGGAGATAAAATGGCATGTGCCAGCGTCCATGGTGTCAATTGAGTGAAACCTGGGGGGAAGCCAGTGGCATCGAATTCATGCAGTCTGTAGACATCTTTGAATATCTCAAAAAGTAAGCACTTCATGAATATACACATAATTACGGCTAAGAAAATATTGGGATTATGCCTCTACCACGTGACCTCAGTATATATATGACTAATATAAAGGAGAAATAACACAGGTATTATAAGAGGAATCTTGTTTTTATTTTTTTTTCGCACTTAAAAAGATATTGAGCTTTAAAAGGTTGTTGATTCCATGTTACTGACATTATAAGAGTTACGTAGTTATTTTTTTCCTTTGGTGAATTCGCTTATGAAGGTTGAAACAGCGTTTTGAACGTATACGGAGTGCCGCTTAACCCTCCTTTGAGCTGTTTGTTTATCTCTGAGCATCAGCAGCAGTAGCGCAGCAGCAACAGCAGCTGAAACAAACAGCTCAAAGTAGGGTTAAACGGCACTCCGCATACGTTCAAAACGCTGTTTCAACCTTCATAAACGAATTCACCAAACAACAAAAATAACTACGTAATTCTCATTATGTCAGTAACATGAAATTAACAACCTTTTGAAGCTCAATATCTTTTTAAGTGCGAAAAAAAAATAAAAACAAGATTTCTCCCATAAGACCTGTGTTATTTCTCCTCTATATTAGTCATACATACTGAGGTCACGTGGTACAGGCATAATCCCACCAATACTATTAGTATTGAGTGCGCTTTTAAACTAAATAAATGATAACTTTAATAATAATTAACATTGCGGTAACATAAGACAGTAAATACCACAACCATTTATTGTCGTTATGAAAAACATAAAAGTTGATTAGTTATACTTTTTATTGAACAAATCAGAAAACTTAAATGGAAGGAAAAATAGATGTCTCATACGTACAAGTAATAATTTATGTGCACAAAGAAAGAAATTAAGAATAATTCAGCTTGAAGTATCGTGAGCTAAAGCATATAACTGTTGAAAAAATATTGGCAGAGTAATTAATTGCTTCACGATATGTTGAGGTCACGCAACGAAATAAACAAAATGTTTTTAACGTAGTGCAATAGCCTGTAGAAATCACGTTTGTGGGCTTGCAAATAAAAGAAATATTTTTTGTTGCTCATGCTCCGTACTTGCTGGTTAGTCTCTAACTACGTGGTTCCACTTTAGCCTCTGCCACTATGCTCGTGTCATGAGATAGGAACACAATTGTTTGTTGCTGAGCTACTATGGGGCTAAACAACATGAATGTTCCGTAATAATACTTTGCACGTTATAAGTAATGTGACAAACGAGGTGCACCGCAAGAAGCCAGAATTAAATATACACTAGGATGATACGAAATAGTTACACGGATCAAGTAGATACAGATGTATAACATTCAACATAGGTCATTTCAAAATTGGTGTACTAATTACAATAGTATATGTTAGAACGGTAATTAGTATAAAGTATAATAAATTAGTACACAGTACTATGGAGTGCCTTGCAAGCAGTTATTACTACAGTTAGTAACGCTTGCTATAGCCAAATTAAAAAAGAAAGCCGCTCGGCTAATAACTCTACGTTGGAACCACCAATGCTTTGTTTATGTTTATCGACGGTGAAGTAAAGAAAAGGTGGGCCAAGCGCTTTATAAGTTAATATGGCCGCCAATTAGCGCAGGAATGACAAAAGTCCCTTTGGCATAGCAAAGACACGGTCAACATGGCTAACCCTTAAATTTTCAGCCACGATTGCAAGGCCTCAAAAAAATTTTCCTATTACACTTTATCCACGCCTTGGATGTTGATATTTGTGTTGAACTCACTTTATCTTGGTGTCGAAATTCGATATTTGTTTTGATTGCATATCTATGCATATGTATTATGAATGTATAAATAGAGGAGATTTTGTACAATTTTAGGTACGAATGCTCGCTATTTATATTGTTAGTTTTGTATCAAAGAAAAAAGGATGCTTAAGTTTTGTGTCAGTGAAAAAAATTAAATGTTACTAAAATTAGAAACTTTTACGTTTGGATTCCATTAAAATTCAAAGAAAATATTGAACGAAGGAAGTGTTCAATGTCGTCTTGTAATAAAAATTGCGTCTCAAATAATTGTACAAAATCCTACGGTACACAATCATACTTATATCGACAAAGCCACAATAAGCAGGTTGCTTGTTAGTATTTTCTAAAACGAAAAGCGGTTGACGACATTTTCAAAATTCCCGAGATCTATTTTAGAGTTTCACGAAACTTTAGACAACATTTTCATTTAGGACAGTGTCCATTTAATAGCTGGGATCCAATTCGACAATCAGATAAGATACGCGGAATCTCACTCGGCATTTTTGCATGAGTCCTGGGTAGTGGATTTTTTGGGAAATTGACGACTAATTTTGTGAGGGGCGGTTGCACTCGCCCTGTTGCAATATCTTTGATAATAAAGGGCACGTGACAGTAAAGAAATTAAATATAGTAGTGAGTAAAATAAATACAAATTTTACAACAAATTGTTAGTTTGTTAGTAATTCAACTCATTTAACATTGATAATTTCTATAACTACATAATAATTATACAATTGCAATGTTTGAGATCTGCATTAGAAGAGCTGCAATGGGTAACGAAAATGATTTGAAAAGCTTCTCTCCAGCTAAATAATCCTTGCGATTTATAAAATCTCTTTGTCACAACTGTATTATTTAGATCGAAGCGTTATTAAAAAGGTTTAGTTAAACATGAGGAACATTACGGTTGCATCATACAGTCTGGGGATGTGCGTGCAAAAACTTATTTTCATCGAGGTCATGAGCCGTAAGTAAGGTATAGAAGATCGTTGACTGTAGGCATATCACAACCCAAGTTTGGGAAGGAGGAGATATGGCTTAAGTGTAAATTTAAGACAAGTTGTGGAATACGAGTGGAAATGAAAGAAAAACAGGGAAAGCCGAAAGGAAAAATCTGTTGTTTTTGAGAACGTTTAGAAATAAATCTATATCACAAGAGGAGTTGGGAATGATTGATACTCAAGGACAAGGTACAAAAAAAAAATAATTTTATACGTACACGTAATAGTATCAACATTACATGTATAATTAGTAAATATGTCCCCTTGTAATTTAACGATTTTTTCAACAACTTAAAATAAATTTTACATTAATTTCGTACTTCTCGAGAAAAGTCCACACACTCCTCTTCTAGAAAAGTGTTTTACTTTGTATGCATCCATTGTGTAAAATTTAATGTGTGATAGCTACTGTTAATAATTTTTTTCTAATCCACATGTGTTATGTGTTAATCCACTTGAAGTTACTCTCTAAAACGAAATTAAAAGATAATAAAAGCTTTCAGACTGTCAGACTGTTATTTTCATCAACTAAACTATCTGACCCATTTTGATCGTACGTAACTGGTCGTATATATTACTTTTCATCATTCACTAAGTATTGCTAAAGACAAGTAAATGGTAATAACTAAAATTAAGGGTTTATTCTCAACTTAGTTGTGCAGTTGACTTTCTAAATGGCTTTAATATACCTATGCTCCCTCAAAGAAAAATGCGGGATAGAAGAAAAAGGTGAAATAAAAAAAGAGTGGGAGAGGGAGAAAGAGACTTTATAAACTATGATATTTATCTTTCAAACAATCTAATCTTATGATAGTTGAGTATTAGCTACCTAGCAGCCAATACGCTGATACCAATCAAACCAGTTATACATACAGTATTTTATTATCGCAAGTGTTCAGTGCTAAGGTGGTCACTAAAACAATAAACTTTAATATTGCTTGAAAATAGTATAGCAGCAGTTGTTATGAAACGCTAAATAAAAACTTGTTTTTATGCTAGTAGTTTGTTATTCATAAAGTTTGTTTCATTTCCAACTGAACCTACATGCTATTGTATCTTGTATACTATATATTTTATATATGAAAATAAGGATACCATTGAATTGAGCGCGATTTGATCTTTAAAAATGTACTATCTAAAGTTCTTGTACCTTGCATAATTAAGCCTCTTTAAAAGAAGTTTATTTTACTAAAATAAAAACTCCACTTGAAGTCAGTTGAAGACGAAAATACTAAAGCCACACTGATATTTCATAATTATCTTCTGATTTGCTCTTAAGTTAAGTCGTTGACCCTATAATTTTTAGGATTTGATAGATGTTAAGCCGTTAAACCCAGTAGTTTCTCATCGCAAACGAATTCAGTATACTTTATATACATAATTCTAGAATTCCAGAGGTTTTGATCAAGCCTTTAAAAATGGCCCAAGCCACCTTAAGAATGAAAATAACAAAAGGATTAAACTTTTTTTGAAAAATGCAGAATAAAACGTTAAATCATTTCGCTATCTTATAGAATTATTTTAATAATACAACCCATATGTAACCAGCAACCATATCTTATGAAACAAAATTTATTACATCTATGTATATGTACCTCTTGATACAATGATTTAGATGTATCAACATTCGCTTGTATACCATTAGTCGTATAAATTTCTAATTTATCGACAAGCATTGGAATCACATATATAAAATTTATTACAGTTGAATCTCACCAGAATGGAAAAAGGATCAAGATAAATATAAACAAAAAAAACCTCTACGGTACAATAATAATACTTTAGAAACCCACCTTTTACAGACTTGCAGTTGTAAGTGTATGTGTGGATAAAATACAAAACCAATGCAGTAAAAAAAACCATAGTTTCGTGGTAGAAAGCGTCTTCAAGAAAAAGTTTGATGAAGCCAAAGATATAGTAAAAACAGTTGCAGTTTCTGCTGCAATTGCTGAATTTTGAAATCTTTATCTCGGATAGTTGACACAGATAACTGTGAAAACATTTGTTAAGCAAGTAAGGGGTGAGTTGTGGAATGAAAGAATTTCATGTAGAAGAAGACATAAATAAGGATAATCTAATAAATTACTTTTGATATTTAGTTTTCATTTTCATCACATTTTTATTTCTGGTTAGGACTGCCATATTCTTTCTTACACACAGTTCTAAAACAGCCATACCAGGCTACTTTCCATAAATATTAATGTTGATAGCCCCTCTGTTTTCTTATCCTCTAATATCCTTATTTCTATCTACAATACGTCACCTTTATTTTCTTCAAATGTTTTTGGAGAAACACTGAACCACGATTTCCTCTGTTATCATATTATTAATACCTCTCTTGGCTTTAATACTGTAGGAATATAAGTAAATTTTAATTAATTCAATTTTAAAATTTTTTATTGGCAAAACTTAGTAGTAATTACAGCCGTAGCACTATGTCAGTGATATAAACATAATATTATTCACTATTACAGTCATAAATAGTCCAACATTTGTTGTGTACATTTTTTCACGAATCATGCATATAAATATAATCAAATAAATATATATCTTATGAAAGAAAGAGAAAAAAAAGAAACGAAAAGAAAGATAACTCATTTTTATTTTTATTTTTGTAATAATATAAATTTATCGATAATAATAACAATAATTAAATGAACTTACAGTGGAAGGTATGTATGTACATGTCTGGGTTTTCTTACCCAGTGTATAAAATTATAAAAAGCTTTCTTACATTTACTTTATGTCGTTTAAAGAATGGTTTTCATGTATTAATATTATTTGAACAGAGAAAGTTTGCCAAGATTTGATTGATACTATAATTCATATCAGTTAAAAATTGAGACACACAGTAAGGTCCAAATTTATGGTATTTTTGTAGGTCTTTAGTCATGGTTTTTCTTTCTTGGTTAAAAAGTTGATATTGCCAGAATATGTGGTTAAATGTATCTGAGTAATCACTATTGCAAGCGCACCTATTACTATCAATAATTTTGTATTAAATGAGACCAGAATTTAAGAACGTATGGCCACTTCTGATTCTATTTAAGAAAACAATGGCTCTCCTAGGAATATCAAGGCAATAGTAAAGAGTTAGTTTGGATGTTGTGCATCGAAAAATGTTGGACCTGTTCATTACAATCGACTAATAGTGATTTTTGGAGATTGTGGTTATGAATATTCCAATCAGAGTACCTTGACAGATGTTCTGGGATTTCTATTAAAGGGTTTTCGGCATGAGAGATCTTTTTTAGTAAGAATTTGAATGCTAAATATCGAAATCCTAATTTTAACAAAGGGATTTTGGATTCAGCTGCTAAAACATTGGTTGGGGTACTATTTTAGAGTCCTAAGGCAATTTTTATAAAATGATTTTATATAGGTTGTACATTTTTGAGATTGAATTCTGCACATGGTAAAAGAAGGAAACCAGTTTATTCTATAATTGGTTGAATAAGCGATTTATATAACATCATAAGTAGGGTAGAGTCTGCACTACACCATGTTCTTCTAAGACAACTGATGATTTTAGTCGGGTAAATGCACTTTGTACGAATATACTCAATATGTTTGTTCCATTCAAGGTGATTATCTAGGAGCATTCCTTAAAACCCTACACCTCTTGGTGGGTAAAATTTCATTTCCACAGATTCAAGGCTGATGCTGTAATTACTTAGTATCAAAAATTCACATTTTTTTAATTCAATTTTCAAATTTCTTGTATCAAAAAATTTGGAGTGCAATTGTGCGTCATTTTTTAAGATGTCAATGGCCTGTTCGGTATCATCTAGGGAGATGGAGAGCACCTCATCATCAGCGAATTGAAGCCTGTGTGATAATCAACGGAGGGCAAGGTTCGATTTTGCAGTGTAGAGTACATATAACATAGGGCTAGATGTGAGTCCTCGTGGAAGATCTTTATAAGCTTTAAATTGATTAGTACCATCATGGACATTTATAAGTACAATATTTATTTCATAGATGAGATTTTTAATAAAAGTAATAAATTTTTTGAGTGGATTTGATTCAACATGATCTCTAAGAATAATATCTGGGATCACATTGTCCAAGGCCCATTGTACATCCAAAAAGGCTGCCACTAAGTTTTTCCTTTCGTAGAAGGCTTCGTGTATTCTTGAAGTGAAGATAAACAGACTATCCATACAGCCTTTCCCTTTGAGAAAACTAAATTGTGATAGTGGTAAAATATTGTTAGTCTCCATCTACCAGACAAATATATTACAAATTATTTTTCAAATAGTTAAAAAATACAAAAAGCCGTTACAATGGGTCTGGCCTTGTTTTGGTCCCTTTTGGGTATAAAGACTACCAAATATGTTTCCCAATCCTTGAAAAAGAAGGTTTCGTAACAAATATTATAAAACAAATCTAATAGGACTGTTTTGTAAGATTCTGGTAGAAAATGTATGACGTTATTTGTGATTTTATTACCACCTGGTGCAGAATCTGATTTCAGATTGTTGCACCCTAATATAAGTTCTCCGAAAAAAAGAGGTAAGTTCAAAATATGGTCTTCATTTTTAATTATATTATTAAGTTCTTGTGGATCATAATTAAAATCTGTTGCTTTAAGTTAACTGAGTTTTTGGAGATAACTAGCCACATTTTCAAAAAATTTTTGTTTCCATCGACACTGATCGGCTTATTAGATCCATTTTTAAAAGACTTAATTTTTTTCCAAACATCAGATATTTTAGTGTTATGATTTATCGATTCACCAAAACTGTCAAAAAAAATTTTTTTTTCTTGTCTCAGAGTATTTTTAGTTTGTACTAAATTTTTTTTGTAATTTATAAACGATTCTTAGTTACGTTTATATTTGATTGATTTGAGAGTAGCTTTCCGCAGTCTCATTGCTTTCTCATATGCTTCGTTTTATCTGATGGCTTGTTTTTTGTTGCTATTATTAAAAAATTTCTTTTTATTTGTTATCATAAAATTGTTGTTATCGGTGGGTGAGAATCGAGGGTTATAGCTGAGAGAGTTTATTATACAATTGTTAAAGAAGTTCATAAATTTATTGTATTTTTTGCTAATGTCAAGGTTTAAATAGTCAATAGAAGAAAATATATGTCAGCCTTTTTCAATTTCATTTTCCAACTCATTCCAACTAAGTTTTTTCAAATTGTATCTGTAGTCCATGTTACAGATATACTGAGGTAAGATATTGACATAAGTAAATTTATATAAGATGCATAAGTAGGCGATCTGGTGGTGCTGGATAACACGATTACATAGACTGTTGTAAACTACACACTTTGTTAATAAATTTTTGTAGTTTAAATGCACCATGCTACTGAAAGGGTGAATTTTCAGTGTTCAGAATTAATAGCAAACAGAAAACAATTTTTTTTCCATTTTTTATAATTTTCTTCTTTTAACTGTAAAATAATAGTTGTAATCTGTATAAAACAAATTCTTGACACTGAAAATCGATACTTGAAGTATCAAAAATGCACAAAACTGCAAAAAATAGTTAACAAAATTTGCAGTCTTTTTAATAGGCTATGTAATCGTGCTATCCAGCATCGCATCCTTCTTGCCATGCAGATGGCGCTATTTTAGATTACTGCACATAGTGAATATGTACAAAAGACTGTAACATCGAGTCACGAGGAAGCGTGATGAGGTATTTTTGAGATAGCAGATGAAGTCTTGGCGATTGAGCTACTATTTACTTCAGATTTACATACTCGAATTTTCAAATACTGAAAAATAAGTATTTATGAAGGTATGCCTGGTGTAGATTGGTGAAATTCAGTCTCTTTGTTCCTATTTCACAACTTTACTAACAAATATTGGCCAGAAATTTGTTAAAACAACGAACAAGATGCACGCATTATGTACATTTCACGATGCCTAAGTCCACATTCTCCTGGCTCACCCCTAACGAAAATTATTCTTATCGTTTAGTTAGATGCGAGGCAAATATTTTCTGGAAACAATTGGGATGGGCATCTTCTAAAAACTCTTTTATTAAAAAACTAGTGTTGCCACTTAACATTACCATTTCTTATAATTAATCAAGCCCAGAATTGGTGACATAATTTAGAGCTCAATGAGCAAAATGAGATAACAAATGATTAAAACATAACCTTATTTTTCATTTTTTTCAACCGTGTGTCATGAGTTAAATACGCAATCAAGAAACTTACTGATTAACGTATTGTTTAATAAAATAGCTGCTTAGAATGAATAGTGTAACAGTGCTGTACTAGTCTTAACATAGTGTGATCAAGAAGACAGGAAACTCTAATTATTTTCTGGAGTGCCCTACATATTAAGCTGTAAACTTAAACCTTATTCAATTCAAAGATTTGGGTGATTAATAATCATGTATTACTAATCAATATTTTAAGTATTAGTTAAATGAGAGATCAGATAAAAAAAAATTTTAAATTGACTTCTACATTGCTTTTACGATTTTGGACGTATGATACGTACGATTTATGGGTGCGGTAGCTAGGTGACAAACACGATATGGTATTTGTTACCGACAGTGGGTGGACGTCACTAGACGTGACAGTGTCATTTATTCAACTAGCTTTCATTTTGACTTTTTTTTATGTATTAATGTAATCTGAACATTTTAAATTACGGTTATTTAATAATTAAGTAACTCTCATGATGAATAGTTATTCATTATGGAAATACGTCCAAAATCGTAAAAGCAATGTAGAAGTTACTTTAAAATTTTTTATTATTAAATGATCTCTTGTTTTACTAGTACTCAAAACATTGATTAGTACTGTATAATTAGTAACTACCCAAATCTCTCAATCAGAGATCAGTAGGGAGATTGCTGACGGCCATGCTACGGAGTGTGCCCACTTTTTTTCAGTGGTTCGAGTGCCCCACCGTGGCCAAGCGGCCTAACCAAGGCAAATTACAATATCATGACACTGCCTCATTCATTTCATACATGGATTTACGTATTTGCTTACTGTACATAATATTCTAAAAGGATGCATTTCTTATTTCTTCTAAGAATGATTCATCGGGGCAATCATTTCTTAACAATAATAAAAAGAAAATTGGCAATACGTGTATCTTCTACTATTTAGTCGTCATCAGAAACTGAAAAGTTTTTTGGGCTGAATGAAATGTGGAAAGAAGTTCCACCAAAAATTACGTGAGAAAAAAGCCAACGGCAAAAAAACTCACTTTATTAAAATAATATATTACAAATATAATACACAAATATAATTTACATATTTACATTTATCTTTACACACATTTATATTTATATACATAAACATATACTTATTAAGTCGTAATTTAGTTGTTAAAATATCAATACTTACATTATTTCTATTGATACAATGTTGAGAACCTTTTTTTCTTATTCAATAATGTTAAGCTGCAAGGTTTCACCATAAAAAAAGTAGATGATTTCACTCTCAAGTTATAAGTGATTATTTTGAAAGAAGTAAGTCATTAAGTAGATACGCACTGTCTTCTCCTAATTCTTATAATTTTAACTTGAGAGTGAAATTATCTACTCTTTTTATGGTATAAAAACATAAGTGATTATTTTGAAAGAAGTAAGTCATTAAGTAGATACGCACTGTCTTCTCCTAATTCTTATAATTTTGTTTTTATACGTTTATATTAATGGATTTGAGAATTTTTTTGTTTCACTACTGTCAGTAATGTAAAAACCAAATTTTACTTTTTTGACGTAAGTAAAGTTGACGAATTAAACTATTTATAATTTCATTGCTTATTAGCCTTTTTTTCCAAAACACTAAAAATTAAATTTACTTTTTAAAGTGATGTCAATAAAGAAACTACACTTCGTAAAAAAACATTTTTGAGTATTTTCTTTGAAAAAGTGTAAAATGTTGTACATTTACACTTGGGACATCTGTAATAAAAATTAGATAATTGTTCATATAAAAAGTTATAAGCTGCAGTCGAAACTAGTGTATGCCAATGTATTTTTTTACAAGTGCGTTGAGCTTTTGACTTTTTCGAAGATAGAGCACTCCAAGAAAAAAAAAATTTTAACAATAAAATGTAATGGAAAGGTTATATTCATGTTTTTATGGCAAACGTGCATTGTACATTTCACGCTTTGTCAAAGAAAAAACTTAAACATATTTTTTTTACAAAGCGTAGCTTCTTTGTCACCACTTTGAAAAATAAAATTTTATTTTTAGTGTTTTGGGGAAAAAGAATATCACAAGCAATGCGCTTACTAAAAGTTTAATTCGTTAACACTAATAATGTCAAAATAGTGAAATTTAGATCTTACGTTTCTGAAAGTAATAAATACAATACTTAGGCAGTAGTAACATGTACAAATTCTCAGGTTAATTGATGTTAAAGTGTAAAAATTATAAGGGATTATTTTGAAAGAGTAATGCATCCATTAGATGCACACTGTCATTTCAAAAATGTTACAATATTGACTGTAGTGTACAAAATGTTAGCATTCACAACTTAGTTGCAATTACAACGTATCACAACACATACAACAGTTTTAATTGCAATATGGAAAACTGAAATGTAAGAGCTTTTACAAACATACTACGATGTTACACAATGAGATGTTTATAAAGTGATCAGACTTTTACGGAATTATATGCTTACTACATTTTTGCTACACGATTTCGAACGAAAATTAATATTTCAATTATTATTACGAAAACAATCGAAGTACCGAATCTTTTATACTAACGAAAAATTCAAACATTTTTTACAATAAGCATTTTATGGTTATTAGTTTTAATATTTTTCTTAGCTTCTGCTCTGCATTTTTGATTATTATCTTTAGTAGTTTTGAATACTTTTGATCTCAACAAAATTTCTAAAGCCTCAACCCGATGCTTATAACATGCATAACTTTTATCAAACCACTTAGAAAAATATTCACTTGTAACTTTTTCTACTACCTCAGCTAAGGAAACAACTAGTTTTCTTTGATGCCAAAGACTCGTCAAATGTTGTTGAAAAGCTTGTAATTGACAAGAAATTATTTTTAAAAAAAGTTCCGTAGGCCTTGCTAAGTACGTTATTTTTTATACTGTTTGATCAGTATGTTCGTATTCTCTACATTTTGTATAAAATTCGTGATCCGTGACTTGTTGATCTTGATTTTTCTTAAAAACTTTCTCACAATCGCTACATTTACTCTTTCGTAAAGAATTTTTAGCCGTGTAACCACTTAAGTAGGTAATAGCATTTCTCTCATTCAAGCCTTTATTTTCAAAGTCTACTATTTCCACTGAATGTGTTTTCATCATTTTAGCTGCCTGTAAAAGCTCTTCTATTTCTTGCATTTCCACTGATTTAAATGCATGAGGTAAATTGTTTGCAGTTTCAGCCAATGAATCCGCATTTTTACTATGTGGGGCATTCTTATTCGAATTAACTAAGGAATGGGCTCCTTCTATTTTAACGTTACCTCGTTGACGCGTATCCATCGTATGCATGACGCAAATTCCATGCTTTTGATACTCATCTTATCAAATTTCAGTGGGCATATTCGCTCATTCATAGGTAGTTTACTTAAATTTTGTCTGATTTTTTCAAGAATATTTTGATTTAATCCTGGCATAACATCTAAGTGGGCTATCCAACTTCTAACAGTAGATGCCCCAGCTAATCTAACCCCTAATTTTATTAATTGATTGTACCCCGCAGCCGAATGATAAAACATAATTTTACATAAATTTTTCTCTGCAAGTGTGAACTTTTGTCGATTCTTTGGTTTGAATTGCATTAATATTAAAGTTTTTCACGATTCACTGAAATCCGTTTCTTTTATTAAATTTGTAATTGTTTTTGTTAACTTGGCTTTTTTGGAATCAACACGGTGTTTCAATCTAAAATTTTGCTGTTTGAAATTTTTTCTAGTTTTTTTTTAAAGAATCTAACTTTTTTGCAGTAATTTTACCTGACACTCCAAAGATCTCGTATACTGTTTACACGGCACTGAACAAAATTTCCTATTCGAAATGTCTTTTTTGGGTACTTGCGCATTATTACTAGAATTGCATGCATACACTTTTGTTTGCCCATCTTCATTGGACATTATATCTCTCATATTATTTTGATTCTGATCTATTTGATAATCTAAGTAAACTTCATTGGTTTCAACTTCATCAATATAGAAAAAAATTTTTTTCCAGAAGGATATAATAAGTCATTGAAGCCTTTTGTAACATTAAGCGTATCATCGTTTTCACTAGCATTTTGTTTTGCATGCATTGGTAATGGTATACTACTACCTGGAATTTCTTGCTGTTCTTCACCATCAATTTCCATGTATTCTTTGGCACATCTGCTTTACGCAATCTTTCTTGATTTTGGTCTGACTGTAGTTGATGGTCTGCTACATGATCTTCTTGGCACAGTTGAGGAATTTCCGAAGGTGCTTGTTGTGCAGCTTCAGGTTCAATTGATCGCCAATCAATGGGCATGGCGTCGGTCTTTAAGCGCAATTTTCCATTCGTTGATTTTGTTCCATCATCCATGACAAAATGTTTTGCACAAAGACCAGCAGTTCGTATCGAAGATGCCGTCCATAGTTGAAGATTGATATTGCCTACACACAAAAACGTTGTTTGATAACCTCATTTTTAAAGAACGAATGGTCAGCAAAAAATTTATATTATTCGATACTTTATAATCATACTTAGTGAAAATACGATTACTGAAGGAGACATTCTAGAGGTTCAGTATTCTAATGTTACGTACTAAGTGTTAAGATTTAAAAAATTAATAAAAATTTATACTCGTATTCTCCACTATTTTAATTACTGGCAAAACTGAAAAATACAGTACACCGTTTTTTTTAACATAGTCCAAAAAAAATTTTATTATACTTCGTTTAAAACATTTTTCTCTTTAGTTACTGTAAAGAGATCATGAAATTTTTTTAATTTAAATTTCATATTTCTCCACTCATCCTACAACTTCATAATTAAATGTTTGCAACCTACCTAAGTGTGTGATCCATACATCATGACGTTCTTTTTGTGAGTTTCTATTCGGAAATTAGAAAATCTGAGCACCAGACAGCTTTGATTCTGTACAGCCTCAGTATTGACAGAAATCATTAGTTCTAGTCGACGCCATTTCTATTTATAGGAATACGAAAATTAAATTCACGCATAGTATATTGGACAATGAAATTTGGCAATCCTTACGAAAACAAGCCCAACTTGCCAGGTTTTGACGAATACGATCTCAATTGACTTCGTGCAGACCATTTTCTTTTTCTTAATGCAAATTACCTAGTACAAGTAACTAAGAATCACGATAATTATTTTAGTAACCACGATATTTTCTTAACACACTATTATTATTTTTAAAACAATCTTGTAACCATACAACTATGTAAGTTTTCATTTAACCTTGATAATAAATAAACTATTAAGTAATAACACATGCATTTTTCACCAAGTAACAAATTTCACTTACTTTCAAATTTGTTGATTATGAAAAAATTAAATGTTGCTATTTACTGATTTATTTATAAATAGAGCAATAATTAGTAACTTAAGCACCTTGCACTATAACACAGGGCCATTACTTGCGTTGTGACATATAAAAAAAGGAATAGATACGCACAAAGGTGCCTGAAATCAGGTACCCGGTTGAAAATGTCTGTTACAATCAGATAAAAAGAATATTGAACTACATTTAAGTATGAATTTGCACCAGATATATCTTATAAAATCTCTTACGATGTGCCAGAAATTAATTAATCCTGAAAAGCACCTAAGGCAGGTAAACTAAAAGGAATTTATGGAATTTTATCAGATCCTTTTCTTTTGAATTAAAATAATTTCTGGTAAAATTATAATTTTATAAGAACGATTCAGAGTGATTTCGTTCAATGAGAATGTATTGGTCTATTTCAATTTAACAATTATATGAGTTTTACTCAATTGTTACTTACGAGATTGTATGGGTGTTTTTTATTTTCTTCTCAAATATAAAATTTAATAAGATGTGAGTACTTATTTGAAAAATTTGATTGAGATCGTGATAACAGTTTACACTAGCATTTTCTCACATTGTTTATAAAATGTTCTGCATTTAATAACATGCGTAAACTAAAAAGAATTTATAAGTCTTTATCAGATCTGTTTCATTTACATTAAAAAAATTACTGGCATAAATTTTATTTTATAAGAACCTTCCAGAACGATTTTATTAAACTAAAATTTATTGATCAATTTAAATTAAATCGTTTTAAGATATTTGTTCAGTTGTAACTTACAAGATAATATAAGTTTTAGGCAATTCAAGTTTTTTTACGTGCATAGCACTATCGTATGTAATTAACAGAAATAATTATAACGTTTATTTGCTTACTAGAATTATATAAATTACTCGTTAAAGTTTGGTACCATAATATGTGCAGTTCAAAAGTTAGGTTATGTTCGACTTTGTCCCTATTTATGGAATAATCTTGAAAATTGGTCATTTGTTGTATGTATAATGAAATTTTTCTTATGAATTCATAATAATAAATTAAATATACAACTACCACAATTTTTTTATCAAGTAAGTTGCATAACGAATACATTAATTTTCATATTCCATGGATAGGGACATATTCCATGAATAGGGACATTTACCTTATGTAGAGGGATACTGTTCAGCTGGCAATGTGTGTATTAATGTGTATACAATCAGTATACAGAACCACTCCTATGTTGGAGTCAGAAGAATATGTGAATCTGCGTTTATCTAAGACATCGGACGGATTATAAAATATTTACCTGAAGCTACGATATTTCTGTCCAATCTTCTGTCTCTGTGTATGCGTATTTATTTATAAATACAAAAAAAAGGATAAAGTTCTTTCATTAAAACAACAGAACTTTGAGTGGTACTGCATACTGTAGACTATAAAAGTGTTTTTCGATTTTTTTGGAATAATTAACTCTCGTAAGAACTCAAAAATAATAGACTTTTTCACGTGATTATATATTTTTTTAAGAGTAACAATTTTTATGACATTGAAACAGAAGTGATACGTCTCATAAAGTCTTTTTAAAACCTTAACATTTATCAGAATTTTGCACCAGGAATTACTGAAGAAGACAGCTTTCTTAAAAAAATTGAGATGAATACGATCTCTAGTAACATCTAACAAAATCTTTTAAGCATATTTACTTATTTATGAGTATAAAAAATTCTTTCAAATAAAGCAGTTTGGATGTCATAAAAATTTTACTGGCAATTCCTTGTTTATTCTGACAAACATCGGTAATCATATACCAGTTATCATACCATTTAAAAAGAATACAATTTGTGTTGGTTAAACCTGATATAAACTAATAAAAAAATTATCTGATGGTATCTTAAGTATTTTTGTATAGTTTAGTCTTATCAATTCTCATTAAAATTATGCACTCACGTAATAAAACATTTTATGCAAGAAAATCCTCTTACAGAGAAATAAAAATATTTGGTGCAGAAAAATAAAAATAGAATCTGGTAAGAACTTTATGAGATAAATTTTTTTTCTGGTACAACCAATCTTACTTTTATTAGATTTTACAAGTTTTTATAAGTCACTATCAACTGGGTAACTACTCTCACATGCTTAACATATTATTAAGGTAGTGGCTTGGGTGATTTTTATTGTCTTGATCAAAACCTCTGAAATTCTGGAATTGTGTGAATGAATTATGCCAAATTCATTTGCGAGAAGAAAATACTAAGGTCAACGAGTTAATTTTTTCCCAAATTGCTACTGAAAATTCACCAATTCAACAAGTACTTTTATGGACAGTGGAAGCAAAATTGAATATATCTTCGGAAATCTTTGATTAACCTCAAAAATTTATAATATTATAATAGTCCTTATGTATTTTTTTTAACAAAGAATCTATCAGTCTCAAAAATATAGAGTCCACGACTAAACTTAAGAGAAAATCGGAAAAAAAGTATGAAATAATAATCTGGCTTGCCTCACAACATTTTCACAATTATAATTTCACGGTATTTTTCTGGCAATTTCTTTATCTTTTACTTTGGTTTGATTGAAATAACTATATTTATTGAAAAATTTTTAGGGCCTTTATGGCACTTTACCCTCGGTACGGTAGTAACTGCTCAAGCTACCTTAAAAAAAAAAAAATTGTAAGACAATTTAATAAACGTTACTTCGATACTACTGATAGTCTACTTGAATGATATTCTTTTCCTCACACAATATAAAACTAAGAATTTTTTTTTTCTTCAATTGTACAACAAATTGTTTACAGATGGTATCGAATTTTGAACAGATAGTTTTTTATTTTTTAAGCTGTAATACATTGAATAATTTAAAATGATTTTATTCATTATCTAATGCAACTAATATTTCTCATAATTTGGAACCATTAGATTCTTTAAAGCCAGATCTATACAAAAGTTTATCTAATAATCAATTTTATTAGTTTGTTTTTAAATTTTATTACACTTACAATTATTTTTTAAGTTCGTATAAAAAGAATCGTTTCCTGTAAATGTAATGAAATAAACAAATAAGATTACACTGAGAAAAGTGGTATTAGAAAAAGTGTTACAACTGTAATAAGAATTAGTATATTTTATAGGATAGCTGATTCATACTCGCCACATAATACAAATTACTATGTTACATAGTAAGCCCAGATTATATTAAAATTTGCTATTCGACATAGTAATTTGTACTTTACTCAGAAAGAATTTTCATATTAAAGTAAGAGAAGGAAAATGTATTATATTCTATATTGGCTAAAGAAGATATATGTTAAACAGATGATTTATACATATAGGTTTGAATGTACACATATATTTTTTGATATAGTGTATATATACGTATATGTATCGTTGTGTGTGACGGATACTATCACAGCGTGACGTCACCCCATTTTATATAACATGGTCTGACTTCACGCTGGGATGGTCTTCGCCGCACACGTCGATATATATATATATATATATGTTGACGATGGAACGAGCCAGAAGCAGGAATCACCAGGAGAGACAATTGAAACACACAAATTTATTTGATCAAAGGAAATATATTGACGCTAATTTAGTACATAGCCTTTTAGGCGCCATACGCACCTAATTCGCTCGCAGCCCATGAACATCTGCCGTTCGCTACAGCGAGGGAGCGTTGCGCCCCTTGCCCTGCCGCACTCGTTCCTCCCCTCCATTCTACTGCAGTTCCATACCCCGCATTTCGCCTGTTTCTCGCGAGTTTCGATGTTGGAGCACTGTATGTCGATAATGAAGAAGGTGCACGCTAGTTTTGACCTTCAGTACAACCGGAACTTCTCGCTCCTATCGAGGTCTATGATAACAAATAGTGGCTTGACGAACGCGAGCTTCTCGAGCCTAAAACAAGTCGCCTCGATGACTTCACAAAGAAGGCAAATCGACATTCACGTCATATATTTACTGTTTGCTCCTCCCTACACGACCGCATTCAAT
This sequence comes from Copidosoma floridanum, assembly GCF_036245765.1. NCBI lineage: Eukaryota > Metazoa > Arthropoda > Insecta > Hymenoptera > Encyrtidae > Copidosoma > Copidosoma floridanum. The sequence goes on from NW_028321900.1 coordinate 2,140,718, forward strand.
CATTGCATCATACCTTAGCCAAAATTACATATGTTTTATCTCTGATGTACACAGTAATGTTGCCCCTTTAACTCGCAACCTTTAAACGCCTATTTTCATCTGTAAGAATTTTTATATAAATATCTTCCTATATAATATAGTCGTAAGAGTAAGAGCGAGGTTTTCTCCCCCCCCACCTTTCCCCAGCTCCCCCTCAGCTTCCCCCCCAAATAAGGTAGTTATTCTTTTATTTTCTTGCAATTTTCGAGTAATCCTACTTTTTTTCCAGCCCCCCCCCCACTCCCTCCAGTTCCCCCCCAGCATTCCCATATATAATCTTACTAATAAATAAAGCAAAGACGCTAAAACCGTTGTAATCGCTAACCACGAAAACTACTGAACTGATTTTGCTGAAATTTTGCACACTGATTCATGATACTTCCTAGATGATTTTAATATGGTTTTTATCTTAAAAAATTTAATAACAGTAGCAATAAATGAGCTCAAAGTTTTGCAAAAATACGCCAGCTTTTCATTTTAGTTCAGTAAAATCCGCTAGGTGGCATTGACATAAAATCGAGGCTGCCTGCAACAGAACTAAATAAGTGTGGTTATAATACCCCGGAGCGTCTCGATAGTGATGCAGTTGTGCCTGGGCAGTTCAACGAGCTGCATAGAGAATGCTGATGATAGTCTTGCAGCTGGATATCCTCCGCGGTTACGGACGACACTCTTTTGTAAGGGGGAAGGTACCTAGGTGGACACCTGAAACTGACGCAGAACATTTGTTGAGATTGAAACAGCAGCGTCAAAATTGACTAATAAAGAATCCATTACGTGAGAGATCAACTTTTTAATCAGGACCCTCACAATACAAACCTTATTTTGAAAAAATTACACTTATAACACAATAAAAGGGGGGGTTGGCACGCGGAGCGCGCAGGGGGTGGAGCCCTACTAGTATATATGTATATACACACTTATGTATTTAAAATATCATTTTATAGAAGATATGCAGCAACTGGGATTTGAACCTCCATCCTTCGGCTTTCTTATCAAGCTCCGTGACCACTAGACCACGGGACATAATGTCCGCACAAGTATGGATAAAGTATATGTGAGACTGTTTATCGTACTGTTTATCATACACACAATAAAGTTAAAAATCAAAGGGTTTCCTGTAGACCACCGTGTTAAGAACGGAGATAATTCTAATGTCGATTAAAACTTATTGTTGGCATGTATCAATTTTTAACCCTGACAAACCAAAAAAAATACATTTTTTGCCATGATTTCATTAGTATAATTTTAAATTTAAGACTCAATAAGCGAGTTCACCTGTAGACATCGTCCAAAATTTCTTTGGAACATAGTAATTTTTACTATACTGAATAGCAAATTAGTGGAATAAGAAATAATACTATGTTACATAGCAAATTCTACTTTAGAATGTGGGACATTTTATCACGATTACAATGAAATTTACTATTTTATATAGCAAAAATTATACCATCACAACTGTTAGTATATTAGACATGGTAATTTTTATTATGCAGTGTAAACATTTTTGTAGGGCTACTGCATGATAAAAATTATTAAAAATATAATAAAAATTAAATAATTATCGTCATTAGATGAGTATGTCACAGCTTTTCTAAAAATAAAGTAGTTTTTAAGATAGTTATAACACTTTTTACACTCTCCTTTTCTCAGTATAGTCATTAATGGAATTTTTTTTTTTTACTAAGAAAGAAATCAGTATTGAATTTATGACACAAATTGATTTCATTTCTTTAATTATCAAGGTAATGAAATGTTAAAAAAGAAAAAAAAAGTTATCAGCCGGCCGCCCGGTCTGTTTCAAGCTTAGAGAGTATGCATGTGTGTTTGTATGAACTTGTATTATACGTAAGCAGGACACATAACGCATGTATATGCAGAGTCCGAGAATATTGCCAGATGCTTGTAATAAATATAGTGAAATACATGCAATGAAGTATAAACTGTTCCCTCACGGATAAAAATAGACATTAACGTGTATAATTACAAAGATAATTTGAAGGAGCAAGTGATGTTGATGCAACATACTTTACTGTTGGAAGATGAGATTGTTTTCATTCTAACACGACCATGTCCGTTTAATTTAAGACCTGTCAAGTTGAGATGGTTGTCAATAAAGATCCTCTTACCACAAATGGCCTGACTTCGTTGTTTCCCTTGGTAGTTCACTGTGTCAACTGTACCACTAATTAATACTTACATCATATGTGCAAACAGAAACATTAAACTACACAAAAAAAAACACAGAACATGTAAACTGGCCACACTAGATGAATAACATTATCTAAAAGCATTGCAGATTTGAAACAATCTAATACTTTTCTAGATAAAAGGCTGTTAACTCACTCAAAAAGCAGTCGTATCGGCAAAAGGTTTCACTGAAACAATTGGTCTCAACGCGGCAATTAACAAGTCTAAAAACATATGTCTTCATTTGCTTTCAGCAAACAATAGGCTATAGCTGTCACCAGCATGCAGCAGACGACCTAACCTGTCACAGAAGCTGAGCAAACGCCATGGCGCAATTATTGTATTAGCTTTTGGTGATTATTTAGTTACTGAATATATAACATCGTTTATTACAAATTGTAATCAACTCATTGGCAGTGTCATGATATTGTAATTTTTTTTTGTAGCTGCTCAATCAGTCGACGAATACTAATATTAATAATAATAATTGAAATTAGAATAACAATATTGATAACGTTATGATAGTTATAATAATAACAATAGTAATCAAAGCAACAGAAATAATAAAGAAAATAAAAGTAACTGAAAAATTCTTACAATAGAAATAGTAACACTAATATTTTATTTGTCAATAACAAAAACAATTAAATTGATTATCAAATCAAATAATATTTGTTTAAAAATCAAATAACTTTTATTGAAGAAAAGAAAAAAAAATCAAAATGCTGGTTTGAACCTACAACTTTTAAAATCAAAAGTAATGAGATGAGCATGAGCCCGCTCGGCTACTACGAACATACCCCTACTTGACATGACAATAACATATGTTCATCAGAGACTTTCGGAGCTTAACCAACGGCTGCTGATAACTCGTATGACGAGTACTTATAAGTACACAAAATCTGGAGAACGCTTAATCCAGCATGCATTTCATTATGTTAAAGGTTGAACACGTTAACGAAATACAGAAAAGGTTGTGTGGAAAAGATTCTTGGGTCGTCGCTTGCTTTCGATTCACTATATGCTCAGCTGTAGCTATAGTCGACATATTATTCACCTCTCCTCGTAGGCGCTTATTCGGTATACCCCTTCGGCCCCTTCCACAAGTCTCCAAAATGTGCGTCTATATGCACATTTCCACGTGAACCCACTTCTCTTCTCGTACGCACATACCCCTACCATGCTTTTCAAATAAAAAAAAATGCGCACCTGGTTCGGCTGCTTGGCCGCAGTGGGGCACTCGAACCACTGGAAAAAAGTGGGCACACTTCATAGCATGGCAGTCAGTAATCTTCCTACTAATCTCTGCTCTCAACTGAATGAGGTTTAAGTTTACAGCTTGACATTTTAGGGCACTCAGGAAAATAATTAGATTTTCCTGTCTTCTTGTCACATTATGTTAATCCTATTACAGCTGTGTTATGCTATTTATTGTAAGCTGCTGTTTTATTGAACAATATGTAAATCAGTAAATTTTTTGATTGCGTATTTAACTCATGACACGCTATTTGTAAAAATTAACCTCCGCACATATTCATATGTTTAAAACATCTTCTCATGAAAAACTTTCAGTAAAAGTGGGACTATTGTAGGTCACGGTAACTATGTTGTACATACTTTGTTATCTGGTACTTTCTAGTGTAAGCGATATCTAATGTATCTCAGTGTTTTAAAATAAATATTACAAAAACTTTAGTTAGTTTTCTGAAAAGTTATGATGTCTCTATAAAAATATCTTCAAACAAAACAAAAAGGTTTGATCAGTTTAATGTGTTAAGTTGGTGTATTGTAAGAAATAACTAAAGCCTTTATGCACTGGCAATAAATAGTATTCTTCGTAATGAATCTGTTGCCTTCAAAAGATCTGAAATCAAATTATAAAATCAGATAAAATTTATTTTGGTGCAACATTTCTTTATGTGAAATGTATAGTATAATAATGTTTAGTACTCGTACTTAAACAAAATCAAACCATGTAATATTTACTCTTCACTGGTACTTCATGCAAACCTTATATAAAATACATTATTGCCTATCTAAGGTAAAAGTGTATTTAAATGTGAGGGCAAAAGTCAATATTTTTAATTTAATTACGTTGAAGTATGAGTACTAAACGTTAGAATACTATGAGTGTCATACAAAAAAATTTTGCACGAAAAAAAAACTTTTCTGTTTTTATATTTTGATTTTAGAACTTTTCAAGTCCAAAGATTCAATAAAAAGAATCTTATTTATTGCCAGTGTATGAAGGCTTCAGAAATCACTCACAAAATATTAAGGACATTTATTACACACAGCGTTTTGGGTAGAATCTTCCTGAAATTTCAACAGAATATTCGTAATTATATTAGAAAGTCACATGTAAAATTTGTCTCGAGACTACTTCACAACACCAGTTTTGAGATATTAAATATTAAAAAAACTTTAATTTATTACTTAAACATTATGGGAGAGTCACATGAAAATGTAATTTACGAGATAATGGTTAGAAGAATTTGTCAAATTTTTTTTGCATGACGCAATACCATACTACTGGCAAAACATTTAATTTTCAGGAGGATTGACAAGTTATCTTTGCAATTAAATAAAAAAACAGTGTTAGACACCTATTCATATTGTGTGCAGCAATTGAAAAGAGCGCCACCTGGAGGAGAAAAATTGTCGATGCTAACTAACAAGAATACACAGAATTTTATGGACAATGATCTGTTACAAGTGTTTATTTATCAGTAATGTATATTTAACATCTAACATAATTTTTTTGTGTGTTAAGTATACTTTTAAGCCAAAAAATACCTATTTAATAGTACCTTCATACAAAAATTTTATTTCTCCTTTCATGGTTATATTTTGTTAGTAAGTATTGCGATATTTCTCGAACATCAATTTATTTCATGAAGTTCTTTTAAATCAGCACTTAAAAAGTAATATTTGTAATGCTCACTCATACACTAGATTCATTTTATACTAGAAATTTACTTCTTTTATGAAATTAAAAAAAAAGTATTATTTGCTATTAACAGACTACTTTGACAGAAAAAACTTATTTTAGTTGTTAAACATTTGTTATTGTTAAAACAAACACTTGTAATCTATGATTGTCTATTAGATGCTGTGTATTCTTGTTATTTAGCATCAACATCGACATCTTTTCCCCTGCAGATGGCGTTGTTTCAAATTGCCGCATGAAGCGAATAAATAAGTGTACAAATGCATGCAAAACAGTTACTGATGCTGCCACATGCTTTCTCACTCCTCACTGCACTCTCTACATTTCCTCTCTAACTGTGAGAAACGTCCTTAAGAGGGCTCCAGCGAGCACTGGTACCAACCCGAAAACTATTCGGTTAGTTGGTATCACTTCTGTGAGTATATATCTATATATACGTGTATATATAAGCGAGCACCATCATCTATATATATGATGTGTCCGTACCTATGGTAAACAAACAGCAGCTTCTGTCACGTACAGAGCGTTTTATTTAGAATTAGTTTTTTTGTGTTATAAAAAATGAAAGAAATCACACATCACTGTAAGAGTCATCAAGACTTTCAGGATGCTGAAATGATTTTGCAACAGCAAAAAAGAAATAAAAAAGTAATTGATGATAACAAACAAAAATTAATTGTATTAAAATGTATTATTAATGATAAGATAATTTATAAAATGGCCAAAGAATCGATATCAATAGAAGTATTAGTAGATGCATATAAAAAATATCCTACAAATGGCATCACCTCATTATTATCTATGAGTGTAAATAATAAAGTAAGAGTTATTTCAAATAAAAAAATTATTGACGCAATTTTTGATAAAATAAAAAATAATTGCAGTTAAAATTTTTCAATGTTCTATTTTATTTAAAAAAAAAACATGTGTAAGTAATCCATAGGAGAACACGATTAAAAAAGAGTTACAAATGACATGAAACTTATGTAAGTACTTGCAGTGTAATTCTGAAACATTCAAAAGCGCGCGCCTTATAAACAACAAGATGGCATCCCGTCATGACCCTGCCAATTCAATGACTTGATAAATACTTTACAAAATATCTCAAATATTTCCAGGGTTACCTATATTTTTGAAGGTACCATCTGAAAGCTGAGATGTTTTTCTATAAAACAGTTACAGTCCTGACATGTAACTCCTCAATTATTGTTAGAAAATACCGATGTTTTCACGTTGCTCTATGAGAGGCTATGTATAATGTACGAACTTTGAGAGCAAATATCTTAAAATTTTCCAGGGTTCGAGGGGTAAATCAGGACACCGTTGGAATCAGCGTGTTTTTATCTATCAATTAAGCTACCTGTGACCTCCTAACTCCTCCCGCTGGAGCCCCCTTAAGGAAGTTGGATACATGTCATTGATAGTGTTTGGGGGCTCTAATTTAGTTTTTGATTCATTTTAGTGAGTTATAAAAAACAAACGTACTGTTTTTGGGTGATCTCAGCCATGTAATTATTAAGATATTTCAAAATAAAAAATGAGCAATGTAACACGGGCTGTTACAGAAACAAGTTGGGACCTAAAAATAACATACCCAATAGTTAAAAAATCGACAAAAAAAGTACTTTGATAACTCAAATACTGTGAATTCGTATGGCCCCCTGATTTTTATCAGTATTTATAGTAATTATACTTGCGTCTCGTTCTCGATGATTATATAATCAATTACTAGTAGTATACTGTCAAGTACGAGTCAACTACACAATTTTTAGGGCTTAAATTCAAAAACTTTTGATGCCTAATATCTCCGCTACGCGGCACTGAACTCTCGTGTCATTATACTGTTTTGTTGTGTCAACGACAATGGATGCGTTAAATAAAGATCACTGTTATTTATTTAATTTTTAATAAATTAAATAACTTTCGATCATGGGAAAATCAAGGAAGGGATCTTGTTCAACCATCGGAGATCTTACTTAACGTTAAGAGAGCGTAGTAGATCACCAAAAATCTCAAAGCAAGGCTTACAATAACAAATAACCACAATGGCAAAGTTTATTGCTGAACTCATCGAGGTCCAAAAGGCTGAAATGGCATTATTGGCATGGCATTATTGCAATAACGCACCTAATACAGAAATTCCATCTCAAAAAGGTAAAATGTGTGTATCTTTCATACGAAGGTCGTACGAGATAGCTTCACACAAGCTTAGCCTATTGTTCACGCCAATCGTGAACTTTTAATTCTCTTTTCATTTTCTAATTTTTTTTAGCACAATACGTTAAATGCAATAGTTATATTTCCTGGAATTGTAATAGCTTTATCTTTGCTTTATCACCTAAAAGTAACACTTATCAATTTTATAACTTTCACTTTACATTTATACATACTTTAATTTCAGAACTTACATTTTCTTATTTTATTTGTTTTTCTACTCTGACTCATATAACGACTACAGTGTATATTTGTACAGTTAACTTTAGTTATTCTCTCCGCTATTATTGTAATAAATCAGATACGTCTCAACAAGCAAAGAGCCAACATCAATTTCGCTCTGAGCTCCGCTAACTGCTATTGTAAATACATACGCTATTGAATAAACGCTATTAAAACTACTACTACTTAACAGTTTATTGATCCTAAGTCATTCCTGAACAATTAATATTAAGATCCCCGCGTTCGTCAAGCATTTTTTGCTTGAACGTATCACCTATTTTGATGCGAACAATAGTTATATATCTATATATATCTATGTATACTTTCTGATAGGATTATTCCACACGAGTAATACCTATGATACAAGGCATTATGTTTTCATCATGAGGCTGATAACAAATCTTTTATTTACAGACCCCCTTGATAATGCCTACGAAAATTCTGAAAAATCAGTAACAGGTGAGTCTAGTGACATAGATTTAGAGATGAAAAAAATCTAAGGGCGATGTAGAGGATGGCGAAGTTACGATTGATAATGACTATCCACAACTAGATTATGAACTTCTGAAAGTACTAGGCGAAGACGTCACAGACTTAGGCTGTCAGGTAAAAGTTAACGAGAAACTCAAGAAATGGTGAAGGGGCTGGGTGGAAAAAGGTATTTCGAAAAAAGTTAGAAAAGAACTTCTCAAGAAATATTCCAGAGATAATGAATTCGTTACTGAGGTACCAAAAATTAATCTCAAGGTACAGCGTCACCTTACTGAGATTGCGAAAAAACGAGATGAACACTTCAAGCAGACAAAGAGCTGCATAGGAATAGCCCTGTCAGCCCTGCGTTCAGCAGTTTATATGCTGACAGAAATCTCAACAGAACCAGTCGATCAGACACTTTTGTTACAAGATCTCTGGGATTCGAGAAAAATTCTATTAGGCATGTTTCACTAGCAGTTGGAGGCTAGAAATTATTTTATTACGCCAACATTAGTCAAGGACCTGAAGCCGACTCTTAATGCTAGTATATTAGACGAGTGGTTGTATGGTCAAAAGTTAACTAAACGAATTAAAGAAGCCAAAGCTACAGTAAAAGCTGCCTATACATTAAAGGTAACTGATAAGCCAGTAGCTAAAAAACCAGCTAGTAAAATTTTTACTCAGGGAAACGGGAAAGGCCCACCAGTGAGATCCAGGCAGGTGGGCTCCCACTTTTCGAGGAAATTTATGAGCGTGAATTACCGCCACTGAGTTCCAGCAACACCATCGAGACCAGTGCAGAGAACTAATACAGACAGGGGTCAGATGTCGAGGAAGAAGTTGATACCAGAGGTAACAAGGATTCTAGTAAGGTAAATAAAATACAATAGATAGGTTTATCCTGAACTGTATTAAAGGCTCTAATATTTCCTTTAAGAATATCCCTTTTTAAGCTCTCGAGCCTCTGGAAACTGTATAGTCTCCAGAAGAACAGGCTAGGGTTGAAGCTACAATACAAAAGTTAGTTTCGAATCCAGCTATAGAAGCTTGCACGAAAGATGAAGGTCAGTTTGTTTCAACTTACTTTTTAGTCCCCATGGCAGATGGATCAGATAGGTTTATAATTAATCTTTAAACACTTAATAATTTGATTCAAACGTTGCATTTTAAAATGGAGAACCTAAGATCAGTAGAAAATTCGCTGGATAAAAATGCTTTTATGGCAAGCATTGATGTAGAAGACTCTTATCTGTTAGTACCAGTAGACAAACCTAGTAGAAAATTCTTAGGTTTAGATTCAAGGGCCAGCTGTATCAATTTACCTGTCTACCTTTCGGCTTATCAACTAGCCCATATACTTTTACTAAAATTATGAAGCCAGTGGTAAATAAGCTCAGATCTTGAGGGTTCATGTCTATGATTTACTTGGATTATGTCTTGTGTATAGGGAATTCTTTTGACTCGTGCCAAACCAATGTAGAATATACCATTGAATTTCTGGAATCCTCAGAACTTATAATAAATTATTCTAAGAGCCCAGTTACTCCTTGGAAGAGCTGTAAGTAACTTGGATTTTTTTTTAGACTCACAAAAATATCGAGTTGAACCAACATCCAAAAAAAGATGTCAGATAGTCTCACTCCTAAGAGACATAGAAACCTATAGAAACTATAAAATTGGGACAATTGCTCATGTAATAAGAATTTTAATGGCTTGTTGCCCAGAAGTAGAATATGATAAATATTTTGCAAAAGACTCGAGAGAGAAAAATGGTTAGCATTGTAAGTGAATAATAATGACTTTCAGAGATCTATGAAACTAAACGAGACTGTTTTCAAAGATGTACTCTGGTGGAAAAAAAATATCTCGAAAACAAGTAGTAGGATAAAAATCCAAAATAACAGCCTAGTCAATGGTTCTGATGCTTCTAGAGCTGGTTGGGATGCAGAATCACAGGGAAATGTGACACACGGTTTCTGGAGCCCAAAAGATAAAAAATTACATACTAACCATTTAGAGCTTTTAGCAGCCTTTTTTACAATTAAATATTTTGCCTCAAAGGCTGGTGACTGTAAAGTACTACTCCGTATTGATAATACAACGGCAATAGCGTAAATTAATAAAGTGGCAATAATTAAATACCCAAGGCTTAGCGAGCTAGCAAGGAGTGTCTGGCAATGGTGCGAGAAGATAAATGTTTGGATGGTAGCTTCTTATATTCTGTCAAAGCTAAATGTCGAAGCTGATAGAGCTTCCAGACAAGTAAATCTGAATACTGAATGGAAATTGTCACAAACTGATATACAGTTTCTTCTGTGTGATTCACGAAAAGGGCTATTTTTTAAAGCGGTTAAGATTTTAAACCCCCAAAAAATTTACATTAAAAAAAAATTGTTTTTTCTCATATCTCACAATTTTATTACCAGAGCAACAAAGTCCTGGACCTTGAACCCTACATTTTTATTGCCACAAAAACAGAAATACATTTTCTACTTATTTAAAAATCTGAAGTAGGATCTTTAAAGATCTCAGAGATTGCTGTGAGAGTACAATGAAAAGCTGATCTCTCACGTAATGGACTCTTAAGTTGTCGATTTTGACGCTGCTGTTTCAATCTCGATAAATTTTCTGCGTCAGTTTCTTGACGCCTCAAATTGTATTCATTAGATACATTTGAAGTTTTCTTTCCAATATACCCTTTTGCTACTATTGGCATGCTTACGACTTTTATGACCCCTAAAAGCTATTTTCAGTCAACTTTGTTAATTTTAATATATTTGTTGGCTAGGTAGTTCGACGTCCGATGGCCCTAAAAAAGACTGGTGAGCTTCTTAAGTAAACTCTTTTTTGACTGCAGTTAACAGCAATTGTGACTGCCTGGATACCTCAGGGTAATCTTCTCTGGCTTGCTGTTGAAGACCCACACTGATTGAGAGAAAAAATACAAAGTCCGAAGCTTTGGGGCTAGTTGTAGTGCTCTTTCCCAACGTCTCCCGGTATAACGTCGAAGACGTTGGTGTCTAAAGCACCTTTTTCATTTGCAGATTCAGTTGTTTTCGTGATCTTAGATGGGGAGATTGGTTAGTGATACTTGTCCAGTGGAGGCTGTCCCATTGGCTCAATTTTTTTTTCCTTCATAGCTGTTATAGCTTTGCCCAGCGCAGACCTTGAAGAGGATCAGTGATTCCTAGTTGAATGCTTAGAGTCGAGAGGGTAGAATAGGGTCGTCGGTCACCGGGTTTTCCAGCCTTGCGAAGAACAACTCCGCAGGTGATGTTGTGCGTCTGCTAGTGAATGGCTGACTTAGTTTAATAGTGCCCGTCTTTAGTTAATATAGTCTTTTAGATGACGAATCGCTTCCGGAAATGGTAATAAAAATGTATTTGTTGGGAAGGTAGTTTACACTTAGGTGGATCCTAAAAAAACCGATGAAATTGATGGTTTAGTAGGGAACGTAAATACTTATAATGGCCCTAAAAGGCGCCAGTGATGAAACTTCCAGCTATACGTTTTTCCTGATGATGAAGAGCTGGATACGGGTAGCTTTATTCTTACCCTGGGGGTCTCTATGTACGGAGACTGTGATCAAGGGAGGTACGCGGCTGACCAAAGAATATCTCGTCTTTGGATCGTTTCCCGGATAACCAACTGCTCATCGTTAGACGGGAACATTTGGGTAAGCGCGTTGGGGACGCGACGACCAAGAAGGTAGCCGTTGTGGCTTCCCGTGCCCCTCAGAGCTGTTTTCCCTTGCTTACATTTGTAGCCACAAATTCTCTAACTGCACCAGGTGAGATGGTGGGACTGCCACACAACTATGAAGAGTTGGTGCAGATTGTGCTCTGGCTAGATATGTCTCCTGGTATTGTGGCAGAGACGGCATAAGTTGGAATTTATTTATTTATTTTTTTTATTGCACTCGTCGAGATTCAGGGTGAAGAGACACCTAGGTCCCTTCCCCCTTAGAGAAGAGTGTCGTCCGCAACCAGGATACCCAGCTGCCAGACTATCATCAGTATTCTTCATACAGCTTGTTGAGCTGCCGAAGCTCGACTATACCACTATCGATACGCTCCGGCCTATTATAACCACATTTATTTAATTATGTTGCAGGTAGCTTCAATTTTATATCGACGCCACCTAGCGGATTTTACTGAACTAAAGTGAAAAGTTGGCGAATTTTTGGAAAACTTTGAGCTTATTTATTGCTATTGTTATTGAATTTTTTAAGATAAAAACTTTACTAAAACCATCTAGGAAGTATCATGAATCAGTGTGCAAAATTTCAGCAAAATCGGTTCAGTTGTTTTTACGGTTAGCGATTACAATGGTTTTAGCGACTCTGCTTTATATATTAGTAAGGTGGTCGGCAAATTATCAGGCAGGCTTTCATCAGAAAAGGAATTTCAAACGAAGCAGTGGAAATAATGTTAGACTACATAACAGAGAGTCTATATACAAGCAATATAAGGGCTGCGTGAAAACGTGGTTGTTTTTTGCAGACCAAGAAAGAATTGATTTTAATCCTTAAAATACTGATGTCATAAAATTCTTGGCATATTGATTTATTACAGGAGCTAAATATGAAACCATAAACTCAACAAGAGCAGTGATATCTCTGATTTCACAAAACAATCTCCTAAAGGACGCTATGATTTCACGATTCATCAGGGGTACCTTTAATAGAAGGCGTACAAGACCAAAATATGCGGAGACTTAGAATACAGAACAGGTACTTATCTATGTCGAAACTATTGAAGATATTAATAAGCTTTGGCTAAAAGAATTATTAGAAATACTACTTACTCTTCTCATACTGATTACTGCACATAGGATACAAATACTGGCTCTCATCAATATTCAAGATATTACAAGATCATCCACAGGTTTAAGCATTAAAATACTAGATCTTATAAAAAGTGTAAGATCTAGAAAAGAGCAACTAATCTTGACGGTACCTTTCTTTAAAGAAAGAGAAAAACTCAATGTAGCATCAATCATGCTAAAATACCTGGAGAAAACTGGAAATCTGAGATCTAATTTAGATAAGCTTTTTATCTCAACAATGAAACTTCATAAGCTGGCGAGTGCACAAACTATCAGTCATTAGATCAAGTCGCTACTTGAGAAAGCAGGAATAGATATAACACCTTTACTGCTTATAGTGTAAAGCACGCAGCGGTTTCTAAAGCTTGTAAACAAGGTCTGGATGTAAACACGATCAGAAGAACCACCGGTTGGTCTTCTGGATAAACAGTCTTTGCCCGTTTTTATAATCGTTCAATACAGGTCGCAAGTAATTCTTTCGCTAGTACAATCATAAATAAAAATAAGTTAATTTTTTTGTATTAAAGAAAAAAAAGTAGTAATAAAATATAACATGGTTCTCTAAACATCCACAAGTAATCAATCATATAATCATCGAGAACAAGACGCAAGTATAATTGATCAATGAATTAAAGAGAAAATTACGATTTTAAAAATTAAAATAGAAACTTTGGTTAGGTTTATGAGATGGATACATGTATATGCCATAGGAATAAGCTGTATCACGTTCTTTCGGTAATGCTGTGAGCTTCCCACATTCTTGACCCTGCTTGGCCTTCCCTATGAAAGATTGCATATTCAACCTCCTAAACTTAACATATCAAGCTTATCTAAGCTTTTTTTTTTGTTAAAAGTTATTCTTATGGAGTCTAAAATACAGCACTTATAAGGTAAAACTACCGACAAACTCTAATTTTTTCTTCAATGCATTATTTTGTAAAATAATTTAAGCGGATTAGTTGTAAGCTAAATAATAGTAAAAAGCCACATATATCCTAAGTTATGTACCACCCTTATCAATGATTTATCTTTTTTACCTATTTTATAGTGTGAAAAAATAAGGAATCTAATTTGAAAAATTAAAAATGTTATTTATCCTTTCAGCTCATTGTAAATGATATGATTAATAGGATCGACCTATTATAATAAACAAGAAAATAAACTGAAGAGATTTTACACTTACTTCGTTATAAATAAAAGCTTACGCTTTCTTAAATGTATAGGTTATTCAAAATAAATCACATTAATATATTGTCACAAGAAGTTCAAACAATGCAATTCATAAAGATACAAGATTCTGAACGAAACTTTCTCAATTTGTGCCTATCATTACTGTACCTGTTACTAAATATTTAATAGTTAACAAAAGTAAAAATGATTTTAAATATATATTACGTTAGTTAAATAAAAAAACTCTTGCGGGTGATATATTATGACTGAGTATATGAAACAGCTGAACAACTACTATTGAGAAGTTATCATGTCCCAGATGTATTAATAATGGAGAAGTTTTTCAAATTTTTTATTAATAGCTTTACATCAAAGTTCTATTAAAGGGGCTTTAATATGTGAGAAATCAATAATAACAGTTAACTCTCACTTCTGCTGCAGGACATTCTACTCTACTTTCACATTTATATCGTAGTACAGCAGTGGAAAGGATTGGTCCAGTCTCTGCATGGAAATATTCCTAAAAATCACAAAAATTTCTTTTAGAATATGAGGACTACAAGTCTTTTTTTGGTATGTACTTAGATAAAATTTAAAATACGCAAGTTACAGAGCTACTCCTAGTGCAGCTGCTGTATATGTTTAATGATAAAATAAAAATTCCAAATTACTGCATATTGTGTTTGAGTAAAATGGACTACACCTAAGAATTTCTTGGCTGTTTGCTTATGATTGATTTCAAAATAATATTTTAAATAGTATGCTTACCACCCATGAGGTAATTTCTTCGATCTCTGATGAATGTAGATAATTTACTTTTTCAAAATCTAGAAAATTAATTAAACTCCTAATACAAACGATACTTGTAACATAAAATAAAATTGAATTTCTTGTCATTTAATCAAAATATGTTATTGATTAACAAAATTTTACTAACAAATAAGTTTAATACAATAATGAAGTCCTTTAGTCCAAAGTTAAGTAGTTTATTTAAGCTATTATCAATATTATCGTTATACAGGAGCCGATAATTATTATGTACGGTTTAATTGTAAAAAAGATAAATTTACAGTAGAAGCTTGAAAAAATCAAAACCGTAAATAAAACATACTGTGTTAATTAAATTTACTTATATCAGTCATGAACTATAAACCTTGATTTTTGTTTTTTTGTTTTTTTTGTATTGCTTGTAAATGTAAGGATACAGTTCGTTAATAAAGTCCTCATCTTATCTTGTCTTGTATTTTTATGACGATTATCTAACTTAAAGATACTAAGAAATTGAAATTTTATGAAAGTCTTACTACAATCTGTTAATTTTTTTAAAGATTATAAATACTACGATGATAATTCATAATACAGCATAAGTAGAATAAGCTGGGAAATATCTCTTCTTTAATTATAAAATAAATATTTATGCAATAAGCTTTCGTACAAAAATGAGTGTTATTGGGAAGTATTAACTCTGCCTTAACGCTTATATGTTATACTAACTTCGAAACTCTTATGTTTTAGCATATTATGATTGAACTTGGTAAATTTGTGCTTGACAGCCTTAAGGAGGTATGAAAGAATAGTCAATTATTTAGAATCTTACGAATAGATAATAGTACGTTCTAAGCGTACAAATAATGCTTAGGAATTCCTTAGATTTTTTACACACAGACTTTCAAGGTTCCAGAAAGAAATGTCAGAAACAAGCATGACACATACATTCAGAAAAACAGATACAAGGTTCAGTTATCTTTCAATTAAAATTAACAGATAATATCAATGAATTAAAAAAAAGACGTTAAAACGAACACCTTAGTTAAAGAAAAAAAATTTTTTTAAAGAATATAAAGCTTTTTTTTCTCTGATAATAATTGATATGAACAAAAAGAAAGTCAACAACAAAAACTATGGCTTTTTATAACTACTAAATGAAGTGTGAGATCGTTTATTTCATATTCATGTTTTTTTATTATTAGTCATCATTTCCTAATCGTAAAGCTTTACAGCATGAAACATAATAGTTTTTTATTCCAGTTGTCGAGATAGTCATTTTTACAAAAAGTGATTATGAGTTTTTATTTGACCTTTGTTTTAATCAAAACCTTGTATATTACTTGGCAAAGTAACACCAAAAAAACATTTTTTACTTGAAAAACAAGGCAACTACAAGTTACCAGCGTTTTAAATGCCTCGAAACAGTGCTCATTATTAGAAATAGTTTAAATTTCTATCTTAATAAAGAAAAGTTTGCATTAAAAAATTAATAACATGACAAAGATAATAACTACAGTCGATAATAAGAAAAAACTTTGTTACAATAGCACAGCATTTACATATATTGTCACGGACGAGGCTTGGTTCAGTCAAGCCCGCGTCCGTGTGTTGGCACACCAGCGTACAATTGACGACACAATAGTGTGCCTTTAAGGCTGCAGTTACATGCAGCGCAGTAGAGCGAGCAGGATAGAATCGTTTCCACAAGCGACTGTGTTAAGTCTATTGCGCCACGCAAGAGGGCTACCCTGCAGCGCAATAGACTTAACTTAACCGTTTATGGGGACAATTCTTTCCTGCTTGCTTTGTGGCACTCCATGTGACTCCAGCATAAGAGTGCAATTAAGGTGCTTCATCAATGAAACAGTTTTCTTAAGAATTAAATGAAACTTTGAGAGGTTGTTGATTAAGTTATATTTAATCTTCTCTTGAAGTTTGAGCTCCCATTATCAGGTAAAATTTCGAAAACGAGTCACTTGAAAAATGCACTTATTACATCGACTCCTACGGAGGTTGGTTGATCGCTAGTACATACATGGAAATATCTTAAAAAGTTGACTGAAGATAAGAATGTAAAAATCCTTAATTGAAGAAGAACTTCTAAAATTTGTAATGGTATTAATTTAGTTGAGGGTTATCAGGGAAATAGTGTGGGATATTTTGTCCTAAAAGATTGATGTCATGATTGAATGAGTCTGCTTG
Organism: Copidosoma floridanum; assembly: GCF_036245765.1. Lineage (NCBI taxonomy): Eukaryota > Metazoa > Arthropoda > Insecta > Hymenoptera > Encyrtidae > Copidosoma > Copidosoma floridanum. Next base: position 2,157,774 of record NW_028321900.1, read on the forward strand.
TGCTGCCGCATGAATGAGCAGACGCTCGGCATTCGCCCATGAATTTCAAATGAAGTGATTGAAGTACGTACTGATATGGTGAGAACTAATAGTAAAATTTTTTATCCTTATTATAAATAAATTGAAAATGTAAATAACTAGGGTTATACATAATACAATGTTTTTTATTAAAAATTCACATCAAGTAATAACAACATAAATTACCATAAGAAAAATAAGTATCTCAGTATGAAATAAAGAAAATCATGTTTGCATTGCTAAAGTAATTATCAATTTTTGGATCAATATGTATAGTTATTTTGTTTTCAATATTATTTGGTAACGAATAACTTACAAATTGTATCTAAAACCTTAGCATCTTTTGTAATTCTTGGTTTTTCTTCAACATTTTCACTAAATAATATACGCAAACCTTTTTTCCCATTTTTTTATTAGAGCCTGCTGCATCACATTATGAGTGACTCCTACTTTGGCCACTTTATGAATAGTTCGTTGGGATAAAGTCTCTTTGTTTTGCATTATTGTAGATTTATTTAAATTTATTACTGCTTTTGAGTCTTTTTCTTCTTTGACTTCATCAATAGTTTTAGCTTTGCATGTAATAACAATCTCTGACTTGACGATTACATCCAGTAGTTTTTTCAGAGGCTGGACGTTTTTTATTGCATTATGTGATGCATTGTGCTGTGATTTGTACTTCGGAACATGGTCACTTTGCAAAGCTCCAATGGTAAACTTACCTTTCTGTTTTTTCCTTTCCTGTAAGATATTTTTGAACATTACCAATGATTTCGCAAACCCTTGAACGCATGTTGTAAGGTTTGCGTATAGCGAATATTTTTGCACAAATCGAATAAGCTTTGGATTGTCGAATCTAGATAGGGAAAAAAAAATGAATTGATTAATAAAAATAAAAATAAAAATAATATAGAACTGCAAATAAGGTACGAGAATTCATTATGAGCAATCAAAGCAAGTGGGCACTGAAAACTCTTCAAATACTTTTAGAAATTGTGACAAGCAACTTTAGTGGACACCGCAGTCACACGATTTTCGTGCAAATATAGTTCACCTCCTGACATATAAAGCCCTGTTATTTGAGTAGCTGTCTTTGTTAATGGTCTGTATGGTAGAATGTACTTTTTAAAAACCTTGTCATCTGTAAATGCCACAACAGAAATCTAAAATAAAGAACAATATTTAAATTTTAGGTGTATTAAAATATATTTTAATCATAAATATACTGACTTGAACAATATCATCTTGATAAGACAGACCAGTAGTTTTCAAGTCGTAGACCAGTACCTTGCATTTTTGTAAATCAGTGTCTCTTGACTTGAATTTTTTTGACTAAGTAGTAGGCTTGAAACATTAGTGAATGCAACATCAATTCCGTAAGTAATACCGTCTTTTCTAACATTTGCTGCATTTTTTTAAACTCGTTAATTTTTAAGAATTTATCTTATACGCTTTATCACTGTGCTTGTTAAATGGACTGATCTTATTTGGCGAAAGTGATCTTTCTTTATTTTTGGTGATGAGCTTTTAAGCTTTCTGTAAAGCTTAGTTTTGGGAAAACCGATCAGGAATATTGACAACCAATGTACTTCTGACAAATGTCAGTGCTTACGTGAAAAGAGAGTGACTACGATACAGCGTAATTTCTTGATTTGGGACAGTTTGAAGATATAATTTGATTGAGTGATTCGTTGACTTGTGTTGAACCACACTGAACAATTCTTTCTCAATTCAAAGCTTATAGCTGGCTATAATCACACATAGTTTCACTTTCAGTTCAATGTCTACTAAGGGCTTACCTTGAGGTAAATACTTATGAATATACTGTTCATGAAAAGTACCTTCACATCAAGTGCCGCAAAGACTGTGATCACCATAAACATGGGGTACAATCGCTTGTAAAGTCTGCTCAATAAGCACATATCTCTCTTATTTTGTTTGATAGCTATCGAAAAACTCTTACCAAAGTAACTTATTAGAGCTGGTGATACTCTTAGTAAGTAAGTAAAGACTGCTGGTGAAATTTTTTTTTACATGGACCACTTTTATACTTCATACGCTGCTTCTCTTTGTACAGAAGCTATTGTACAGCTATCTTCATTACCAATCAGGGTCCTTACTTCAACATTTTCTTGTTTAAATAAAGAATAATCAGTAAATAATTGGACTGCCATATGTGCTTCGATGGACTTAGCTGATCCTTTGTAATTTAGTCTGAAATCATGATCAGTCTTTTCCAGAGTGAAATCTTATTGCTGTCCCATGTCCTTCAGTTTAATAGTTTGATAATTTTATCGTATGAAAAAAATAAATTTATAAAAACTGATAAAATAATTGTTATAATCATTGCACATGATGGAAAGTTTGTAAACTATGAATTTCGTACCACTTACACTATTATAAAATCGACTTGTTCTCCTTTTTTTGCCACTTACTATCGTATGAAACCTTAAAATACACATGTGAACTATTATCATTTTCATTCCGAGGTTGCACATTTACTCCAGATCAAAGAAAAGGAAAGAAGTACATGGAAATGTTATTTGGGAATCGGAATTGAAGTAACGTTCAGCATATTTTTAGAAAATTAATTTCAATAACAAAAATATTTTTCAATACGTTTGTAAAAGTCAAGATGAGATATTATTAAAAAATGAGAATGTAAAAATGAATACAAGAATTTTATCAAAATTGGAAATAAAAATAACTTGAAAATTAATGAAAAAGCACATCGAAAAAAAAAAATTATTTAAAAATTAAAATAACAAATTAATCTAAGATATGTTTAAGAATGGATTTGCAAAATTCATAAAAACAGTGATGAAGAAATTAAAAATAATAGTACACGTTTAATATTTTAATCTCTTTTGATAATAAAAGGACAACCTAGGGTCATTGTTTGCTTGTAACGATAAACAAATTCTGGCTTACAAATTCTATTCCAGCTCTTTTCGCAATGTTAGTTTCTTTTCAAATTAAATTGCTTTGATACATGACTCTTTTGCTACCTCTTCTATTAAACAACTAACTTTTATTTCGCATTTTTTGATTATTGCAGACGCTGATGCTGTTACATCAATAGCTGAGAAAATTAAGATGATACGAGACTCTTCGACGTGACGGTGGTCGAGTGGACTATGTCTTTTGCTCGTGCTTCGAATCTGTTCAAAGACAATTTAATTCCGAGCAGATGTATTTTTTTTTTTTTTTTTTTTTTACAAACTGTAAAATTATTCGATACCGTTTCCACACCACCTAGCCGTAAGTATCTTGGCACTTTTTTTTAAAGAAAAAACTGAGAAAGAATAAAGTTTGTACACTTATTAAAAATAAGCTACAATGAAATTACTTTCAAATTTTAAAAGAAAAGAAAAAATTCGTGGTAATAAAGAATTAGAAAAGTATGTAAATTATTCCTGCAATTTTTCCCTCTAGTGGTATCCCCAGTAGGCCTGTTCCACTAATAAAGTGTTGGAATCAATTTAAAAAAAAGTAAAGACAGCAAACAGAAATATTATTAAAGTATGCCTGCAGGAGATTTTTTTTAATTGATGTGATTTGATTGACGAAGGGAGAATTATTGATTCAGCCATTCTAGTCACAGTTGAAGTTTAGTAGGTTGACCTAATTATAATAGTCTACTATCCGATTAAAGTTGATACCATAAAATACAAAGTCTGAGTAAAACTCTCCCGATTCAGCGAATAATTTACGTATGGCATGAGAAATTTTTGCGTTAAAAAAGTAAGCTCATGCTCAAATGACGATAGCGCAGAACCAACGAACTCGAACGCACAAAAAAGACACGTATTGCTGATGTTGGCTTGGATTCTACAGCTAACTATGGTATTAACTATACCTATACTGTACTCATGTGTAGACGCAGACGACAGTGTATAACGGTCAACTGTCTTTCTGATCGTGCCTTCGAAGGAAATGGGTCGGTGTAAAGTAAGTTTGCGTACTTTTATCGTAGGTTTGACAGTTAAATAATAAAATTAGTGCATTTTCAAGTTTACTTTTGATGTTGCAATTGTTCTTATACTTTGTTGCATGCTTAGGACGCAGGTAATTAACTGCTAACTCAAAACATAGTATAAGGACTTGCGTTTGTTTGTACGGAAGTTGGCTTGGCTATTAATAAAAATCAGTTTCGTTTATGTTCGAGGTTTTTTTTAAATATTATAGCCATACAACTTTTATTATGTTGTCTAATACCGCTTCTGGTAAAGTCGTAACTCACCTAATTAAGTTTATTAGAATTAAGCACAAAAAAGAGTAGTGCTAAAGAACTTTTTGAAGCTTTCGAAAGTTTTTTTTACTAAAAATGGTAGTCCCTTCGACAACATTACAAGTTTAGCGTGCGATAATGCTAGCATTGTAACTGGCTCAAAAAATTCTTTTTTTACTTACTCACAAAAAAAAAGTTCCTCATGTTATTTTACTTCCTTGCAATTGTGACTCATCAGCTTTGGTCGCAAAAAAAATTTGCGTGAATATACCTTCAAAGTGTCAATCTTTGCTGCAGTCAATTGCGAAATAATTTTGTAATAGTTCCAAGAAATCCAAGAATTTCAAAGATTATTGAACTTTTTACGATGTTTTGACAAAAAAAATTTTGAAGTTAGCTAATACAAGGTGGCTTTAACTTTTAAACTGTATCGATCGCGTTTTAGATAACTTGTCAGGTTTATAAGCATTTTTCTTTTTCGAATCTACTGAGAATCCTACTGCTGAAAAAAAAACTCGCCTCAGTATATTTATACTTTGGTAAGTGATGACGTAGCTATTGCTTAAGTACATTTTTGCACTTCGTGATAAATTTTTCTTTAAAAAAAAATTCCGAAGTTGCCTTTTCCCTTTAATTTAAATGATTTTAGCATTTCTGGCTTAAAGTAAGATGTTTTAAAAAAAAAAAGTTATTGATTCGTGCTTAAAACACGGAGATTTAGAGATCTCAAACGTAAGAATATTAATAAAGTTGTATTATTATTTCCACATTCTAATGCAGAACCGGAAAGAGTTTTTTGAATTGTCATGGATACAAAACCAAAGAAACGGAACAAACTGCATGTAAGTTTGCTAAATGCGATTTGTTTTATTTGGAGTTATTTTATAGTTTGCAATATTAATGCGTTGAATTTTGAAAATTTCCGACGAACATATAGAACTAGTTAACTCTTAAATATATAAGTCTGATACTGCTATAAGTTCAAAAATCGAAATTTAAGGAAAATTATTTAAATTTGCAGTTGTTTAAAATTTTAATTATTTAAGCAAAACTATAATTTGAATAGTTTTTTTTATCAAATTCAAGTCAAAATAATATTTGTGATATCAAAAAGACTGCTTGGTTTTGTATTTGATAAGTTGATAATAAAGCTTATTAGTAAAATAGTTTGAATTAATAACAATAACTTTTACGTGAAAATTAGACTAATTCAACTGTGTACTAAATATTTCAATCAATAAGTAACGTTGTCAAAATTTAAAATTTTAATGTAAATATCATAGATCTACTATATTAAGGATTTAAAAAAAAATTTCGTTATTAAATATTAAATTTTATTAAATTTCTTGGTATGTTTTATTATTGTTTTATTATATGTTACTTTGAATAATTCATATGGAAATATCTGATAAAATAATTTTTTACAAGATGATTTGACTCTAATTTTCAAATAATAATTAAAGATGTATTTTTGATCGTTAAAAAAATTTATGCTTCGTTTTAAAAATTATACTAAAACTGCATTGATTAAAATGCCTGAATCAATAATTTTTTCTTCGTCAATTAAATTGCATTAATTAGAAAAATCTGCTACAGGCATGCTATAATAACAATACTTTTGTTTGCTTTGTTTACTTTTTTTTAAAATTGATTCCTTATTAGTGGAACAGGCTTACTGGGGATACCACTAGAGGGAAAAATTGCAGGAATAATTTATATACTTTTCTAATTCTTTAGTTCCGCGAATTTTTTCTCCTCTTTCAAAAATCAAGAGTAATTTCATTGTGGCCTATTTTCAATTACTGTACAAATTTTATTATTTCTCAGTTTTTCTTTAAAAGAAAGGGCCAAGATACTAACAGCTAGGTAGTGTGGAAACGGTATCAATTAATTTTACAACTTATATTAAAAAAAAAAAAAAAAATACATTTGTTTGGAATTGAATTGTCTTTGAACAGATTCAAAGCGTTAGCAAAAGACATATATGAAAATACCTTTTCTATTGAAAATCCCATACCACGGTTTTTAACATCAAGTAATAAACTTATTAGATTGTATTAATGTCAGATTAGTAACTTTTTACGCCAGTCTAGTAATTGAAATTTCTAGCCCTACATTAGTCATGACAAAATTTATGCTCAGTACGTTTGTCTGATGATAGCAGTATGCGTATTCAGAGGCTGTGGTAAGTGTTTTACGCCTACCTATGGTAGCTTTGAAAAATTAGCGGCATACGTAAAGTGAGCAGTACGTCAAATTCACCGCTTACTATAAATAAAATACGTATGTACACACTTGACAGTACATTATAGTGCGTTATTCTTTTTCTTTATCTGCGTGAGGGGTTGTTGATTATGAGTTAACGTGAATCTTCTTCTTTATTTACTAAATTTTAATTATAAGTTATCGTCATAAGTACATAGAGTCAACACAAGCCGGTGTACTAAAAAATAATATACATAATGATATAACCTACAAAACAGTATCACCAAAGCAAGAAGACGTATTCATACACAGACTAATGAAGCACAAGGGCTAAAAGACTCTTTTGGGCATGCCCTATTTTGGATTGGTGGGAGAAGTACTTGGTAGGCGAATAATACCTACCAGGCACTGACATGATTTTGAGTCGTGGAAGTAGGATATTTATGATAACTTGTTTATTTTAGCATAGGTTTAATACTGTCATAATACAGGTAATATCCTTACCACGTACTGAATAGTACATTACGATACTAGTACGCGAGGAAGGCGATTGACATATGCGTGTCAGTTGCAGAAGACATGCGTGTGTCAATCACCTAATCTCTCGCACGTGTGGTGTGTACAACTTTTTGACACATCGTGCACGGGAAACGAGATTATGAGCCATCTAATGGGGCTCAAAAGATCTTGACGTCCACCTGCACTCGCACAAGTACGCAGTACGAGTTGTGCGTCGCGTGTGTAAATTGAGGTCTTTAAAGCCATAACAGATGGCTCACAATATCGTTCTCCACACACGGCGTGTCGAAAAAGCTCATAACTGCTTGTGATAGGGAATTTTTAACGATAAAGGTCTTTTCGTGTAGTCCACTCGAACACCACCAGTTATGTTGTAGAAGAATTGGAAAATGTATTTTAGTTATGGAAAGTGGGCGGGGCTTAAGTTAAAGGACGGGAAGAGGGTTTTCCTACCCCTGCCTACGTGCTTGGAGAGAGAGTAGATATATTCTGCACTTGTGGAGCTAGCTGGGAGCAGCCAAGAAAAGTCTTGGGTCTCTGGCATCATCGCCATGGCATCATGCATGGACCCTGACGCCTACCCACATACATATGGGTCATTTCACAAAAAGTGCAATATTTCATGATTCATATGTTTAAAAATGATAGATTAAATTAATTCGAAACAGAACTTTATAAAACGGTGTAACCGTTCTTCTCTATCACAGAAAGACCGAGTTCATTGAAAATCCTCTACTATACTTAGTTATGAGTTTTTCATAGCTTGGTATATAGCTCCCGTACCACGTCTGTCTAAAACCTACGCTCAAGTATGTTATGTAAAATCTCCTTCTACTGCGTTAGGTATAAGTTTATATAAACACTAAGTACGGTATTATCTCATGTAAATAAATAAGTAATCGAATAATATTACTCTCATGAAAAAATATTAGTGAGGCATTGTAATTTCCAACTCACTAAAATATTTTTAACAAAATCATCCATGATCCACTTTGAGGTTACTTTTGATATTTATAGTAACAACATTAACAATTCATCACTGCACCAGTATCCTAATTAACTCTTACTTATTTTTTTAACGCTAGTACATACATTTATTATGATAAAAATAATGTTACAATGAACATGGATAATTTTTAATGTACCTACAGGTATATTGAAAATGCATACCACAAGAAAAAAAAAAACTGCTCTGCGCACTATAGTACGTCGTAAACACCTACTGGATACATCTATAATTCATAGCTACAATTGTTAAGGGAGAAAACCGTACCACCGTCACTAAATACTTGTACTGATATCTTAAAACCTATATACTTGGCACGAAATTTAAAACCACTTAAGGTGACACTAAAAATTCTTGTGTTAGTAAGCAACAAATATAACGTTGGTGTAGTATTTTTTACGATCAAATATTGTAGTAGGGGATTTTCAATGATCTCGGTCTTTCCGTGTATTTTTTATAGCTACAGTTTGTAAGGGAAAAAACCGTACCACCATCACTAAATACTTGTACTGATATCTTAAAACCTATATACTTGGCACGAAATCTAAGACCACTTAAGGTGACACTAAAAATTCTTGTGTTAGTAAGCAACAAATATAACGTTGGTGTAGTATTTCTTACAATCAAGTATTGTAGTAGGGGATTTTCAAAGATCTCGGTCTTTCCGTGTAGGAGACTTCAATTCTCACCACCTCCTATGGGGCAGTACCAGTAACTGCTCCAATGGCAATCTGATTTTTGACAATTTAGACTACAACCAATTTTTCTTACTCAATGATGGGAAACCTACCCATTTCACTCTAAACAAACATGGTATCACGTTTTCTGATATTGATCTCTCTTTTGTGTCTATGAACCTCGCACTCACAACTGAATGGGTTGTTTTAGAGGAACCTTGGGGGAGTGACCATTACCCTATAAAAATTTCGATAAACGTCATCCCTGAATGTTTACCAAAAATTGACTATAGGTACAACTTGAAAAAAGTTAACTGAGATAAATATTACTTACTACTGGAACTTAACAAACCAATCTTTTTTTCGATGGACTATATTAATAGTGACGTGCTCTACAGATATAACATTTTTACTGATTGCCTCCATAACTGAATTGTCAACTCACTCAATTACAATTATACAAATTCAGACTTCAACCTAGATTCTTCTCCCTCCTCAAAAAAATATATAAACAGAGAAACAACCCATCTGGTGGAATCATAAATGCGATAAAGCCGTCCGCGTTAGAAAGGCTAGTTTTAAATCCATTCAATACAGATACAATCTAACGTCCTTCAGCAATCATAAAAAAACTCTGGCAAAAACGAGGAGAATTCTAAAAGAAGAAAAACGAAACTCCTTCAGATCCTTTTGGGAATCTGTCAATAGTAATACTATAATTTTTAATATCTGGCATAAAATTAAGTGCTTTAAAAATGGCTTTAATCACCCTCCAAATAATTCTGGAAATAAAACATTCCTCAATGAAACTGTTAATTGCCTTGACTTGCTATGCATTTCCAAAATAGATACTGCATTACTTGATATCTCTCTTCTCAACAATTAATAAGAAAACCCAAATTATCTTCTTTCCAAACCTTTCACATACGAAGAATTTAATTTTGTGCTCAACAACTTAAAATTAGACTCTGCCCCAGGCTATGATAAAATCACACATAGTATTATTTTTTCTCTCCCAGAATCATACAAACACATCTTATTAGACTTATATAACGACTTATACAACCAGAACCTCTTTCCAGATGAGTGGCAAAATTATTTGATCTCTTTTATTCCTAAACATAACAATTAAGCTAAACCCATAGTTATGGCCTCCTGTATTCTCAAAGTATTCGAAAAAATGATTAACAACAGATTTATCTGGTATTTAGAATCTAAAGGTATGCTGCGTAACTCACTAAATAACTTCCACAAAGGGCGCTCCTGCGCACAAAATCTATCAATATTAACCACAGATATACACAAAAGCTTTTTTCTAAATAAAAGTCTAGTAGCCTTGTTCATTGACGTTAAGAGCACTTTTAATAACATCATACCCAACATTATTATCAAAGATTTAATAGAGTTAAACTTACCAAAACACTTAATACTCTTCATCAAAAACCTTATTTACGAACGTTTTCTTGTACCTCTCAACTCTACTAAAAAAGGAAAATTTTTGGTCAACAAAGGCCTTCCTCAAGGCCTATCTCTTAGTCCTATCCTATATGGATTGTACACAAACAAAATCCAATCTATAATAAATTAACCAATGAAACTGTTAAGTTTTGCAGATCATGAGGTCATCTACACCTCCCTAGACGATACTCCTGAATCAATTAAGTTAACTTATTTTACAATAAACAATATGTGTTCCTTCTGGTCTAAAAGAGGTTTACAAGTTGCCCCAGGCAAGTGTTACCTATTAATCTTTCATAAATCCAATATTAATTTAGACAGATTTTTCATTAAAATCGGTAACGAAGAGATCTTTCCCTCAAACTACGTTAAATTTTTGGGACTCTATCTGGATAAAAACCTCAACTGGCACAAACACATTGACTATCTTGTCGCAAGAAGTCACCTACCACTTAATATAATTGTTTGTCTGAAAAAGACCTGGTGGGGTGCAGACCCCGAACTGTTGATAATGTTACACGAATCAATGCTCAGACCCATTCTAGAATACTGTGGCTTCCTAATTTTCCCTTGTTCTGACCATTACTTCAAAAAAATCCAATCCATTCAGAACAGAGCCTTGAGAATGGCATTAGGCTACAAAAATAGCACTCCAATTAACATTATCTTATCAGAATCTAAAGTGCCATTTTTATCACTCAGATTTAAATACCTAGCTTATAGCTTCCTTTTAAAATGTCTGTCATATAAAAATAATGCAGTTATTAGCAACTTGGAAAACTCTCTGAGCTTGCTTATAACCCTACTCTTGACTTTCGCTACAAAAAATCACTAATACTGGAATGTTATGAAAACTGCTGGTTCCTAGAAGATGCCATATTACAATCTGACTTACATCCATGTTTTTGCTTCCCTTTCTTCCAAAACTTTTTATCGGTGGACTTCAATCTTACTGCAGGCAAACAGGTACAAACTTTGACCTCACCAAATGATGAACTTTACAGTCTGTTTCATAATCATAAGGACGACTATTACATTCTCACTGACGGATCCAAATCTCTGATACTTCACAACTCTCACACAGGTTTTGCCCCCTGGTCAGAAAACCCAAACTATCTCTCAGCTTTCAAAATACCTGACTCTGCCTCCATTTTTCCTGCTGAATGCCTAGCTATCACTCAAGTTTTCAAAATTATTGCATCTTCCAATGAAAACAATTTTCAAATCTTCACAGACTTTCTTAGCGTACTTAACTCTCTGAAAAATGTACAAGGGCTTAATTATGTATCTCCTCTCATCACACAACTTAAACAGGCTATCTTAAGAGCTATTTCTTTGAACAAGAAATTTAATTTAAATTGGGTACCATCTCACATTGGTATTCAAGGCAACGATGAAACTGATCTAGTGGCCAAGAGTGCTTCAGAATTTGGAATGTTCTTAAACATACAGTTACCATTCTCTGATTTCATCCCTCAGTTCCGCAATAGCTGTTTCAGTAAAAATAATACCTTACTGTCTAAATTATTCGAATCAAAAGGTAAAATTTATTACAAGTTCTATCACAACCACAAGAAAAAACCTTGGTTTTATGATTGTAAACTTCCCAGAAGATCCACTGTAATATTTAACAGAATAAGACGTGGCCACACCTCTCTTAACTGTGCTCTTGCTAGATTTAACATTGTAAACAGCAGTACTTGTGAATGTAATGAATCTAATGATGACATAGAACACATATTTTGGCAATGTAAAATCTTCGAAACACAAAGACTTAAAATGCTAGTAAATCTACGTAAAATAATGAAATTTGGACCATACTCAATTATAAATTTTTTATCAAACTTAGATAAAAACATAATTTATATACTATCAGCCTATGTACGTGAAATAGGGAAAAACACATAACTCCCACAAGTAGCAAAACTAATAGATATATTTTACCAGCTCACTACATGATTTGTCAAATTAATAAATTTAATTGTAACTTTTATACTATTCATGTAACATATTTTATTAGACATAAGTTTGATACATGTAACTCGATAATAACATCTTTCCATGTGTATGCACACTCTTGTAAAGAGAATGTTAGTCATTATTTAGTTATAAGACACTTCGTATAAATGGCTATGTAACCTAAAGTTAATGCCAATAAATACATTTAAAGTTAAGTTAAGTGACTACTATCACGGAAGAAATATCAAAATCTGAAAAAATTATAAAAATAGAAGATACATGCAAACGGTTACTTATTATTGCACGTATTCCAAGCAAGAGCTGTCTCATATTGCACAACTACATTCCTTCTGTAAATATTTTTGACATCGTTTGAAGAAGCATGAAATAACAAATAATTTCGAGGGTTGACACACGAAGTGAACAGGAGTATGGAGCAGCGATAAAGTTATGCAGACCGTCTACAAAATATAATTTTGGGGGAGATTCTGATTTCTGTGGCACCTTGTATATGCTGATCTTCTTGTATATGCTGATGCCAGAAATACAAGAAAAGTGATTAAAAAATTCCTACTTACCTTCTCTTCGAGATACTGAACTTGAATGTCGAAAAAAATGTGTTTCATATAAATACGATGTTAGGGTTATTACTTGCTGATTTGATAGTAACAAATATGATAAAAATAATAAAAAATGTCTACTTGTGTACTTTTTGATTTTGCTTAATTTAGAATGTGTGTTTCTCCTTTAAAAATGTTTCATGTGTTTTTTTTATGAAAAGTTTTTTATTTCATAACTTATTAGATTTATAAACTTTTTTTTTTAATAATTCCACACGTATGTGATTCACTACTCTACTTTCAGTACTTCGTAGTACAAAATAAATAAAATATTTTTAAAGGAGATGAACACATTTTAAATGAAGCAAAATCAAGAAGTACACAAGAACAAATTTTTAAAATATTTTTATCATATTTCTTACTATCGAATTAGCAAGAAGTAACCCTAACATCGTATTTATGCAAAATACGATTTTTTCGACTTTCGAGCTTGATATCTCAAAAAGCAGGTAAGGAGGAATTATTTTTTTTTTTTTTTTTGTATTCTTAGCATCAACATATTCAAGAGACCACACTCAGATCGCGGTGCCACAGACATCAGAATCGTGCTCAATTTTGTCCTCGTAATAACCTTTTTTACTGAATAATTTCTGCAAAATCACGTATAATTAATATGATAAAAAAATTATCTTAGTAGTGTGGTGTCAGTTTAGGTACATGGTTGTTGGTAAAATTAATTTTTTTTTTCACTTAAAAAAAATTAGGGAAAAAGTTTTAAGCAAGAAATAGTATTATACTTTTTATGACGAGCTCACAGTCAAAGAACTAGCATAAAAATTAAATGCCGATAAAAATTATAGTTAAAAAAAAAATTTTTACGATCCCAACAACCACACACAATAATTAGCACCAGGCTTGTGAAGTAAGTTTTTATCTCATCATTACTAATGAATATGAAAATATCAAAATGTGTATCGCTATAAAATACTTGGATGTAATTCCAAATATTGTCTGCTATGGATTAAGCTGAAACTCAGTACTTACACCTTTTTTTTCGCAGTGCAGATCATCGCAAATGACTGTAACATGCCTCTCCAGTTTCCATAACGCCAAAATACCGTACATCATCGATCACGCTGATAATCAGTAATTTCAAGTTTCTTGATGTGCTATTCCAGAATGTTACAATAAAAGTCCTTGCAAATAAATGGCAATCCTTAAAAAAGTATCTTTCAGTTATTTTTAATACGTATCAACGTTTTGAATCTATTTTAAAAGTATATAGAGGTAAAGTTGTACGTTATTCCACAAGCAACTAAATGGTGGATAAATTTTAAATCAGCATTTTAAAGAGGATTTTTAAAGTACGAGACAACTAGTGAAATTTTTAATACAAATTTGTATTCGTTCAGTACAGAATAGGTTGAAATTGAGAGATGTACTATTTTTACGCAATTGTACAAAAAAGCTTGGATGATTTTATTCAAAAAAAGAAACGACTCTGGTGAATAATATAATGTTTGCCTTAAGGGAGTTAACTCGTACCTAACCTTTTTGACGCATAAGATCAGTGGTATTGTAACGTGCATGATTATATATACAGATATAACGCGATATACTTACGGTAGCTATAGAAGGAGAATTATTTTATTCATCAATTTATTGCTTATTTTATAAGCCATGAATAAAAATGAGACTATAGGTACGTAATCACTAAGTTTTCAGCTATTTTCTAAAAAATTTCCAATCAAATCTTGATGTAAATTACCCAGACATTGCAGGTTATGTATCAGAACAGTACTGATTCTCATAAGACTGCACGTTAACAGTTCAATATTAAAATTAATAATATCTCACTTTATAAGCCATAAAAGGACTTGAAATTTAAATCGAAGGTTTTTCATACACTAACTAACCCTTCTTCAAAGTATTATCAATATATTGACGTTAATTCTCTTAGCGAGTAAACTCCCTTAAGGGAAAAAGAGCGAGCAAGGATGATAAATTCTCACAACCTTAGAGTAATGCGGGAGAAAATTATACTTACTATAACGGGACTAAGCATTAAAATAGTATTTTTCTATAAATTTATGATAGCTTAAGTGATCAAAACACTCGAAAATTGCAGTTTTCAGAAGTTTTCTAAGGCTAGGAAGAACAAAAATTAATTTTATTAATAAGTAGCTCTATATTATTAGTTAGCTAATAAAGATGGGTCAAAACTTCTTTTTCCATGAATTTTAGATAGTATACGAGATCGAAATACTCAAAAGTCTTTTTTTCAGGTTTTTTATGAGGTTAGGTTAGAGATGACAAAAAAACTTAAAAAAGTAAGTAGCTAATTTTTAATTTAGTTTCTTACGTACAGTATCACAAAAACCATTCTCTAACAGTAAGGTAATTCATTTTTAGAAGCCATATTTATCCACTATTTTATTTTTTTTAAAAGGCCACTGCTTCAAAAAATTTACAATTTAGTAGCTTTCAAGTACGCTTGAATGGATCTATCTATATTGCTTCAATTTTGGACAAAGGGGCTGGCCAAGTTGACAGAGAATGGCCTGTATATAAACACATGGGACATTCATATATATATATATATTCAAGAAATCGTTAAAACTATTTAAGAAACAATAATATGTTTATGATTTTTTATTAAATGCAGTAATTTATGATGCTTTAAATGTACCTAAGAATTCTAAAAAACCAGAGAATATAGGTAATCTTTCTAAATCATAATCAATTTGCATTAAGTAAAGTCAATAGAAATAAGGGAGAAAACCAATATAAACTTTTTCTTCGTAGGAGTGGCAGTAGGGATGAAAACTCAAGGTGGGATGTGGTCAGCTCCCTCTAAATAAACTCTATAGTACAAGAAGACGTAGGGGTAAGTGTACCTATCTCCGTGGCATGTACTGAAAATTCCAACTTAAATGCACCAAAAAAAATGGTATACTAAAATTTTTTGGAATATTTTTTTTTTTAAATCTTACATAATCTTTCACGGAATATTTAAAAAAATTTTATGAAGCTAAAACTGCAGTAGAATATTTTTAAAACGAATAAAAACGGTATGCTGGTATTACCGTGGTTGTGTACCTATTACCGTGTACGTATTACCGCGGATGTCCCAATCACCGTGTCCGTATTACCGTGGGTGAAGAAAGTTGTATTTGCGGAATATAAAAAAAATGCAAATTTCACCTACATTTTCTACATGACTTATTTATTGTTTTAAAAAATATTACTTTTTTTTGTACTTGCTTATTCATTTAGTAGGAATCTTATACATTTTTGAGCACTCAGCAATAGATTTTCCAGAATAGATACTTTTCAAAGCTAATTTTAATGTCTCTGGAGAGTAACACTTCTTGTTTTTCTTTATTTCGATTGATTTCTTGCCTTTCTTGCCTTTCTTGCCTTTTTTGCCTTTTTTAGTTTTCTTCATCTTGGTTACGTTAGATCGACGTGCTTACCTACTAATTGTTAACGTGTTAACTGTCGTGCGTTCTGTAAGTATAGGGTTATGTTTACGTACGCTCACCGCGGAAATACGTACACAATCAGTTAATGAGTACGTTGTACCGAATACCATGGAAAATAATTATTTACTCAAAATATACACAAATATTTCTGTTTGAATTCCATCTACATTAACGTCATTTTAGATTATTAAAATTGAAAAATTATTTTATATGAAACATTTCTTATTTTGAGCAAGTAATCATCAGTTTTTTAAAATCTACGGTAATAGGGCAGAGCACGCAGATAGGTACACTTACCCCTAGTTAGGCTCCACCTTCTGCGTCCTTCGCATGCCCACTCCCCATGAACAAATTATGCTACACATATAATCTTTTCTAAAAAAAAGTTTTGGAGTTATGATTACTAAGGCTATAAAAAAATTATATACGTAGTTGTTGAGTAGGCTCAAAAATATGTTAAAGTTTATCCAACCTGATTTAAATGACCGTAACATTTATCTAAATTATTTGGAAAGAGATGTTTTGCAAAGAGGTAAAACTATGTTACAATATATTCACGTGAATGTTGCTTCATCGTATGTAGTTCATGGAAATAAAATTCAGTAAAGTGTTTCTGTTAATGTATAATTACCTATTTTTAGTTCCATTAAACATCTTTCGTGTTTTATAATGAAAATGTATTTATCTTTATTTTAATTTTACTTTGTTTAGCTTTTTAAAAGTCTTACTTGCTTGAGTTTTAGTATTTTTAAATAGGCCCCACAGTAATTTATTTAATCAAAAGTGCTGGTGACATGATTCACAAAAACAATTAAGCGCTTTTTTTTTATTAATTTTTTAAATTTTCAAAATTTAATATATTTATACGTTCGATATAGATAAATTTTTTTTTCAATTTTGACCTAATATTGGTGAAGGATTAGTTAAAACGTTTACTTCTCATAACGAGTAAACACATTTTTTAAATAATGAAAGTTTTAGTGAAATGAAAAGAGACGTATAAGGACATAATAAAGTATTGGTGATAAAACTTTTGAAAGAGTCAACAAATTCAACGATAGTATTTGTTCAGTTATTTATTCACTTGAAAAGGACTGCCTTAAGTGCAGTCGAAACGTTGTCAACTGAATAAAAGACTGAACAGTAAGCCCTTACAGTTTATTAATTCTTCGTATTATTTTCACTGTTCTTGGAGTCCTTTTATTGATAGTATTTGTATTAATTGTCTGATTCAAAAAATAAAAAATATTTGTGAAGATCTACCGTCTCGTGAGCTTGATTTAAAAATTAAAGTAATTGTTATATTCATAAAAAATTTTAGTACATCTAATAGCTTAAGTAATTGTGCAAGGTCAAAAATAAAAAGGATCGTTTCGATACAATTATAAAGAAAAAATAGTAATTGGTTACAGAAATCAAAATTTCTCAAAAGATTTCCATACCAAAAATACTTTAAATACTGGAAACATATTTTTATTACCATTTATTTTATACAGAAAGCAATTTCCGTTAGTTTCAGTGTCAGCAATGACTATATAAATGACAAGGTCAATTAAACCTTCGATATACAAGTTCTATACTTAAAAAACCATTGTTTTCACATGGTCCATTGTATGTTGCCTTAACTAGATGCAAGACTACTTATAGTGTTTTTGTGCATAATAAAAATGAAAATGACACAAAAGTTAAACATATTGAGTGAAGAAGAATTCTTCAATAACAGATGAATTTACCTTTGTTTCCATATACCGTCTGATTTTCTACATAACATAAGAAAAAATTTTAAAAAGCATACAAGTTTTTTGATTTTATTCAGTACTACTACATGGCAAAGCAGCATTAGCTCAGTGGTAAGTGTGCTTGTTACTAATACAACGTCGTTCTAGGGGTCGTAGGTTTGATTTCTAGTGAGAACAGATTTTTACAAAACCGTTATCTCCAGAAAAAGTTCCTGTACACTACACCTACCAATATTAAATGGGTAGTTGGTGCACAGACCATGAGTTATTGTAATGAAAATACTGCTTATTACATGATTAATGAGAATATGCTTAATTGAAAGTAAAAAAATTTTTCAAAGACAATTTTCTTCGATAAAAATTCATTTCTAACGAAGCAAACAGAGAATCATTGTCATTTTTTTATCATGGGGGGTTGGCGGACAGAGCTCTAATGGTGTATACATACACTTGTATCATCTTTTGTCATTACACATACACACACACACGTAAATACACACACGCACGCACACACAAGTATTAACGTAAGGTAAACATAGGTTTAAGCAACGTGTTAACCTATGTTTATTTTTGATTTTTTTATCCCCAACGCTCTATGTAAGTTTTTTTGGGTTAGAGAGAGAAAGAAATATACAGAGATCACGGAGTTCAGCCGAATTAAGCCTAAGATCCATGCACGAATGAGGCGTTGCCATGCTAGTAGTAAGCCTCACTACCGTAGTGCACTATTATGTCGTTTACATTAAAAATTGCGTTGGGTTGAAGGGAAAACATGTAAAAAATTGCAGTGTCGTTCCTTAGGCTTTACGTAAAAGAAAAATTAATTGAGGTAATTTTGACAGGAGACTTAACATTGATTGACATATCCATCCTTTTAGGGATCACCTCAACTTCAAATTTATTGAGAATATTTGCAACACAAATAGATTAGTACTACACTCAGCTAATAAATACGTCCTCAAAGTGTAAGGTGAAAGTAAATACAAAGCTTTAAGAGTGTCAGGTGTACATTAAGTATCGTAAATTGTACTTTTAAATAAGGTTAAAAAAATAGTGAATAGAAATATTATTCTGAGTCTTACAACTAATTTGAGAAGATATATTATATTATAA
This sequence comes from Copidosoma floridanum, assembly GCF_036245765.1. NCBI lineage: Eukaryota > Metazoa > Arthropoda > Insecta > Hymenoptera > Encyrtidae > Copidosoma > Copidosoma floridanum. The sequence goes on from NW_028321900.1 coordinate 2,176,744, forward strand.
ATTTATCCAAATTATTCAAATTACTTATACTAAAGTGGTCACTTTCAAGTTTCAGTCTCTGAATATGTAGTACACTATAACCAATAAATTTTTTATTTTTTAACTAAGTATAAATAGTGTGTGATAAATTTGAGTAGATTTTAAATGAAAGGGGATGAAATATATTACCACTAAGGGCGCAAGTGTATTAATCTAACCTTTGTATTTGTGTCTCGTCGTTTTTGCAGTAAAGTTGATTAATCTTACTTATATACAAAGTAAAGTCGCTGAAACCGTTGTGATCGCTAACCACGAAAACTACAGAACTGATTTTCCTGAAATGTTGCATACCGATTCTTGACGCTTTTTAGATGGTTTTAGTATAATTTTTATCTTGAAAAAATTAATAACAAAAGCAACATATAACCTTAATTTCTTGAAAAAATACGATAGCTTTGCGATTTAGTTCAGTTGAATCCGTTAGGTGGCGTCAAAGTGAAATCAAAACAACTTGCAATTGAAACAAATAAGTGTGGTTATAGTAGGCCCAAGGTCCGTGGAGAATACACAGTCGTTCATCGACAGTGTATGAAGCCTAGAGCTAGAAGTTGTGAAGCTGGATATCACGGCTACCATTGACAATGTTCTCTGATGGACAAGTGACTTACGTCAAACTCTATCCTGAACCACCATGATTGACGGATGCCACCAATGTAAAGACGTTCTTTACACTAACGTCTCTGGCAAAATACCAGAAAACATCTAGCCACAGCACAATGTGCTCTAGCAGTTTGGAGTCTCATGGCCATTCTTCTAACCGACCTGGTGCTGCTACCAGAGCAGATTATACTACGACAAAAAGCCAGGGAGAACAACCCTGAATTTGAGCGGCCAGAAAAACCTCTTCAGTGGCTCGTAGAAAAGGCATGTCTACAGAGAAGATATTCTCTGGAGAACGACCTGAAGTCCAGATATGTTTTGGTCAGTGGCATACCTTCTTCTAGCACGACCTCTGTAGGCAGAGACTCCGAGGGTAAGAGTCAAGCTACCCGCAGCCAGCTCTCCATTATCAAGATTAATAATGATGAATGGCTAGAAGTATCACCCCTGGCCCATTTTAAGACCGTCACAAGTATTTCCGTTCCGTACTGAACCATCAATCTCATTGGTTCTTTTAAGGCCATCTAACGTAAAACCACCTCGATAATAAATACATTTTTACTGCCATTTCTAGCAACGATTCGTCTACTAAAAAACTCTGTAAAGCAGGCCTCTATTAAATCAAGTCAGCCATACGATGGCAGATGTTATAAGTGGAGTTGTTCGTCGCAAGGCTGGGAACCTTGGCAACCAACGACCTTACATTACATTACTTTCTTGACTCTATAAACATTTAACCAGGAATCACCGATGCTCTCCAAGGTCTGTACGTGAACCTAACAGCAATGAAGGAAAAATAAGCTTGAGCAAACGTGACAGTCTCAGATGGGCAAGCATCAGACCCCAATCTCTCCACCTTGGATCACCAAAACGACTGAACTCTGCAAAAAAAGAAGGTGCTTTAGACACCAACGTCTCTAGCGTAATACCAGGAAACGTTGAGAAAGACCACTACAGCTATCTCCAATGCTTAAGAGTGTTGAAGTTTTCGTCCCAACAAGTCTGGTGTTACAACATCAGGCTGGAGAAAATCACTTCGAGGTATCCAGGTAGTCACGTTTGCTGGAAACTTTAGTCAAGAAAAAGTTTAGCTCACCGATCATTTTTAGGGCCATTGGATATCAAACTACCTTGCCAACAAATACATTACAACTTAACATAGTTGACAGAAAACTGCCTTTAGTGCTCACAAAAGTTTTAACCATGTTTATAGTCACAAGAGAGCGAATTTAAAGGAAAACTTTAAATTCTTCTCATATTTAAGATCTATGGCATCAAGAAACATTCAACGAGATTGAAGCAGCAGTGTCTTAATTGGGAAATAAAAAAAGCATTTTGTAAGAGATCTAATTTTATTATATCCTTGATTATAGTCACTCAAATCTTTCAGATAGAAACATATATACAAAACAGATAGAATAATATATATTTGTATTTACTGTGGCTTGGGGCAGTAAAAATGGAGAGATTAAGCTTCAGGACTTTGTTACTCTGGTAAAAAAGTTGTAAGATTGGAAAGAATATTTTTTTTATTATGTGTTTTATGTTAGTTTTAAATATTTATAGTTTTAACAAATAACCCTTTATATTTATTACAGCGTAAGAAAGTGTAAAACAGCCTGTGTGGGCCAGCAATTATTCTATGGTGTAAAGAACGCCAGGAACTTCTCAGCATAATTATGTTTTTTTTAACTTTTAACAGCTTGACAAAATAAACAACATGAATTCTAAATGAATACATTCTTAATAAGAAGATTTTCGTTCTGAGAAGTGTCAGGAATATATGTAAAATTTTTAACTGGAAACGTTTTACATTGCGTCTCAACACACTTCGGTGTTTTACCCAGTGAATCTCCGTGAAAGGGGGAGCTGCTAGTTAAGACATATTTGTGCCTTAAATCAAGGTACGTTCAAGAGAAATAAGTGACATGGCATTTGAACCTTGAATCATGCACACGTGCTAAAAGTTCCGCATGGAATAAAAAATGAGAACTCAAGCTCTACCCCTGGGGGACTGTGAGGCATTCACGATTGATAATGAATCCTGAAAATTAAAATGTTAAGAACACTTAGATGCTGATCTATACTAATGAGTTGACGGTGGTCAAATTAGGAAAAAGACACCCTAAAGATGATCAAGAGGAGAATGAACAACTAGTGAGAAAGAAGCGATAAAAGACTGATGTCACGATGACGTATACTAATGCGGACACAGAAAATAATTTCTTTTTGCTTAGTATCCATTGTATGCTCTTTGGAATTTCCCTAACACTTTCTTTAGTTTTGCTACTGTTGTTATTTATGTTAAAAGACATTATTTTCTGTCTTATTATATAGTTATCACATCAGTCTGAATCAGACCGTTCAAACACACACTCAATCAAACAAAAGCCCACATGGAGTTACAGTTAGAGGTTGTTACGGTAAAATGCACGTATAAAAATGTTATAAATTACTACATAATTATATTAAATGAGCCCAAGAAAGACAAGAGTGTAGACGAAATTGTTCCTCAATCAGGTAAGAAATAAGAGGCGATTTTCAGAGACATTAGTGCTGCACATAAAATACTGAATAACTGCAATATTGAGACAAATACTGTGAGAAGTTTATTTTATTACTCTGTCTTGTGAGAAAAAGTATTCGTGGAAGAGCTATTTCAGTTGCAAGCTAAACCCATCCCACACCGGAAGCAGATTTTAAGAAACAAAAATTTGCAAGATCGTTGGTGATGATAGATAGAATAAAAAGAACTTTTGGGTTTAACAAAGTCATATCCGTCCATGGGTAGTGAAGATAACCAAACAGTGTCTACGTCACAGTATTATTTAAATAATCAATTCAGTTCTTATGCTAAAGTTTTATAAATGGTAATTAGAATCAGGTTAATACGCAAGTCCAAAGCGTTGATAATATTATTGCCAAGTAATATTACTTCAAAGGTTAAAATAACCCTCCCAAAATTTACCAAACCAATCAGAAGTGAGTGGGTGATTAGATACCCACGTATGAAGTTATATTTTTACAAACTATAATATATAATTATGAATATACCTTTAACGAAACGATACTTTTAATAACCTACTGCAATACATTGAAGGTAATGCAATTATCGTTAGAGTAAAGGTATTCGGTACCTGGGTGTAGTTTTAATAAGCATTTTGATTTTCAATAAATAGACTATTGAGTGAATATATTATGTTATGGAGAAAAAAAAATTCAGAGCACAGTCAGGACACAAGGTGCCGTCAGAAAAAGGAAATTTGCTCGGTCCACCCTAAATGTGATTATTTTATGCACCACTAAATCGATTTCTAAACCTAAAAAAAACAATCATTACTGTAACTGACTTACATCTAACTGTTGTTTACTATTTTTAATAGTTCAGTCTAATACTTTTTTCTGTGTGGTCAGAACGCGTTTCACGACCACTTTCATGGAATTTCTGTATTATTGTTAAACAACTGTCTTATACACCGATAAAATTTTTAACGTCAAGCTCAAACCTGCCATATATGCTCACACACTCGTTCTTAATCATATAAAATACCCACAATATATTAAAAAAAAAGGTTTGGAAAAACATCCTGTAATACCACTTTATTTTCAATAAGAAAGTACATCGCACAATAGTGGAAGTAGTTTAACTTAAAAAATTATCTAATTTAGGAATGAAAAAATATTTTAAAAAGAAACTAAATAGTTAAATGAACAATCATTTATTCATTAGAAAATAAAACAATTGAAAAAATAATTCGTTAATGTGCATGATAAATTAAATAATTAGAAACAAATTAATTGATGGACGAGAAATAAACATTTATATCAAAAATAAGTTACAAGCCACAGTATAAACGCAGTGAGAGTGATGCAGTGAATATAAAACTTTCTTAACCATTGTGTTTATTGACACTCTCATAAGGCATTAGGCTTTTTTAAGCCTCGCAAAGCAAGCAATCAAAATCTATATGGCCATTATCAAGTAGAGAAAAAAAAACTAATTGCTGCTAATTGGCTGCTAAAACTGATCAGCCAACAAAACATGTATTATACCGATCTTAAAAATCAGAGATGGAAAAAATTACCTAAGGATTGGGAAGAGTGAAATGGATATTATCATGAGTTAAACGATGGTCATTATGTAGACAACGTTATATGTTATATACTTATTCAAGTAGACTTTCTAATGTATAAATCCATACAAATATTACTAACATATAAAATCGTTCAAACATTAAATACTACGACTTTCATTTCTTGGAGTATAACCCCGGTTAATTAGTGGCGGTAACAATCGGCTAAGAATATTATCTGTACCAAGGAAACTCTAAGATTAGGAATCAACACATAAACAATGTTAGTATTTATATATCGGAGGGTGGATTCGTTGCCCTGGGGTTGCCAATTATATAAAATATTTGAAATAATTATTAGCAAGTTTCAAAATTTATCTGTTGAATTATCCATTAATTCCTGCCCAATATACAGCAATTGTTTTTTGATTATTACTTTATTGAATTCTCATCGTTCCCTGAATATTTCCTTAAGTTAATTAATTTATTGTCTTTTTTAACTTATTTAATATCTTTCTAAATCTAATTTTTTTTTTTTTATTTATTCCTGCCCTTTTTTGGGTACGGAAAATATTCTCAATTCATGTAAACAATTTCATAAATATCTTAACAGCTATTATTCTAGTTTTTATTTTAAACTGTAAAAAAGGAACTCGCAATCATACGTGGAGGGAAAGGTTTACCTAAATAAGTACAATTGATTTTTTTTTCAATTATCTTATATTTATTCAATCATATAATTCTAAGAAAATCGTATCTTCAATTTCTATGTGTATTAGTTGTATTTGAGTAATCGCGATTCTTTACGTTAATAATGCGAAAAGAAAATATATAATATACTTGATAATATAGAATTTACTTAAAATTTTTCCACATTCATGAAACAGAAAATTTTACATAAATGACAATTCAAATTTGAATTTTTCCTCCTTAATATCTCCGCTTAAACACATTACGTTAGACTAGAATAAATTTTGAGTACAACAACGGAAGGTTAATGCTAGGTAACTACCTATCCTACCAAGTCACGTAGAATGAGGTCGTTCTCAGGACTCTTGGATGTTTTGAGCACTGCTCAAGTCGTCGACCGAAAAACTTCCCCTAAGAACGTGATCGCTAACTCTAGTGCCTTGACTACTTGGGGATGCGTTGTCTCCACGCTTAAAGCGGTCGAGCACCGAATGTCCAAGTAGGAACCTGTTAGTAGAAGTGTTACCTGTAGGTGATATGCAAACTTACTTTTTAGCTCTCGGCCTTCGTACTTGGTCTCTTTCTCTCACCTTGTCTCTTTCTCTCACCTTGTGCTCGTTGCGGTAATGTAGCGGTGCACGGAGAGTTCCAGATCTGGGTTACCGCAGATCTCCGTGTCTCAGGTCCGCTGGAAGGGGGCTCCTTTACATTGCGCGCCAGCACCTTTTATGCCTGCGTTGTTTCCTTCTTAGTAGCAGATTTTCCTTTCTTTAGGTGAATGTTCTCGAGCGTTCTCTTAACGTACTAGACGCACATTTCCCGTGCGCAGCGTTCAAATTTGAATTTTCGTTTTTTAAATAGGAATTTTATGTAAAATGAAATGTATGTATGTATAAAAAAATGTGTACCCTTGAATTGTCTATTGGACGGATTTTTTATTACAAGAAAATATAATAAAAAGAAGGATATAAATATAAATGTTAAGCGTATATCATAAATTCTAGGTGATAGAAGTGCCCCCTCGCAATACATCAATAAAACTGTAAAAAAAAAGGTTTGAGTTGGAAGGTTTTATATCAAACTAGGCTATTATGTTTTTTGTTAAAACCTGATCGAAACCAGAACCAATGCCCATTTCGTAAAAACAGAAAAGATTAGATGTAGTAAGATTAGAGTACAATTGGATTTAGTGGTGTGGTCAAATAAAAACTGTGAAATAGTCATTAGTAGTAAAGAATCTTTATTACTTTAATTTCTATTAAACCTATGTAAAAAAATATCTGATGAGTACAATTACATTGACGCTACTACAAAGGCTGTGCTCAGAAAAAAAAGTAAGAGCTTCTAAAAAATTTACTGCTACATTTAGTAGAGTTATGTAAACAATATGGTTAAAAGTATAGAGAAGTTTTGTGCCCCAGGATAAAAATTTAAATTTCCTTATCATACCCACTCAAAAATAAATACCAACTTTTATGTTACATTTAATATTCATAATTTCATACGTGCTTTAGGTAATGTTAATTCCTACTTGGACCTTCGAGCTTATAAAACAAGCTTCGCTTTAATCTTTTTTCCTTAGAAATCTATGCTGTGAGTGTTACTACATAAATTTAAGGATCTTTATAACTCAGGAGAGTCCCTTTCAGAAAAGATTTAATATTTTTATGCGTTTAAGAAATTTATTAGGGCCCTCCGACAAGATTTAAAAAATGTCCATGATCAGTAATCCGTTGAAAGCCAATTGGCAGGAGGTTAATAAATACACACAAAAGTGTACTTAAGATTCACTTTTTTTTATAATTGCAACGTTTTGCTGACCATTTACGCCAACCTTGTAAGGTTAAATAGAATTGATTACACAGTTTTAACAGACTTCCCGAAAATATACTTACAACAATATTAGAGGACACAAATATGCATTTACATCTTTGAAAATAAGATACAATAAATGTCCAGGCCATCCGTTACAAAGTCTGTGAATAGAGGGGAAATTGGGAATCTCATAGAAATGCAAAAAAATTGTTGGTTAAACTTATTACTAAAAGTGAAAAAGTGTTTTTAAATAAGAACTTTGTACATTTATAAATTTTATCAATAAGTATTTTATAATTATCAATTAGAGTTCAAGTTCTTCAGTCAATACTTATTAACACTTATTCTAATGGAATGTTGGTGAACAACGACATAATATCTAGTGATATTAATTTGTGATTAGTAGAGAATTGTGGATCTTGTGATTTTTTCACTAATTCAAAACTATTATTGACGTGTCATTTTTACTAACAGCACTTTGGAGTTCGCTATAGGTTGTTTCGCAAAGTAGTGTGACAAAGCGTTGCAACAGAAATTTATGGAAAGAGGATCATTATGGTTCAGATTATTTAAAATAGCTGATGTATTCCTTTGTAGAGAAATAATAGATTTCTTATATTAATTTTATAAGGCGATGAATATGTTTAAGTAATCATGAGTTTCAGTAGGACGATACAATAATTCTTGACAAAGAATCGCATTTTAATCAATGAATCATTTTAGAAATAATTCACATCAAACATCATAAAATTAAAATCAATAAGAAAAAAGACGCACTGTTTTCAAACAAAATATACATCTTAGTACTGCAACAGCTTAAACGTTCTAATAAAATTAAATGTACTTGACTTTCCTCACCAACGTTTGCTTTGCCGGCTATATAATCAAGATAACTGACATTGTGTACTATTATTATTCTATCGTTCGCTTCTTGACAAGTGAGCTAACATACTAACAAACGATTTATGTAATTACTCCACTCCCGTACGTAAGGTAAAACAACATTTTTAGTCTTATATTATTTTTGTTATAAGTATACTTGTAGAAAGTCTCTAAAAAGTGCGTAATTAATTTTGTGAAGCCTGATGAGGATGGCATAAAGGATCAGCGAAACGTTGCAATAATAAAAAAGCTGCAAATCTTATGTACATTTTTGCATGTATTTAGTAAGTCCCTACCGATTGGCCTGCAACTCATTACTGATCACGGACGTTTTCTTAATGTTTGTATGTGTGTTAACCTAAGAGTGAGAATAATGTGTAACTGATAAATATGTCACGTTATTTATTAAGAGTATTTGAAAAAAATGAATAGTTTTCAAATTGCTAACTGGACTAAACGTAACTAAATTATTGAAATCTCTAAATATTGTTTTAGTAAAATGTTTTTTAACGTAATGGACAAGCCATTTTAACTACTAATATCCAATAAAAATTTCATAAAAAAAAAAGTTGTAGAATTTTTTATGGATATTAAAGGACTAATAACAAAAGTATTCATTAAAAAACTAATATGGATAAATTATCCACGAAAATTAACTGAGCTCTTATACAACATCATTGCTTAAAAAGTTATTGATTCCACTAATTACCCAGATAACATCATAAAAAAATATCTCTAAGGCCTTCTGCAATGATCAGGCAAAAGTAATCTTAAACTTAACAATCACCAATATTAAGTAATTCTGACAAGAGTACTTGATAGTTTAAGCATGCATTAAAGGTACTCTTTCATTTTATACTACGCCATTTTACTCATGGCGTTTCCAGCATTTGTACATCTAGATACCATTGTCAATAAATTAAACATGGATTTGGAGTTATTTGTAAAATAAATAAATGAAATTAAAAAAAGAATACATTTAATAAACTAATACATTGCTGACCATAGAACACTATCATGTATAATATAAAGGTTTACATTGTTGGGTACTCGGTTAACAATTCGTGGAACATATGAGTTGCTGGGCAATCAAAAATGTTGCTTGGCATTGCTGGGTGTTGTTGTTGTTCTTGATGTTGTTTTTGTTGTTGTTATTGTCGTTGTTGCTGTTGTTGATGTTGTTGTTGTTGTTGTTGTTGTTGTTGTTGTTGTTAATAAAAAGTTGTCCAGTCCAGTCAATACTGTAATCTTGAGCTGTGACTTCTGTTCACTTTAGCTAATAAAGTTTGGTTTTGTCATGTAAAATAATGTGCTTTAATTGTTACTGGTAAACTTTTTGGGGGTTTGTCCAGAATCCAAATGTCAAGAGTTCCAAGGTTAAAGAAACTCTGCATCAGATACTCTCCAACTAGAAAAACAAAAGCAATGAAGAGACGGCTGGAAGAATCTAAGCCAGCTGAAAAAGAAAAGGTGAGTTGTGGAAACTTAGGATAAAACGATAGGAAAATTGAAAAGTTAACTGGTACATCAAGAAAGACAGTTACGGTACAGGAAAAACATTACTACTCAGAGTCAATAAATCAATGGCATAAGCCAAATAAGTATTGATAAAAATCCTTAGCTACAACCACCTTAATCGTCATAATCACCACAAACACAACAGTCAACACAACCATAGAATAGGAAACAGAAGCTTGATGCAGATTTTTCAAGTTAAGCTACTGATTTACAAAAATTAGTTTTAGTAGTTAGCCCTGAGAGAATTGCTTTAGTTAGAGAGGATCGAATCTTTAGAAGTTGCCGTTCAACGGGCAATTGAGGTTGAAATTTTTGAAGAAAAAAGGAGACTTTAAGGGACTAATGTTGTTGCAGAAGCATACAGAGCAGTGCAGTTGTATTTTAATCCAGGAACGAGTCAGAAAAGGGAACCTTTGAGTATCACCAATGTTTATTGCTGGAACTGCAAAAAGAAGGGCTACGAGAAATACAATTGTCCTTAACTGCATGCGTATCCAACAGATGAGGATGTTCCTATAAAGCTTAGGGATAAAGCATTTATGGTTCTAGGAAAATACGAGGTTGAAATAATTTTACTCATAGAAGTGATTTTTTTGGATAAGATAGATTTAACAGAACAATTAATAGTTTGATATTTGAGAAAATAAATTTGCAAGATAAAGATCATGTCCCTGTTCCATAGATTATGAACATACAGAACATCATTCCAGTAGATTTACAGGATAATCTTCAGAAAAATTCTGAAGAATAGGAGTATCACCAGAAATAAAAGTTTTTGGATTTGTTAATTAAGTATACAGATATTTTCAAAGATGGCAATGTCGCAGGAAAATGTGATTTGATTGAGCTTGAGAAACACTTGGAGAAAGAAACACGACCAATTAGACAGCCAGTAAGAAAAGTTCCTATTTAGAAACAAGAGCAAATTAACACTTTAATAACGAAAAAGAAAAAATAATGAGTTATTGAGAGATCATTAAGTTCTTCAGTTGTTCTCAAGAACAAGAAAGATAGCTCTACAAAATTTTGTGTTCATTTCCAGAATGCTAATGCAACAACAATGGAGAATTTATATTCTTTACCAAGATCTGATAATATATTGGATAAATTATCAGTAAAATTGTTGTTATCTAAATTTAATTTGAAAAATCGCTACTAGCAAGTGAAAATCAAGAATAAAGGTAGAGAAATCACAGCTTTCTTTGTTGAACAAAGATTGTGGCAGTTCGAAGTCATGCCATTGGAAAAGTGTAATTTTTTGGAAAGAGAAATTTAATTTCTTAATTACATTGTATCAAAAGAAGAAAAGAAGACAGATTGAGAAAAGATTATGACTGTTTTGGTACGGCTGATTCTCGCAAAGAGGGGCCCATCAAACGAAGGAATTAGTGAGATAAAAGTTTATAACTCGGAAGTACCTTTTGAGAGATTTAACATGGATATCTTAGGCCTATTTCTAACTTCTTTGCTAGACAAAAAATATCTCCTTGTCATGGTAGGTAACTTTACCAAATGGGTTAGAGCTTTCCTCTTATCAAACATGATAAAAACAATAGCTCAGATTTCCATAATTTAAGTAGTTTGTTAGTATGGTGTACCTTTAGACGTTTATACTGATTAGGGTATAAATTTTGATTTTTGTCTAGTAAAAGAATTGGCAGGATTTGAAGGAATCAAGAAAATGCGAACTTTGACTTTTCAACCACAATTAAATAGTAAGGTGGACCTCCAATATCAGACGATTTTTCATTATTCATCCAAATTTGTAAGCGAAAATCAAAAAGATTGGGATTGTTGGATCTCTCTATTTTTGTTAGCTTACAGATATTTCAAATATGCGACGACTGGGTTCTCTACGGCTGAAGTGTGCACTGGCAATTATCTTTGACTTCCACTGAATCTGATGAGAGGACCTCCTCTGAGTGATCGTGTTAAAGTTTCGTTATTTGTTGACTTTCCCGAAGGACAAAATACTTGGTTTCATAATCCACAAAGAACCAAATAAAAGAGTTCGAAACAGCACAGTAACTGGAATGGCCGGTTAAAGTTGTCATAAAGATCAACGACGCTGTCTAAACATAAGAAAATCACCAAAATATATGATAAGGATGATAGATGCAAACAGAATTGCAATGGTCCACGTAAGTAAATCGTGCTAACTACTCTGCTTTGAATTTATTTTGCGTAGTTTTTTTTATTGAAGACGTTGGGCAAATGCCAGAGTAAGAATGGAAAATGAGATCTATGAGACGTTATTCCTTATTTCACGCCCAAGTATTAAACGGTGTACATACCTTCCATGTTACACTGAAAGAATGAGGCGTAGTAGAATGAAACAAATACAAAAGGATATAAACTGCTTGGTAACTTGGCAGTGAAGTTAACGGAGAGATATTAGGATAAACGGGGGTATTATCGTGGTTGCTCCAACCAACACAGTACTCTCGAATAATGCGTATATTTTAATTGAACTGATGAGTTATGGCTAGTAAACGTTTGAAATCATTAAATCAAGTTATAGAGTACCTAATTCGTTTAATTTTAGTTCCTAAATAGTCTTAAAAACTTTTCATCTGTTTAAAAAAAAATCACGTTGGCAATAACTGGTGCACACATAACCTCTTTCGCTATGATGGTGTTATTGCGGATACTTGGTTTAGCATGGAAATTAACCACAATAACACGTGCACAACGAAAATTAAACACCTTTTTTTCAATCAATATTCATGAGTTTATACATTTATAAAAGTGTAATTCAGTAGTTTTTAAGTCCAACATTAATAAAAAGAAAAAAAATCACAACAATTTGACACACTTAATTTCTTAGACAATCGTTTAAAGCTAACCACTAAAAAAAATCGCGATAATGTTCTCGTTTACTCTAAGTCCTGCAGCTGTGAAAGAAAATTTGATTGTAGTTGGATTTACAGTTGGATGCAATGTATTTGATATCTTAGGAAACGCGTCAAGAAAAGTCAATCTTTATTCTGCCATTGTATTGATATCCTGTAGCTACAATAGAAAAAGATAAAGGCGATATATTGGAAGGCCGTATTGTATGAAGTTTCGTGGTTGTCAAGACGACAATCTGAAAGAAGAGGAGTAATGTTAGGAACACGGTCAAAAATTCATGGAACGTACGAGTTGCCACGCGATTAAAAATGTTGCTATGCGTAGCTAGGTGTTGTTGTTATTGTTGAAAAAGTTAAAAAAACAAAATAAAGTATTTTGCATCTCCCTTAGCTCAGCTTGAATACTTTCGATTACTTGATATCCAATCTTAAAATTGTATACTGCAACATTTATTTTGATAAATGATAAATATGTAATGTCGTTATTGTCATTTATAAAACTTTCCATGCACTCGCTCATTTTCGTGAATGACAAAAAAAATTTATTGTTGTATCATAAATATTTTTTATTTTAATCAAGAGAGTTTTAGTTTTTAATACTTTGAAAACAAGTAATTGTAATAAAAATACGTATAAATAAAGAAAACAAAAAATCTTCATGACTATTATACTGACATGTTAATCCTTATGATCATTGTGAATAGCTACTGGATACCTTAGATCTACTTCTAGTATATGACCATAACCATTATTTAGTCCATTGAGGAATTGTGACTTTATGATGTAGTCAACTCAATGGAAGTCTCCTTTTGATAGTGGCTGCGTCATTATACATCCGTACAAGTTATTTGCGTCAAAGTATATGAGATATCTATCTCCTTTCTTAGATTATAATCTTTATCTGTGCACTCTTTGTTGGCTTTAGCGTAGTGGTTGCAGCATTGACTTACATCTTATTTCGTGCCTTTTTTCACGAATATGGGTGTATTTATGTCACTGAGCAGCTCTAATTCGACTGGAGTTAGCTTTAGCATGGCCTTTAACGTTAGATAAGAAGTGATGTAGTAACTTGCAGGGTTTAACTTGAATGCTGCCATGCAAGTTAAGCGGAAGTTTCCAAAGATATCTGCCAATAGCAAAATTCCAGTCTTCAAGAGCACATTAGAGTGATCTCCTAACGTTTAAATTCTGATTGTACTTCAAACATTCTACGTATTCTAGTAGTCTGCATCGAAATTTTTGCCATTGTTTAAGTTTCTGTTAAATCCTTCTCTAGATAATATTTTTCTTTCTCTTAGCTTTTTCAAAGAACTAACATAGCCGTAAGAAAATACATCTTTCCTGAACAAGAGCATCGTCTGCTCCTCACTATATATGAGGTACAGTACATACTTTTATAAGATATAAGTATGAGTCGTAGCCTGTTAGGCTATTAATTATCACTGGTATAAATTTTAAATTCTGGTAGTTCATGAGCAGCACCCTCGAATTTTCCGGTCAGGTGACAATTATTAAGTACTTTTTTCTGATTATTTCTATTTAAACCACGATTAATGTGATAAACTTCAGTTTGTCTGAGCTTATTTTGTTCTGTTTGAGTCAAAATAGTTGGCTTTGGATTATCATACAACAGTTGCAGATATTCTGCAATCCTATTTAGTTCTTGAGTAAACCACTTTGTTAGAGTATCTGTATCATTATCTTCTCTTCGATAACTCTTGAGACTTTATTGGATGTTGTCAAAGCTACATCTCACGTAATAACCAATACATTAAGCTTGATACTATAAAAATGCACATTCTTAAAAGATTTAAGTAAACACTTAATGTCAGCATGGATGACGTAAGGAACTTGTTTAGCAGAATTTAAGTTTTTAGGCTTTAAGATATTGATTTTTCATTGGCTTATCTTCAGAGTAAAAAAAATGTTAACTCCCATCACAAACTCAATACCTCATTTTTTTCTTCAAGATCTTGTCTGAAACTAAACTTAATCGATTTTTCATCCATACTCAATAAATTATTAGCTTCTGGAACATTATAATAAAAACTATAAAACTATGAATGATAAGTAAATTTACACAACGGTCTTCGTGGAGAACATATGATATGGTAAGACTACATGTTTATCACTATGTTTTGTAACATCCACACAATAATTGTAACAGCCATTTATTACCCAAATGTTTCCATTTGTTTTACGGAAACTAAAATCTCTATTGCATTACAGTTTAGTTGACTTCTATGAAGTTTATAATGACTCACTCACTCTCTGAGCATTTTGATACATGAAGTCTAACGCAGATAGAACTGCCTACATGAAACACTTACCGTCATCATGATTTACATTAAGACAAGCTTTTTTAATACGTATACGCTAGGTAACTACAGTGGACAACGCCGCCAGTTGACAAAATATTTGAATAATTAGGTGAAAGAAACGAGTGACACATACTAAATCCGCTTTTTTTCCATTTTTATTAATGTTCATGATGACTCTAATGCATGCATATGGTTGCAGTAAAGAAATTAGTGTTCTGAAAATGCAAAACCAAGGTACATTATAAGTAAAATTTTTCTGAGGCTTTTGTAACATGAATTAAAAACTGCGTAAACAAATTAAGTTAAACACATAAGTAAGTAGGAGAGTCGATAGAGTAGGGATTCTCTAGGGAGCTGTGGGAACCAGTGGATCTAATCGTTGATGTTGTGTAGTTAACTGTCTGATTACAGAAAAAAAGTCAGGAGTTAATGTGCAAATCAATTCATGACAACTTAAAGAATAAATAATATCCCTAAACATTTTTTAAACTACTTTTTTTTAACCTACGCAAACATTACCTCTATCTTAACATCATAATCATTTGTATTAGTTTCATCGCTGATAGAACTAAGAATTTTACTTAAAATACGGCATCTCTCGTTTCTATCATTTAACTACTTAAATAAAAGTCCTTGAGGTGGCACGAACGCTCTACGCCAGAGATAGTGTTCTAGCGTACATAACCTTGTAATTGTATGTATCACAGGGTTAAACTTGTTTATATTGACTACTAAGCTCATTATTTATTGAAGTATTCAACCAGAATCTCTTTTTCAAATTCTTACATTTTATGTATGATACGTTGCTTCATAATTATTTCAAACCAATCGCCATCTGCGTCTGTTAGTTTCAAAATTTTAGCATTATTAGTATTAGAATGTTTCTGATCCATGACTTTTCTATCATTTTTTAGTATTATGTATCCTGTAGGAAGCTTAATATTACCTTTAGAAGCGCTGTGTTTTTATAGGGCACTGGAAACTTAGAACAAAATATTAACTCTAGCATTGTCTACGAAGAAAGCAATATTCGCAATATTCATGTGTCCACGATTAATTATTACACCAATTGCTATACGACTCTTAAATGCTGAAAGTAATTTTTTTTTCACTGCACACTAAAAGTATCTACACTGTTTTACCTATTAACAATGTTCGGTGTATTAGGATCATTAGCGCTGTTTTATTCACTGCCATTGTTCTGCGTACTACAATTATCTGGATTATTTTTGACACTATTACTGCTCTATTCATTTGCCCTTGTTCTCGGTTCACTGCTGCTCTGAAAGGTGCCACTGTAATTCTCCGTCAATCTTCCTCAGTAAACTGTTCAACTTCTCTTAAACATAGAGAAAAGCAGCCCAGATAAGAAGGAAAATGACATGCAAAACTAATCGTTTTTCATTCCAATACTTTCTGTAAATGGTCATGCAAAACTTTTGCATAAAGAACGAACGTTCAATACTTTGCTTCAAAGAAATTTTAATGGTATACTTTAAAATTCAGTAAGCACATCTTATTCTAGATTGATTTTTGTCATTCAATATTTCCTAAAGAATTCCAAATATCATTAACGTTATAGGATTAAAGAAAAAAAGCTGGTTGTAAGAAATACTATCTGAACAGTGAGCTCTGCGGTAAATATACTTCTGTCACATTTTCAATGCTAAATATTTAGAATACACTGTTATCAGCAAAACAAATACAAAGTATAAAGTATGATTTAGCACAACAGTTTGGGCTTCTAAAAATGCTTCTGCATTAAAGAACTGGCTGCTTATCTTGAGAGATCCAGACGATACAATAATTTATATGTAGTAAACTTTGATGATGATTTGTAAAATTTTTAAATAAACTTGAAAATAAAATCTTAGGAGAAAAGTATAAAATTATTCTTTACTGGTAGGAGTGGGAATAGGGACCACACCTTTTTTTAAAATAAATAACCAGTAGTTTTTGACCATAAATAATGAAAAAGTTTTTACTTCTTAATGTATTAACTGAATTAAAAATTGACATTTTACCTTTTTTTAAAGTACCCAGTTTGTCGTTGATACGTAAAACTAACACTTATTGTATTTAGATACCACTAACAAATACTCTGATCATAGTCGAGATATTAATAAAATCTTATGATGGTTTATCTTGTTCAGGTTACTATAAAAGACTATTGCCGTTATATCTTGATGGTGTTGGGGGATAAATCTTCTATGCCTGATGTGTAGCACTGTTGATACAATTCATCTATTAACTATTATGTGATAAGGTCAACGTACAGAGACGAAAAAGTGTGTATGATTAAAAATACAAACAGTGTAAAAAGTCATTAACAGGTCTAGGAAGTGAACTAAACAGAAGTCAAAAGATCTAGAAAAAAGTAATAAAAAATAGTGATCCAGTACAAAGAAAAACATGAAGTATGCAAAATGGTATTGTGAGAAAGAGTTATCTGACGGCTATAAGCACTTGTGATTAATTAGGTACATTAGTGACATGCAAGATCTTGAACAGCATGAAAAATATTTAGCTCTAGAGAAATCAGCTACACTACCACTACATTCTGATGGTAAACTTGTGGTATTTCTTTTTGAATAGCCGTTTCCATGGCAACGACTCTCCGACAAATATAGAGGAGAAAACTTATGGTTGGAACGCTGTTTCCAGGGTTTACTGTAGAAGTTATGAAATATCAAATACAATACTATAGGAACTATTCAGCTCATTGAGGAAACAATGGTTGGAACGATTTAAATTCAATGTTCGTGATATTACATCTTTGAGCTATCTTCCAACTGATGAAATGAAACTGGCCACTGTTCGCCTACATTACAATGGGACATAATACGACTGTATAAAAAGTATTTCCTAGATTGACCTGAATTCACGGAATGGATGTAAACATTGCTTTCATTGTTTAATAAATCTATTTAATATTTATAATACAATTTTTTACTGTCAACTCACCATCTGGCTGTAAATAGGTTGACTAATAAGATTTTCTTTGCTACGCTTGTTTTCGAGAGGTAAGATTTAATGATTGAACCTCACAGATTAGAGCGTGTGGTTAGGGCTTTTATCATTTTACAAATCGAGCAACTAAAGTAACCAAATAAAAGACGTGAAAAAGCTCGTTAAAGCACCTTATGGGTATAAAACAGTAGTAAAATCATTTTAAAGGTTTTTTAAAGTATTACAAACGTAACTTGAAAAGTAAGGTGCACATCCAATTGAAGATAAAAAAACTTTTATTATTTATAAATTTATCTTAATGGAATGAAAATAATTTTTAAACACATTTCAAAATGCATGCTTATTTTGTTTTAAAGAAATTTATTTTGCATTACATTGCCATTAATGTATGTTTTGTCTTGTTTCTATTTATTTTTTTTTTACGTAAAAGATATAGTTTTTAATTTATTGATTATTACATTCTTGTTGTTTATTATAATTGCTTATAATTTTTTGCTACTAGATATAATTTTTATTTGAACATTTTAACGTGATCTTTAAAAATTTATTTGTTTAATATTGATGTTTCTTGAAAGCTGTACTATCATTCAGCTTGTACAACTGACGTCTTAATTTGAGTCTCTTAAGAATAAAAAATTGATAAGACGATTTGGACTGTGCTATTTTAAATTGTAAATTCCTTTTTTTTTGCGTGAAATACATTCGCATTCAATGTCACAGAACCTAAAAATTTTTAATTTAACTCAGTTTATTGTTGACATTTTTCATCATGAAGCAACGACTGCTATGCATTTTTTGTATTAACCTAAAGGTAGTAACATCATTTGACCCTTGGAGAAACAATTATTTTAAATTTTTTCTTGATAATAATAAGCCCTTAAACAATAAGAACATTTATATATAGTAAAATAAAAGAATACTACATTAATACATTTATATTTTATACCACAAAAATAATGTAATACGCACTGACCAAAAAAATTTGTTTATTGTTACGTGTATATTCAGTTTCTTCGTTGTTGTCTTGATTCGGATAAGTTGAGAATAAGGAAAAATTAGACTGATAGTTAAAATGTTATATCTAATAATTTATGTTAAAAAGGTATTTGAACATAACAAAGTGTAAGTACACTTTTACTACTAATGCAGAGAGAGAGCTTGGGAAACGTGCGAGAAGTAGGCAGGATAGGGCATGAGTGGCAAAGCGGGTGTATTTGTCACTTGGTATTTTAGAAGATTATATGCATCTTTAAGTGTAATTTTCTAATTTACTTAACTTAACATAATAATAGTATTTTTTGCATAAAATAAAAAGTTGAATGGGCAAGGTTTGTATTAAATATGGGAAGATGCAAATTTTTCTAGTAATAAAGTTAGCGGAAGAAAATTTGAAGCAGCTAAATAAATGGAAAATACTTGACTTGTAATTATGTGAGTAGGTGCATTTGAAAGCTTGAATCTTCTACTTTGATTTTCTATTTTTTAATTTTTTCTGGCACATTTATATGAGAAGTTATTATAAAACAAAAAAGTCTTAAGTCGGGATTAAAGTGTCACCATGCGGTGGGCATAAGTAGCACGGATAACTATGTCGTGCATCACCATGCACATTGGAGAGGTATAGGTTAAATGTTGGTCGAGTAAGTCGTTAGATTATGTTTGTTTGTATAAAAAAATGTGTCTTTTGAGCAACGTATCTTGAAATAAAAGAAATTATATTTTTAACTATGTATCTATTAGATAAAAGTTCTAAAATTCTAATATATTTAAAAATTCTAGTTCAAATCAAAACAGCTGTTAATTTAAAAACTTGTATTTTCAGTTTAAGTTCAAGCAATCAAAGTTTAGTGTGAATATGTATACGCAAGTGAAAAGTGATAAGAACTTGTGATGAAAATACACCATGGATTAAGATATACTTGTACTATTACTAATTTTGCATGCCATAAAATTTTATGAAAAAATGAAAAATTGCTTACTTGTGATAGAGCTTTTAACTATTTCTTATTTTTTTACATATATACATATTATAATATGAGTGTTTTATCATTCTCAAAAGAAATTTAATTGCTTATTGAAAAATATGAAAGCGTCAACAAATTTATAAATATTATTACAGTGCACATAATATATCTCCCTCATGAACTTCGGGCGACCCATGCCCTACCCTGTGCTTCTCTGTGTCCTATGGTAAGGTATTGAGTGTCACCTTTTATGACTTTATAAAACAGTCTAAAGAAAACAAATAAAACAAGTTAGGAATTTTTAAGTTTTTGGAACGTTTTAGTTTGATGCTGAGCCAAATAAGAATATTTTTCTAAATATTTATGTGTTCAAATACTATTGCTTACATTGCCTAACAAAGTTAGGGTACCTCTCATGCGCTACCCTCCCTACACACTTCGGCAATTTCTCGTCTTCTCTGACGCCAAACGGCAAAACGGACACAACTCACGCAACGTTACCTTACCTTGCACAAATTCTTCCACACTTATACTGCTATCTAGTTACGCTGCATACTGTTAGACCGTGGAATTTTTAACATTATTAAGTTAAGATTTTTGACTCGTAGAATGACCATCTTTTTAACTTGCAGATACTTAGACTGTTATAAGATTATATTTTTGTAAATCAATATGTGAGAAAAAAGATGGGGCTACATGAAAAACGAAGATCCATAGTATTCACTACTTAGGTTATTAAGTGATTAACAATATTCTCAACTACTACAATAAATTTTCTCTACAATCTAAGAAATAAGTTGAAACTATAAGTAAGTCTTTAAAATACTAAAAAAAAATCTTGTACTAAAGAAAACAACAACAGCAAAAATTATGTTTGGAATGAGTCCCCTGATTCACTATGTAATATAGGTAGCTGTGTATACATATGATCTTGATCTAGAAGCTTGATTATTAAAGTCAATTGAATTATATTATTTGTTTTATTCTGCTAAGCTCTCAACAAATTAAAAATCTCATTCTTGGATGTGTTACAGATACATTAGGGAGAGATTACCTAAATCAGTAGGAGGTGAAAGAGGAGCTGCAAGGGTTTGGGCTGTAGCTCGCTTATATATAAAATTTGGTAAAAAATCTCGAAAACATAATCAAATAACTATGACAATTGAGGAGGAGCTAAAGGGAGCAAGGGAGGGAGCAGAGACTCAGTATTGTCTGTACAAATATGTATTCTAGAAAGATATACATTTTTACACTATATAGTTGTAATAATGTTCAGCAAGTGTTTGCTCCCCCTCGCTCCCTCTTTTTCACTTAGCTTTCCATCTAATAAGTTAGTTTTTCTTTTATTCTGTTGCATATTTTCACTAAGCTTAAAATTTGTGCTGCCTCCTCCGCCTTTCCTCATTAAATCCTCCACCAGTCCGTTTGTACCTCCTCCCTCTTACATCAATTTCTTTAAATTAATGAATGACTTTTTATACCAGCAGAAATAAACTAGTTAATATAACTCCTTTATTTTGGTTAGAGACAATATTTGTGAGATAAGGAAATACCTTATTTTTACTTTCTAGAAGAGCCATGTCATACTCTTTTTTTCATTTTTTGTGCATTTTAACTTAAAAACAGAGCAAACAAAAAAAATTTCTGTTACAAAGGCTTCACTATGAGATGTATAATATATCCCGGAAAAAGTAAAAACAAAATATGATAGCACCACCATAAGATGTTGTTTTTGTGACATCCCATGTCATATACTTAATATTTATAACTTTGAAATACAGAGTTCCGTTTTTGAGTTATGAAAAGCAAAAGGTCAGCAATCTCCAAATATCAAGAAGTACACCTGCTTCTGCAATTGCATGACATATAACATACTTCTTTTGAAACAAGCTACCATTGTAAAACTCGACCTAGGCGTGCAACCTCCAACAACTTAATAAAGCGCTCATCTTACAACATCAATCCACAGCGGTGCATCCAAAAATAAAAATAGTCAACAATTTCAACATTCTCAACTGTGTACGTCAACCAGGAATATTATACAGAATTTCGACAAAAATTTGCACTGAATGTAAGATCCAAGAGATCAGAAGTTTTAACCGTCAGTTACTGTGTAATTATTGCACCATAACTGTGCTCTAGTCAATCAAGAGTAATTCGGTTAATATCTCATTGGTTCTTCAGATACAAAACTTGACGTGTCCTTCTTAAGTGCAAGAATATAAAAACTCCTTGTACATCACAACATTCATCTTCTTTCTTTTATCAAGTGTTCCAAAGAAACTACAAAGGTTAAAGAGTGAGTTCTGTTGCGTTTTTCAAGCGGATACAAGACTTAGTTCAGTGATTAAGTTACATGTTAGAAGCGTACATTTCAAGCAAATGCGATACTTAGTTTGGTGACTAAGCTGTGTGAGAAAAGCTCAAGAAAACGAGGCCACTATAAACTCTCCTAAAAAGTAAATTGAGAGGAAACAGGAAAAAAATACGGTCGACTTGGGTTCCAATGTTAAAAGTAGCAGCCTAATTATAATTATCACCACAAGTACTCTCGTGCAGGATTAGGATCATTGTTGTGTTCAAACTTGTAAGATCTTGCGACTGCGTGCACGCAAGCAGTGGCTAACCAATAATCATAGAAGTAAGTTAAGTTAAAAAAACATTAAATCATATAAACATTGTAAATGCAAATCTAAAACTTTATTATTTATATTATTTGTAAAATCGATAATTAGCGTCTTTTCCAAATTTATCAAGCAATCAGATAAGACATAACTCGGTTGTTGATTAAATTTACTTTCGTACTTGAAAACCATTTGAATTACTAAATTATATGAAACATTTTAAGATTCAATATTTTAATGGATTGACACATAATTCTTACCTGAAGGAATAAATCGATTGTCAAGGAATATTTAATTAGCCAACATATGACAAAGACTTTTACAAGGGCATGAGATAAAAAGAGGAATAAGATACGCTACTATCGTATGACACTAGACATAAACTTAAATATTAGATCAATGCCAGCTCGGCGTATACCACTCTATACACATCGCTCAATAAAACTTAACACTACAACGCTGAGTCAACCATTAAAAATAAAAGTATACTGTAAGTTAAAGCAAATAAGGCCTTTGGGCTGATAGCTGTTTCCTGACAAACAAAAATTAAATTCGTTTGATAGTAGAATGAATCTATGACCTACGCCCTTCACTTATTGAAGTTCAAACGAAACATTTATAATAAATTTGATGTCTTGAGTTAATATTTGTATTTGTATGTCGCTCGTAGTACAATACTATTTAGCACTTATTTCTTAACAAAATCGAAATAAGTAATATTAAATTGAAACTGGTATTGTATATAAACCTTTTATTAAATAAATTGGAATAATGCCCTGCTTTCTCTGCTATCGCTGGAACCACTTTCGGCGGGCCTCCTTTGCTGAACCTCGCTCTTAGCGTAGTCCGATACTATTGATGTTCTTGATACGCACTCAAGTTGCCTCAGCCAACACGTTATGCTTTACGTTTATAAGGTACTCACGAGTTGCGAGAGTCAAGAGTTGACTGAAACTTTAGAGGACAGGTGACAGATGTAAAGAGAGCGATTTTTCCTCTTGATGGTGCGTTCTTATAGCATCAGAGCGAGTAAAAAAGGCCTTTGGTTGACTGAGGTCAACCAATGAGCGATGTTCTTCCAGACTGCGTTGACAGTAAAACAGTAGGCTTGCACGATTATGCTACATGTTATGTTTTCACATATAAGGAAATAACAATACAACAGTACCAATCGCATTTTTCTGACAAGTGCGATTGAGTTTTTTGGGTCAGTGATGATGAAAGCTCGCATGAGCAATATAAGAGCGCCAAATACAAGTTCAATTGTGACAGTAAGTGTACAAATTTTGAAATTAATTTTTCTGGGAATTTTACAATCAATTGTGAATACAATAAAGTAATGTGTGAATTACAAATTTTAAGTTATTATACGTTAACAAAATTGAGCAATTTATAAGCAAGTAACTATTCATTCATTCATACAAGACGATTCATTTATTCATTCATACATGCATTCTTACAACAAGACTGACTGTATTCTATGTCAGCATGTTATGAAGCATTTACCTTGAAGCTTATACACACACGCTCACACATAAGTGAAGTACGAGCTCTTCTTGTCGTATGAGCTTGCTTAGTACTCAGGATGTAACACCCCCCTCCTTCAGATTCTTGCCGCCATCGGTAACTACAAATCAATCGAGAATTTCAATGAGCTGATGAGACGAATAATTACAATATATGTCAATTTTCCTTTTTCTTTTTTATTTGAAAAATGATTAATCAATTATTTTACACTCTTGCTTTCATTGCAAAGCAGTGTAAGGTATTAAGTTGTTAAATAAACATTCGTGTGTTCGATATTAGTTATGCTGTGTGTTTTTACCATGTAATTGTGTTTTGCCAGTTTAATGATTGAAGTATTATATTTATGGTACAGGTGAAATGTTTTTCAGTGACATATAGTGAACATAGTAGTGATAACGTTTGCTAATACAATAGGATTGTGGTTAAGCATTATGGAACAGAAGGTAAGGGAAGAGAAGAGGAGCGATGTGATTACATTTTTATTGCTGATTTCCTTGTAGACGTTCTTGGCTTGAAATCAACCATAGAAAGTTTTTCTGTAAATCAAATATAATATTAACTATGTATGATTACTGAATTTGTAAGCAAAATATTTTATATATATATATATATATATATATATATATTTCTTTCTTTTTTTCTGACATGTTAGTTCTTTTTAACTGGGTGGAATAATCGTAAGTTTTTATGACGTCAGTACTTTCATATGCTACTTACTGAAGAGTTATATTTCGTTGATGATTGATTTTATAACTATAAATATACATATATATATACTTTTTTTTTCATAGGTAGTAACGTTTTACTTTGTCAATGTGTTTTTCAATTATTCTTGAATTTCCTAATTCTAATACGACGTTATTATTACTAGGTATTTCTTTAATTTTGAAAATTCCGTTATAAAATCCATCTAATTTTCCTTTTCGGGGTTCCTTGAGAACATAGACTGTCATTTCAACTTTCAAGTTCTGTGGCTTTGACTTATTGTTGTAACGTGTTTTTTATTTTGTTTTGATATTTTAACTCTGTCATGAGCTATTTCTTGTTTTATACGTAAACAGAGGGCAAGGTCACTGTCATATCAGCTGTATGTTTCTAATTTGAATTCGTCTGCAAGTGAATTTGGAAAACGTGCCTGTCTACCAAAGACAAGTTCGAAAGATGTAAAGCCTGTTGCTAAATGTGAAGTATTATACTCATGCATGGCAAAAGTAACCGTTTTATCCGAATTATTTTTTTTTAGCATTGGTTCTCAAAAAATCGTTTAACATAACGTGGCTTCTCCCTAACGAAATATTTGATTGTGGGTTATATGCACTAGTGAGCGCTAAACGGAATCCATAAATTTTTGATACTTCTGTCAATACTTAGTTAATAAATCTTTTCTATCTGTCACGGAAAATAATCCTAGGAATACTGAAAGTTAAAATAAAATATCTAAATGACACATCAGCAACAGTTATTGCTATATATATGGAACAGGAACTGCAATAAAAAATTTTGTTGGTACGCATTGCATTGTTAAAATATACTTATTTCTAGATTTACGTTGTGGGAATGGGCCTACTGTATCTATTGCGACGTTGTTAAATACATCTGATGGTGTGTCCGTAATTGCCACAGGTTCTCTAGTTTTTGTGTGGACTTATTTTTGTTCCTATCAAATTTTACATTTTTGTATGTATTCGGCTATGTCGTTTTGCATTCCTTTCCAACAATATTTTTCTCTCATTCGTCTATAAATTCTTACTAATCCTTTATGACCTCTGAATAAGCTAGTATGACATTCACCTAATTTTTTCTTTCTATCTTCTAGGATTAGATAAGAACATGCAACAAAACAAATTTTTACTGTAAGGGGAAGGTGACATAATTCTTCGTATAAAATTGATGACATTTCTCACCTAGGGAGATTATCGGTAAGTTCACCTTTCCTAGAAGTAGGAGTGGTGTTAACTTCTTTGACTGATATTGCATCTGCAAGATTTTTAAAGCAGGTATGTAAAATGCTGGGTTTTATTTCATCAGTAAGGTTTTTGTTCACGACTAGTGAAAATATGTAGCGATTTCGATTTTTCGTAGTAATAACGTCTCTCAATTTTGATTGAACATCTAATAATTCTTCTTTTGATTTAGCTCCTATATCTGATAGTAGTTTATTGCTAATTGATTTTAAATCTCTAGTTTCAGAAATTAAATGGATGCAGTTATCCTTTGTGTAAGTTAAATTTTCACGAGTACTTAAAAAGGTTTATTTATTTGTTTCATAAGTTACATTAGAGGAATTTTCCACGGGACTAATATTTCTTGTTACTTTTTCGCTACGAGGCAAGTTCCAATTTTGCTCAATGGGTTCTAACGCTGCTGTATGGCTTGCTTGCAGTAAAATATTTTGCTTGGAAGTTTTTATGGTATCATAATCAGTCTTATTTTCTATGTTTTCCGATTGAGAAGGGTTGTTGTCTCTTTCTTCATTACTATTTTGTTTTATAGGTGATAAACTTCTTCTGTATAGTTCATCATTAGAATTTTGTAATTTATTTTTGGTACGACTATTTCTGTGTGATTTAATTGGAGATTTTGCTCTTAGGGGATCTCCGTTTGCAATAAATTCGTTCATTATTTCACATATCCAATCGCTTGCTATAGTATGAGAGATTGAATTTTGAGGTGACGACGTACTTGAATTTATTTGTTCTTGATTTAAGTAACTGCCGTCATGACGTTCGGTAGGGCATGTAGGTGAAGATTGTACATTTCCAAGAACGCTGTTACTTGGTATTCCATTTTTCTTATCGTAACTATCCCACCATAATGAGTTTTGACTACATTTTTTAGTAAATCCTTCTCTGTTACAATCTTTATTACTGTTAGTGTTATTTCTTAAATTGGATAACTGCTCTTTATTTTTATTTGTATTGTTTACTTGGTCTTGTACGAAGCGTCGAAAAGTAGATTGAAATTTTGGTTTTGTTGTAGTTAAATTCAAAGTTTCTTCATCAGAAAAAGAAGAGTCTTTATCTTGTTAAAACATTACAGATTTTTAATTATTGTCATTGGTTTGGGATGTACTGAGTTTGATTGGAATATTAGTTCGTATTGGAGAAAAACCTACTTTTTTTTTATTATTTCTTCAGTTTCACTGATTTTCGTTTTTGTGACTTGAGTTTTCTATTATATTCTGGGAGATCTCTTTTGCCAGTGCATTTATTAAGCTTGGCATAAATGATCGTTCTTGTAATGGTATGGGCACGTTGAATTGTGGGTCACTAAACTGTGAAGTAGACGAGGTGTCAGTTTGGATGACAAGTCTTTTATTTGAGCTCTTGGTGTTTCTTTCCTTCGTCTCGCTTTCAATCTTGCCACTATTATAGGTGCATTTAATTCACCTTGTCCACCTTTCACATCCCAAGGTACTTTCAATAGTGTATCTTTAGGTTTATTTTTTCTTACATTAGGTGATGATTGTATGCTTTCAATGGTATCGGAATGAGATTATTTGGTTGTTGACATATTATGGCGAGCTTTCGAAGTTTTAGTTTGTTTAGGTTTGATAGGTAGCAATTGAGCTTTTAATAATATTTCTTTGTCCACAAAATTATTTTTATGACTTTTATCTTCATTCCATTTTATTGGATTTCTTAATGAGGCGTTCGCGTTTGTATTAAGCCTACCAGGTTTGAACTCATAAGCATAGCTATAAATATTGTGTACATACTTTTACGGGTTAGTATACTTTAATATAAAAAAAAATATAGCTATAACCTCGAAGTCTTGCTCTTCATCTATTTGGCCTACTTTAATAGACTCAATCCAGGATAGTGGTTCATGATCTCCGAAAACCGTAAATTTCCTGCTGTATAAGTAATGTCGAAAATATTGGGCTGCTACAACTACTGCTAAGCATTCTTTTTCCGTTGTAGAATAGTTTTTTCAGCCTTATTTAGAGTTTTTAACATAAACGCAATTGGGTGGTTTTTTCCTGGTTCACCTTGGCTTAATACTGCCCCATTAGCTATGTTAAATGCGTCTATTGTTAATATAAATGGCTTATTCAAAAGTAAGTTTACAAATTTTAACATTAATCCTTCTTAGGATTTTACAATCAATTTTAAATATAATGAAGTTATGAGTGAATTACAAATTTTAAATTAGTAAACATTATCATAACTGACCCATTAATAAGCAAGTAACTATTCATTCATACATACAATACGATTTATTCATTCATACTTACGTGCATTCTTACAACGAGGCTGGCTGTATTCTATGTCAACATATTATGAAGCATTCACCTTAAAGTTAATACACACACGCGTACACATAAGCGACGTACGAGCTCCTCTTGTCATATCAGGTTGCTTTATATTCACAATACGTCTTATCTAAATTTGACGGATGGATAGCTTTTAGTTATAATATAATTCGTATTTACTTGGAATGTAACGGGTATACACATAAAGTAGTGAGCATTAACTGCTATAGATTGTAAATAATTTTAATTTTTGAAACGTACTTCCCAGAGAAACTCCATTCAAAATAGTATACTACACACGTCAAGAACGTTGGATATCCTGGCGTCCATGGCGTAATGTCTTCGGCTTTGCTTCGGCCGTTCACTATGCACGCTAGAAAATTCAGCATTCAGGCTTTGTATCATAAAATACTATTCTTTACGGATACAGTTTCAGGATTTTTGATCTATAATGCTTTTTCTTTTTCTTTCTGTTATTAAAGTACTTTATCGTTTAACTCTTAACAATTTTTTTTAGGCTAATTACATAAGACAATCGGTTTTACTAAACAACTTATTATTTTACTACTACTTAAGACATTAATAAATAATGTTCATGAACGAATCATTTATCAACTACCCAAATCGCTGAGTTAAATAAGGCTTAGTTTTACAGCTTGTTAATCAGAGCATTCAAGGATTAATAAAGAGTTTCCTATACTATCGGTAAGATTATGTTGATACTATAACAGCCGTGTTCCAGGATTTATTCTATGTAGCTGTTTTATTATTTAATACGTAAATCAGTAAGGTTTCTGACTGTGTCTTTGGCTTATAACTGATAGTTTAAGAAAATGAGAAATAAGCTTATGTTTTTACCGTGAGTCATCTCATCTTCCTCCTTAAGCCCCAAATCATGTCGCTAAATGTGGGATTGA
This sequence comes from Copidosoma floridanum, assembly GCF_036245765.1. Classification (NCBI taxonomy): domain Eukaryota; kingdom Metazoa; phylum Arthropoda; class Insecta; order Hymenoptera; family Encyrtidae; genus Copidosoma; species Copidosoma floridanum. The sequence goes on from NW_028321900.1 coordinate 2,205,791, forward strand.
TTAATCATGAGAAACAGTAAAGTTAAGCGTTAATAATTTTTTTCATAAAATATATTTTTTTTATAAATAAGGTTTATAAAAATCAGACTCTTTCTACAGTTTATTCGTCTACAAAGACCGTAAAAACAGTACGAGTTATAACTGAACACTGTTACTAAAAAGTTTAATAATTTATTGTTAATAATTATTTTATTCATTACAAATCTTAATTCAGATACTGAAATTAAGGCGCTCGCGTTTAAGGTGCACAAAATTCATGGTTCGGGTTATAAGATATTGATATAATAATTTTCATTTAAATTTTAATCTATATTTACAATTGGTTGCCAAATAAGTATCCTACCTAAGCATCGCCACATCTTGCCTGTTTTTTTACAGGCTTTGATACATAATGTATATATGACTTCGATTTGCAACATATATTTCATTATTTGTATCATTAATTTTTCATCGGACGACTCTACTATGAGAGAGTCATCCACCTGCCTCCCCTTTTCTGTGGTATCGTTGTTCTTAAATATTATCTGCAAATCTCTATGACACGGCGAGAGGCATTTTACAATAGTTGCCTACTTATATAATATCCTAGTAATGAGGTCATATAAGAAACACCACACTGTCACCCAGGGAGAAGTGACAGAGCGGAATCTTTAACCTGAGCCCTCCAGACTAGAAATAAGCGCTCTACCACTGAGCTACTAAGAGCTCCTAACGCTGCGTGCTGAGCGCTGGAGCTTAAAACAATACCAGAAGCCATCATCAGACACCGTAAGCATCACTGCATAATTTTAAGAACACTCCTATATGCACTATGCTATAAAAGTTAAGCTTGCAGCTAACTCAACGATAAGACTTTTCCTCGAACACTGAACGTAAAAAAATCTTGTTTTCTCACTACCTTACCCTGAAATTTGAGTTTTGGTGTCAGTGTACAAGGACAAAAGCCAATGTTCCTTCCCTATCGACACTACATCTGTATCGCGTAGAGGGGTCGGGAGAAAAAATTCCCTGCTCCCTACTTATTGTTGCAAAATCGTGGATGATGAGTGGCACACAAATATAAAGGCGTTGAGTTTAGAGACGACATAACCTCAAATTCTTGTGTTTTTGATATTTCTCTATAATATCAAAGTGGATAATTTTATGAAAATACATAGCGTATTTGTTAAATTATGACCCGTATGTAGAATGTAGTTTTTAATTTTTTATCTAGAAATAACTTTAAAAATTATTCAAAAAATACAAAATGGCTAATCAAAAGATAGATTAACCGAACATAACTACTTATAGTTGCGCGGGCGTGTACGCAACTTTGATAAGCAATTTTATTTTCATTAGGCATTATGCCAATAATGTGCTTATCAAAACACAAGACCTTTGTGGCAACAGTATAAGTACTATACACTTTTTAAAACACATATTAATGAACATATTTATGAAAGTATTATTTTATTCTGGGCTCAAATTTTTTTTTTTTTTTAATGTACCAGTCATCAATAACTTTTAACATTTCATTGTAACAATTACTAACTCTTGCTCTTCCTGTTAATTCGTATATTTCGATTGTTTCTAAAGTTCTTACTTCTGTAGCCCACCATAAGTGATGAAAGCTATTTTCGTTTTGTCTGACAATTCTTCATAAGTCATAGAAAATTTCTGTGGATTTATACATAAGACATTTCACGTCAACTAGACTGGAAATAAAATTTTTTTATAAAATTTTGCATATAAATAGCTTATAGTAATGTTACGTTCAAACTTCTGTAAGTAAAGGGTGGAGCTCGTAAATTCGTTCTACAAACAAATCAATTTCATTTTTGTTTATCAGGAATCAGTTGTCAGCCCAAAGGCCTTATTTGCTTGTACTTACAGTAAACTTTTCTTTTAAATCTTTGACTCGGCGTTGAGGTGTTAGGGTTTCACCTTGTGATATGTATGCAGTTGTGTTGTTGCATCATACGTAATCTGGCGTTAACCCACTGCTTTAATTTATATCTTATGTACTGCAACAGTAACGTGTTTGATTCGTCTTTTGATTTCACGTACTTGCTAAAGTCTTTGTCATACGTTGTCTATTTAAATCCTCCTTGATAATCAGTTTATTTATCAAGGTAAGAATAGTGTGTACGGTTAGAATTTTTAATCTTAGAATATTTTAAATAATTCAGTAATTAAAATATGCTTGAATTTAGAAAGTAAATTTATTTAACAAACTAGTTATGTCTTATCTGATAATTTAATGAATTAAAAAAAGCCAAAAATAGTTGATTTTAAGAATACCATGAATTAAAAAGTTTCAAATTCGTATTTACAATGTTTTTAAAATTTATAATTTTTCTTAACTTAATTTACTTATATGATAGTTGATTAGCCACTGTTTGCGCCTACGCAGTTACAAGATCTTACAAGTTTAATAACAACGATGGTCCTGATCCTACATGAGAGTAATCGTGGCGATAACAATTATTAGGCTGCTACTTTTAACATTGGAACCAATTTAAGGGTTTCTTCTTTCTTGTTCCTCCTTGATTCACCTTTCACGCGAGCTTATGGTGGCCTGGTTTGCTCAAGCTTTTTTCACACAGCTTAATCACCAAACTAAGTATTACATTTGTTTGAAATGCTCGCTTCTGACATGTAACTTAATCACTAAACTAAGTCTTGTATCCGCTTGAAAGACGCAACAGAGCTCACTCTTCAACCTCTATAGTTACTTTAGAGCACTTGATGAAAGAGAAAAGACGAATTTTGTTATCTGCGAGGAGTTTTTATACTCGTGCACTTGAGGAAGACATGTCAGGTTGAATATCTGAACAACCAATTAGAGCTTAACGTAATTACTCTTGATTAACAGGAGCACAGTCATAGAGCAATAACTACACAATCATTGACAGTTAAAACGGCTTTTTTTTGAATTTTACATTTAGTATAAATTGCTGTTGAAATTTTAAACGATATTTTTTGTGGACATATGCAGTAAAGAATGCTTAAATTTTTGACTATCCATATTCTTGGATGTACTAGAGCGAATTGATGTTATTAGATAAGCACTTTCTAAAACTGTTTGGAGATAGCACGCGTAGTTGGAACTTTGCGACGACAGCTTGTTTTAAAAGAAGTAAGTTATACGTTACGTGATGGCAGAAGCAGGTTTACATCTCGATGTTTAAAGATCGCTGAGATCTTACTTTTTATAATTTTCGAATAAAGCTTAGTGTTTCAAAGTGATAAATATAAAGTGTATGATATGGGATGTCACAGTAAGAGAACCTGATCATCCACGTTTCAGCGCCGAACTCACATTACGCTCTTGATACGAATGGTCACAAAATTTTGATTTTGTTAAATATGCCAAACTTGCATACTTCATATGCAATGATGCATACATAAAATAGTAATTGTAGTTTTATTTAGAATTTTTTCGTTCATTTTAGTGAAAGTATTCTTTCAATTTTTTTGAGGATGGTTTCATCCTTTTTTAGGCATTGGAAATTTAAATCAGGTGTGGGTCTCGGGACCTCAAGAAAAAGTGGGACTTTCAACCTGTGTGTTGTTTAAGTTTATATAAAAGAAATTAAGGACGTTCATCACAGTTAGCGGGGCAAAACTCGAGAACGGTGAGGGGGAATAAGCGAGCATATGGCACACATTTGTATACCTATACATAGGCCTCTGATACTATTTTTTTTATTTTATTGCAAAAATAACTTGTCAATTCCACTGAAAATTCAGTATAATATCAATTTTATGGTATTGTGTCATGCAAAAAAAAAATTGGACAAATTCTTCAGACGATTTTCTTATAAATTTCATTTTTATGTAACTCCTCCATAAGGTTACGTGTTAAATTTAAGTATTATCAACATTTAATGTCTAAAGAACGGTGTAGTAAAATAGTCTCAAATTCTACATTTAACTTTCTAACATCATTACGAGCATCCTATAAAAATTTCATGAAGATCCTTGAGAAAACGCTAAATGTGATAAACGTCCTTAAGGAAATAAGAGTGCACCTTGTTTGAATAGGTCTTGGAGAATGAGATATTAAAATAATGAAAATTTTGATATTTCTGCATATTTGAGGACGTGTGCAAAAACATATGTATATATATATATATATATAGATATATATATATATATATATATATATATATATTTATGGGTGAATCTTCCGTAACTTGCTCAGATCAACTTCAAAAATTTTTTGTTAAAAACATGGTTAAGAAAAATTTTTTTCATGGTATTTTTACTGTACATAACATCAATAGCAGATATCTAAAGTGATACCACTACCAAATTTGCTGGTCAAAAGTTATACGAAATTTTATAAAAGTCAGTTTTCATCGATTTTTGAATAATTGTATCTCTTTCTGACAGATGTAGCTAAGCTTCTTCAATAGTTAGAGTGTTCTTACTGGGCTGAAGTAAAAGCTGGGATCAACACCTATTAATTAAAAAGAAATTTAGTTCGGTTTTGCGCTTTCAATCAAAAGTTATAGCTGTTTCAATTAGAGCGTCAATATCGCTAAGAACGTGATTTTTGCTGAAATTCAGTATTTTTCACAAAATCACTATAACTTTATATTCAAGTCATGAAATTCGAAGATTTTCATTTTAATCTTTAGAACTATATTTTTGCTTTCATATAAGCCCAGATAAAGCCACCTAATGGAGTGCACCACTTGGCTACCAACGTTGGAAGTAGCACCACCGTTTTTGCATTTATGTCTCGAAAAGAGGCCAATTAGACGAAACCCCAAGACAAGTGTCTCGTCTTTTAGCCCAACAGTGATGAAAAAAAAAATTTGGCTGGGATTGATTGCTCTAAAACGAAAAAAACCGCACTTTGAGGTGACGTAGGGTTGGAATGGAAAAGTTCAGAATGGAATTTTCAATGTTTGTAGTGTGCGTACGACTCATAGACGTATTACAATGACTTGTCCGCCCATATTTTATTTACTAGCCTTAAATGTGATAAAAAACTGTAGTTTGCATACCTACACACGTACACCGAGTGGTTTTTCCATGGGGGGTCGGAACGGAATGAAATGTTTGTACGCGCGAAATATGCAAAAAGAAGAGCTTGGCTATTGGAGAGGTAACAACTTCAGGTACTACTATCGTAAAAATTTATTTATTTTAGTCCTATACTTTCAAAACTGACCATTGGTTAGCATTTCCAGTCCATAAAGTTACTAGTTTAAACTGATTTTTGTTAAAACCACGGTTATGGGGCAAATATACGGACAAAATGTATGCAGTGAAAACTCACTCGTTTTTGTCGATTTTTGGTGAGACTAAGGTACAAATCTAATCACCAATAGCTAGAGTATATAATGCTTATGCGCCCAAGTAGTAGATAAGCCTTATTTTTTACCAGTGAAAGTTTTTATGAGTGAAATTGAGTTGTGGACATCGGTCGGAATAGAAAATTCGACTCTAAATGATCGATTATCTCAATGAAGCAATTAAGATATCGATATTAGACAAAATGTCAAGTGAAGATGACAACATTTAACAAATTGTAACGTTTTTCAAGTTTTGGATTTCATTATGGCACGTGAGCATGAGTACTGGACACAATCTGAGCAAGTTACAGCAGAATCACCAATATATACTTGAATGTGCCACTTAGCTGACATGCAGCTCACGCATTCTAAGTACTTTCATGTTTGCTATGATTTATGTATGAATACATGTATGAATTCTTCGTTATTTAATGCAGACAGAAACCAAATTTTTTACCATACTGCGCCGAAAGAAGGTACTTTTATCCCATTACATGGGAAAAAATTTCTTGTATTGTTACAGCATTTATAAAAAATCAAATCTATTCTATAAAATTAAGTAAAAAAGCCTAGGGTCTCACATTAACTGTAACCTTTGACTTTGCCTCAGACGACTATATACGTGACATCTGAGACTTACTTTACTTCCTTTCTTTGTATGAGTATGATGTTCCATTTGTGCATCTGATATGGCATCTAATATACGTACAATTAATTATTATTAAAATCTTTGCATCATACAAATTGAAACTGTGCAAAAAATGCCAGATGCCAAATTCAGTGTGTCAACCGTGACGATATAAGGAAACAAGGAGCGTAAGAAGAAAAGAAAAAATTATCTAAAAACAAAAATTTAACACTGTTAGGAGAGTGGACAAAGAATAATAGGAAATAGTTATCAATTAAGCAAGTGAACTTATATTTTAGGACGCTAGAGGCAGCTGGCAACCTCTAAAGACAAGAAAATACGGAAAAAGAGAGAACGATCAATACAATTAACATCAAGGTCAGGGGATTTATGAGAACTCAGATCAGGGTAGCTTTATTCTTCATATGTGCAGAGACGACTTGGTAAGTATGAAACGAACAAACTACAGAATATAAAATAATTGCTGTATTTTTACTCTTTCACCCCCAGAAATGATTAAAGAAAGACGTGCTTCTTAAAATCAATTTAGAAAAAGGACCTATTATACAATATAAAATTTATAGATTAAATCTTTTTAGCCCCATAAGTAATAAAAGTAACTAACAAAAAAAATAATAACTATACAAACAAAGCAATAAGCATCTTATTTTACGTTAATCTCAAACGATACAGATACTAAAGATAACTCAGAGTTAACAAAAAAAATTGAATCAGCTTGAAGGCAGGTAGTAAAAAAAACTTAACCGAAGAAATGACTGTTAATCTTCTTTTTACGACTAAAGCTTTGCGTAATATTAAATACAAGCACCTACTTTATAAACAACATGATATAAAAATATAACTCAAATCGAGCACAGGGCGCATAATTGCAAGAACAATACACCTAAGAAAATTTAAAAAAACACACGAAATGACCTAACAGAAAACAAAATAATACAAATAGCACTTGAGTATGACCGGAGGTCATTGGCTTAATGTAAAAAAGCTGAAAAAAACAGAAACTTTTTACGATAAAAACGCCAAGAAAATTAATGCCAAGTATAAAATGCAGGAAATGATCTCATAGGTAAGTTATAAGCAATTACGAAACTAATGCGCCACCCTAGACAGCGACCCATAGATCTCTCTCATTTAGAGACTTCACTACCCCCACCAAGCACGGACGTAATGCTATGAACATTCATCAATCTTTCCTAATTAGCTTAATGTGACAGTGCAAGTCGAACATTCCACAGACTTACACGGTATAATAAGAGAAGTAACTACACAGGCTGTGCAACACCATACAAATCGAGCACTTACACAATTAAAACGCCTATTGGTTCAACAAACTTACGCAAAAACTACATAGCCTCAAACACAAACGCAAATTTCAGTAGCTTAAGAAGATCAAGTGATGAGAAGGAATTTAGTTATTTGAAATACAAGTTATGACAATAGAAACTAAAGACAAAATTCTATGGTACGGCATTATCTTTCAGAAGAATTTGGATCAAGTTGGGATAATAGAAACTATTTAAACGTCCAAGACCAAAATGCATGACCCCCGCATTATACAGAAAATTTATATTATGAACATCCCATACAGAACACATTGTCATTTCTAAGTCACTTAGCAACAAATGTATTGATACTTGATGGTGTTCAGTTTAAAGTGAACTTGTGCTTAAATTTACTGTACATTTTATTACTATGCGAAATTGCTGTAATATTTAAATGTTTTTTACTTCTTCGCGAGCTTCTTAGAATTTAATATCTTATGTTTTATACGTTACTACTTGGATTAAAACAATACTCTAGAGTCTGTGCTACATTTATACTTTTCTACATCATAATATATTTAATAGTTGTTATCTGCAAAATAAAATATCCTCGAAAATTCACATATAAGCATATAAATACACCGTGCTCTGCGTAGCACTAGTCAGTCCAAGCAAGCGCCGCGGCTGAGTTGAACGCTTCACTCAGTTCGCACCTGTACATAGTATACCAATTGATTGAAAATAAATGTTGCTGTTAATTTACAATTACAAGTCTCGCGTTTATCCTTTTCCCTGTATCTGTCTTCGACGTGGTCTGGGCTTTAGCTCGCGACGGTAACGGCCCTTCCACAAACATTTTTAGAAGCAGAGCGTGGTTCCTTGGAACAAAAAGTCGAGGTAGTTTGAAATTGGAGGCGCGAGAATTTCTGTATTGCCAGAGGTAGTGCTGCATGGGTGAGTGTCGATCAAGCTTAAGAGTCTTGAGTTTTCGTTAAGTGTTCTTCGGCTGTGAGTACAAGCAGTTTACCCACGTCTAGGATTTGGCCAAGGCAGGCGGGTTTGTTTGTCACCTTGAATTTATACACACTACTGCACAGAGTTGAGGCATGTTGCTAACGCTAGATTAATTAGGTATCTACCAGCAAGAGTTGTTCGGTAGAGTATCTCGAGCGTACGATCATCTACTCAAGCTTGGACAGAACAACATTACGCGACAAGCAATAGAAAATCGCCTCGATCAGTTACGCGCTTACTGGAATGAGTTCCTGAAGAAGCACCTCCGGATTCTGGCGCTGTGCACGGGTGATACTGCAGCGATTGATTACTTCAAGTCAGATTGCTATGGCCTTGCGGAGGAGGGTTACTTGAAATCAGCTTCAGGTATGTCTATAGAGCTACAAAAGCTACCTCCAGATCCAGTGCCGCAACCTTCTCCAATCACTGTTCCTGTAGTACCCAGAAGTTTGCCTGCCGTACCGGTGCCTACATTTTCGGGCAACTTCTGCGACTGGCTCGAATTCAAAGACTTGTTTTCAGCCATTGTGTTACGTGAGTCTCGCATAAGCAATGTTGAGAAATTGCAACAGCTGAGAACTCACGTACAGGGTGAGGCTGCCGAAATGTTGCGAACCGTGCAAGTAATCGATGCCAATTTCGAGGTCGCATGGGGGATGCTTGAAGATCATTACACCAACACAAGACGCCTGGTAGCAGCAATAACTCGTGATCTTCTCTCAGTGCCAGCTGTAACTGCGGAATCAGCGCACGACCTTAAGGCATTGCTCAGTGGCACTGTGAATGCCTTAGCTGCGCTCAAGCAACTTAAACGACCCACAGCTCAATGGGACGACCTGGTGGTCGCTTTCACTGTCCGGAAGCTCGATGCTCGAACTTTTAGAGAGTGGGAATCTACACTTGGCAACACCACCGAGCCACTAACATTTGCTACGCTCAAGCTCTTTATTGAGCAACGTATCTCGATGCTCGAGATAGTCGCATCTTCAATAGACAAGCATAACCGCAAGAAGGACAAGGGAGCTAGCAGCTCAACCGTCACGCATACTACGATTACGGAGAAGTGCCGCTTATGCCAAGGCAAACACTTCAAGAAGCCATAAATCAATACACATATGAGATACAAAAGTCTACCCGACACAGTGCCAGCGTGAATCGAGGCTCAAGTATACCTAGCGAGATTAGAGGCAAGGGATACAGATAATTATCCTCGGTGATTATACGTGACACGACAGAGAAAAATAGAATAACAGGGAATTACCGATTTTGCTTGTATTGCAACGAATACAGCGAACACGCTACAAAATTATCTATTAAACTGGTGGCACATGCAACAAATAAGAAAATTGAAAACTCAGATATAAAAGCGAGTGGCTAACCAGCACAAGTAAAACAAGATAAACAAAATGCAAAGGATAAAAGTTGCGCTAATTGCAAATCCATTGGGCACAATACAAGTAAATGTCGCACAAAATTTAGTTGAAAAGATAAATGATAATGAAGTTATAAAGGAAGCAAGTAAAATAAGTTATACAAATAATAACAATACTAACAGTTACAGCGTTCGAAATGTTTGAGTCAATCAAAAAACAGATATAGTGGCACGAGTAAATAAAATAATGAAAATTAAGACTTCATTACAAATTTATTGTATTTTAGGTCACTATCATATATGCATACATATAGAAGTATAGTACCAGTGTGAGGGGAAGGGAGCAAACAGCGTACATGTGAGAGAAAGATATATAAAGCAGTAAACAGGATACTGGCGCTCACTGCGAAAGAGAGAGACGCAGAAGGAGGAAGTGTATAGGCAAGGAGATTGAGAAGAGGGCTTGGGCCGCAAGGTTGGTGGCTATGTTTTTTTGTAATGTATTTCCCCTCACGCTGTTCACGGCCCAACATAAAAAGTCTTACTTCAAAAATACACAGCTTGTATATTAATGTTTTCTCTTATAGACTAAAGATTACACCTGTATTATACCGATGTGTGTTACATTCATGAAACATACACTAATGTTTGACTGTATCATTTTTAGTTTTTAGCGTACTGAAGTCTTAATTTTTTGTTAGCCCTTTTATGTCTTTTTGTTTCGTAATCTTAACAATACTTGAATTTTCTTTGCATACAATAAAAATTACTTTTATTGTTTTGGTTGTGCAGTTTCAAGTTACAAGTGTATGCAGTTATTCTATTAATTTAATACATGGTGTAATTCAAGATGTCCAATGTCAAGTGGAAAGTTCGATATGATTGATGTTGCAACCCTTTCAAACTCAACAAACATCTTAAAACAAGTGGCTTCAGAAAAGCATCAAGAGACTTAACATGAGTTATCTTAAGCCTGACTTCGGAACACTTGGTATGTTCCATTTATCGAAACAAAATTGGCAGTCTACAGATTAAATCATGTTTATATGTAAATCCACCATTGGAAGGTGGATGAGGTTATGTATATTTTTTACTTTTTCAAGTTATAGAATATTTCGCTTTCCATTTTTATAACAATATTTTGATCAGCTTGTTTAGCTAAAATAAAAAAGGGAGTCTTCAAAATAGTTATACAAAAATAAAGTTTGATTTAAAGTCACTACTATAAAACATTTACATTATTCAGTTTTTAGTTCTCAAACAGTATCACTTGAAAGATAAAAATATTGCAAAATTTACTTTTAATAAATTTGACGGTGTAACCATTAAATACACTTTTTGTATGAATTTTGAAATAATTTTAAGGAGGCGCAAGCACAAATGGAAGAGTACGATTGTGTGACTCATCCTAGATACTTTTTTTAGTAGATGAGACACCAGCACACCATTACGCTTCCTTATGCCAGTTATTCTGATTATAAAAGACTTTACTGTAACTTTCACTTCATGCAATAATCAATTTCATATTCATTATCTGTAATTGACGTATATTATAAACATAATACTGTTGCATTGAAGGATAAAGTAATTTTTACTATCAAAGTATTTTTTGCTTTCTTATTATTTACTCATTCAAATGATAGAGTAATTATTTAAAGTATTGAGAAATAACAAGTTAATTTTTGTTTATTTATAAAATAATATATGATATCCTACATAAATTTATACTATGCCAAAAAATACAATGAAATATTGAATTTCAGATCTTATCAGTGCAACTAGAACTATAATTTCTAATGAAACAGAAATCAGTGATAATGGTACTTATTTTTCTGTCAATTGCTAGAAGAAGATTTTAAAAATACCGATATTAAAGTAGCATTATCATGGTTTCTTGTTTCTCCATGTGTATAACTTTCCAATAAAAGAAAGTTTTTATATCATCGTGAAACATGCACTAACGAGAAAAAGTTAAAAGTTTCAGTTTTCGTCTTTCATTATGGACATACAGAGAAATTCAGCCTCATTTCAACATTACAAATAATTTGTTAGTCAAAGCAAAAGAATTATTGGAAAAAGGTATTTTATCGTCAGTGACGAATAAAACAGGTATGGCAAAAACCAAAATTGTATTAGATGTTGTTAAGTTATATCGATTCCTGTATTCAGTCTCTACATCTTCATGAAACTCTGTAATTTTTCAATTTATTCATACAAAATAAGTCCAGACGTTTTACTCAACTCTGTTTATTTAAAAATTCACTGTTTTTTTCTGAAGAAAACATTGTTTAGATATAATATATTTTTTACATGTATCGGACTTCTGCATATCAAACGTGTGAATGTTTTCAATATAAGTATAAACTTGGAAGTTAAAATCAAGTTTGATACTTACTATATGTTTTTATAGGGAGAAGCATGGATTGGGAGACTGTCCATGCAACTAAAGAGTTTACCTGGGAAATGATGTTTCATCTACAATGTCCAGTTTAAAAGATACTTTCAACGTCAAAATGAATGATAACAAAAGAGTAAAATATCAGAAGCAATTGTTACTTTCAAATTTAAAAGAAATCTATCAACTATCCAAGCTTGAGTACCCAATTAATAATGTGGGCCTTAGTAAATTTGCAAGTTGTAGACCACTGCAATGCGTATCAGCTGGTAGTTTAGTATAAAAAATTATACTAAAGACTGAAGTATTTATTACACTGAATATTTTATAACTATTTATGCAGTGTACTTCAGCAGGATTACAGTTAAAAAAAAATTCAGATCATTTTACTACAAAATCTCATTATTATAGTTATATAAATATATACACTGACGAAAATGATACAAAGTTATTGTTTCAACGAAGTAACGCTTATTAATTAGTATTAAATGTGTTGTAAATTTGCCAATGGAGCAACAAATAATTTTTGAGCTTTTTGAATAAGTATACAAACGTTGATTATTTTTTCGGTATCTACTGTCAAAATTTCATCTCCAATGCTACGGACTTCATAAATGTTATTACATAATGGTCTTGATGTATAAACTACCTTGCACAACGTAACTTCCTTTTTTTTACTTTCGTCAGCTAAAAAATCAACATTTCTACCTATGGTATTATCTGATAATTTTGCATAATTATCGTTTGATCTAACATTAATTTTTTTTGATTACATATAAAGACAACCATCTTTAACGACTTGTTGACAAGATATCGTAAAATTAGCAGTTAATCAAAAAATTTCTACTCAATTACCATTAATTTTAACTCCTTTCCCTAAGCTTGTATTTGCTAAAAGCTTTTAATGTTTTTAAATATTTTTCTGAGGTATTTCCTGACTTTATTCGAAGCAAATGGAAATATCTTATAAGTTAAGATACGTGCACAACGTTATAAGTTGATAAATCATACAACTTGCAAATTCACCTCCATTGCACTGTGAATGGCATTTAATACATCACGATTTACTAATTCAAAGGAAAACGTGGAATGACACTAAATTGGCCCACAATTTGAAACACTTTGTACTTAATATGTAAAGAAGTAAGTGAACGTTGAAAGTCATAGGTTTCGTAGAAAAATGCTTTCAAGTCCAAAGTACAAACTTATGTGGGTAAATCTTTTACAAATCAAACGGATTTTGACCTTCACCTCTCTGATTCGGCTGAAAATTTTTTTCCCAATTCTATATTAAAAAATAAGAGATATGTGTCAGAGAAATTTTTTTTATCGCCTATTTTCGATTGTATAAGTTATAACAAATTTCATGGTTGGAGGCTCATTTTAAACATTGGATAGCTCTGAATCCTTAAGAGCTACAAGATTTTCACGAATAGCACTTTTGTAGCTAAAGAGTTGAACTTGAAGAAAAAAAATTTTTGTGTAAATTATCAACAAATCATTATTGTTATTAACAATTTGATTGTTTTAATCAATTTTTCACAATTGTCCCCAAAATTAATCAAGTTTCTATTATTACCATCGTATTTTGCGTCAAATTTTACATAAAAATCATGTTTTCAAAGTATGGAGACTTTTGAATTGTTATTGTTCAATTATTAATTTATGTAGCACATAACGGTAAAAAAAACTATTTTTTAAGTATAAAATGATATCTGTACCTCGTATCAAAAAAGTTGAATGTAAAAGTTGTTGATAACTGAAAGATCTACAACTTTTGTACTTATTATTTGTCAGCATAACCTCAAAATTTTGTATTATCATGCAAAAAAGTGAGAAACCACCATTATATCATTTATTAAGAGTAATTTTTTATTTGTACAACGGAGATGAGCAATAAAAACTGAAGAATTAATATTTTATTGAATTATTAAAAATGTGTAACAAGAAACCAAGTCAACATCATGATTGCTTAATATTTATTTATAGATGTAACAAAATTTTTATGTACAAGTAAATCTTTTTTACAGTTTCATAACAAAATTATGCCTCTTTAAAATTTTCACAATACCTTTTTTTCGTGCAAAGAAAATAGCCTTGCTTCTAACTCTTGACGAGATATTAGAACCATGCTATGATATTTTAGCGTTCCCTTAATCGTTGTTGCTCCCAAAAATCTCTCTGACACTAATTTTTTTTTTTCTTCGTAATCATCATTTGTAAAATAACGACAAGTAATATTTGGCGGCGTTTCTGTGGCCCAATCAAAAAGTTTTGGCGGCGTTCCAATGGGATTGTTAATTCTCTGAAGACTTGCTCTGGCAGCTAGTCGTTTTACAGTCCTATCTATTCCGTCGCACGGCCTTTTTCCATATGAAGTGGAAAAATGCCACTCTGCTGCTAAATTGAGGTCTTCAAAGTGATAAGTGAGATTAATGAAGTTTTTTTTTATTTTTATACTGTCCACTCGCACCGTCAGACATGTATATTATTTTATTAACACGCGGTAAATTTATTTTAATAAAATCAATCAACTGCTTTTGATATAGATTTATGGAAATAGTGTCGTAATATAGGCATTCAGAAATGCAAACAATGCTTGAAATTTTTAACTAATCCGAGTCATTCTTATAATAAATAGAAAATGGGTAAACGGTTGCCTAATCGTTGTTCTAATGTATATACCCTGAACCGAATTTTGAATTATGAACGCATAATTTTCTGAGAAGTCGCAAATGACGATACACTCGTTTTCTCTCAGTTTATTTTTCATCTCATTTAAAAAATCCCTTTGTTTGTTAGCCAAAAATGAATATCAGTTTTTGCAAAGCTTCACTTAACTTCTGTAAAAATTCATCAAATGGAGATATTCGGGTCTGCAATAAGGTTCTTTCAACCGTAATCTATTGTTTGTAGGTAACAGTTTCAATACATTTTTCTTCAAAAATTTCCTCCAGTTGCTTAATAATATTCATCATGCCTAAGCACTTCTTACAAGAATTTAAATAACAATTAGTTGTTTTGTTTTTGCATACCATACGATCCAAACAATCCTTATAATTGATCAAAGGCAGCTCAGAACCGGAAGAAAGTAGTTTAAAATTGGCACCACTCACTAATAAACTAACATTTTTATGTATAGGATATACACAACTAGAGTGAGTACCAGAAGCACCTGCCAAAACACAATATTTCAGCCTTCAGCTAGCAAACTTTAAGAAACTACATTTTATAGTTGGATACGTACTAGTAAAAATTTCATACAATTTTTTTAAATTATTGAATACTAGTCTTTTTTAAATAGGTATCGATTGGCATAACAACATTGTTTGCTATGCCTATCATGTGACGAGTTGCGGAAGGAAATGCGTCCTCAATTTTTTTATAAGACCACGATCGAAAAATAGTCAAAATTTTTAATTTTATGAACGCGGTTGGCCGAAGAATTAAAACTTTTTTTCAAAGCACTTTTTATCGAGGACTCGTCATCATCTGCTTCAAGATCATCTGGATCATCTCGGCTCAAATTAAAAATTTTTTTATCAATTGCGGACGATATTTGCTTTGATTTTTCTTCCAAATGCCTATTTGACGATAGTTTTTGTTTTTTGATGGTCGAAGATCCCAAAAAGCTTAATCCTTTTAAAAAAAAATCCACTCGTTCACTTTGCAAGGATGAATTATCTTCCAAATATCCAGATGTACCGTCACTGCTCCCAACTTTCATATCAGATTCTTTACTTAAAGAATCCTCCTTTCATAGCGTCTAAAAACAAAATTAGACTAAATTATCGACATAAAATTCTACGAGAGGTTAGATATGTCTGAACTCAATGTATTAATCAAAATATTGTATGTACCAATTCTAGTAGTTCATTTTCACTCTCTTTTGTATCTTCTTTTTTCAACTTAGATAACTTCAAGCGGCAAGAAGAACAAATTTTTATTGTAACCCATCTGAAGAAATTACCAAGTCCAGTTTCAAAAGTTGGTCTTTATTTACTGTCCTTAAATCAGAAGTGTTTGTTGTTGGATATTTTAGATTGAAAAGATTGAAACATCTGTCTAATCAATAACTAGTATTTTGCATTTTACATGCCTCTTTCCGTGGCATTGTTACAAAGTAAAAATTATTTAACTTGGTAACTCTTGGAATCATAGATCGTACTGTAGGCAGGCTTCCCTGCGAAATTTTAAAATTCCAAAAAATTAAAAAGATAAAAAATCATTTTTTTATATAAAAGCAGACACCTTTTTTTTTTCTTTAATAAAAATTCGTTTTTCATCATTTAAGAGATAAGATTGGAAAGCAAATCGCTCATGATTTAATTTTAATGAAAATTTATACTACATAAATAATGAAATAGTGATTTCTCGCTTTTTTGCATGATAATACAAAATTTTGAGGTTATACTGACAAATGGTAAAAACAAACGTTGTAAACATTTTAATTACCTACACTATTACATTTAACTTTTTTTCATACGAGGTACAAATATCATTTAATACTCAAAAAACAGTTTTTTTACCATTACGTGCTACATAAATTAAAATTTTAACAATCACAATTCAAAAGTCTCCATACTTTAAAAACATGATTTTTACGTAAAATTTGTCGCAAAATACGATGGTAATAACAAAAACTCGATTTATTTTGGGGGCAATTGTTAAAAATCGATTAAGACAATGAAATTTTTGATAACAATATTAATTTGTTGTTCAGCTACAAAAGTGACATTGGTAACAATTTTATAGCTCCTAAGAATTCGGAGCTATACATTGCTTAAGATGAGTCTTCAACCACTATTATGGAATATGTTATAACTTATAAAATCGAAAATAGGCGATAAAAAAAATCCTCTGACACGTATCTCTTATTTTTCAATACAGAAAATGGAAAAAATTTTTAGCCAAATTGGAGAGGTAACGATTAATATTTAGCAAAATCCTTTTGGTTTGTAAAAGAATGACCCATGTAGATCCTTGTCTGCTGTGAATATGTCGCTTTCAATGATGGAGTCCTTAAGTAGTATATATAGGCTATTGATAAACAATTTTCATTTATCAATAATGTACCTTGGTAACACCAACTGGAAAATTGGTAAGCTATAGTATAAAGTGAAGTTTTCCCACTCTTTAGCCTTTCAATCAATGATGTCTACAAAAGATCTAGACGGTTTTTTAAGTTGATGGGGAAATTTAATGCTGAGTAGTGTGATGTTTAAGTATTCAATTTCATTTTGTGATGAATAATTTAAAAAGTACTTTGTCATTTGCTTGCTTACTCCTGCCAAGCAGCAATGAAGGTAGTCTGGTACAAATTCATCAACGAAGTTAAAATGCTTTAAATTAATAAGCAGAGTTACAGCATTTATTCCGTACAAATTTTTACCATTATTTTCCATCAAATTAGACATACATTCAATTATATTATTAATCCTTTGTATGCCTGCATCTAAATGTTCCATTGATTTGCGTCACATCTTGCATAGGAGCTCTTGCAACAGAATCTACCGAACTGACAAGGCTATGTACTTTGACCAACCGTGCCTCACCGCTTATATTACGTTCAACCCCCTTGTCACACAAATTATTTAGTGTTTGTACAAATGAAATTAAAAACGTTCTCATGTTTGGTTTACTTTTTCCAAACCATATTCCACACGTAAGAATGTTTTAAATCTTTTGTCAGATGGATCTCATTTATTTGTAAATACACAGGCCACACTGAGTATTTAGAATTTTCAAAACGAGGTGTACCATCTGTATTAAAAGTAGCGGTGGCATAGCTGCATTTTTTACCTTAAGGTAAATTTTTAACGAATGATCTGTAGTGTTTACAGTCAAAAGTATCATAGATAATCTTTTTGTACTTTCAAGACCGTAATACTTCATCGTAGTACTTATCATTTTCTTCCAACAAAAGCTTGATATTGTAAGATGGGTCTACAGTTACAAGAATATTGCAGGAAGACGGATTTGCAAAATCTATTTTAGATTTGCATTTAC
Source organism: Copidosoma floridanum (assembly GCF_036245765.1). Taxonomy (NCBI): domain Eukaryota; kingdom Metazoa; phylum Arthropoda; class Insecta; order Hymenoptera; family Encyrtidae; genus Copidosoma; species Copidosoma floridanum. The sequence continues at coordinate 2,223,780 of NW_028321900.1, forward strand.
TACAAGTAACAGTACATTTAGCAGATATAATTTTACCGATGTAATTCAAACATAAATGACAAATTTCATGGTACTCTACCAAATAACTAGGATTAAATATATTATCCACTTTGTACCGTGTATCAGGTAGAATTGGTTTTGGAAACCAACTGCGAAATAAGTGTAGCACATTGCACAATTTTGTAAAAGATGATTTAAATTTAAGTGCATGCTGAACAATCATGAAAAAAATTTCTCCTGGAGATTTGTCCACTGGAATGGAAACATGTTGTAAAAAACTTTTGTTTGATATAAGTTCATCTAAATTTCTTGATTGACACATGTTCTTTTCACGATTACTTAGCATATCTCTCAAATCGTTTAGTAAATTTTTATCCAGTACGTCGACATTTCTAATAAAATCAATCTAGATGAACACAAAAAAAAATCAATGTAATTTTTATATTGACTTTAAAAAAATTTTTATCGAAGATCAGTGAATATAATTAATTGAGCCTTTTTGCAAGTTTTTATTCACTCAGTCAATAAATACGTGAGAAAAGAGGATAATTTATCCAAGTTTATTGAACACATACTAAAGCTATTAAAAATATAGCAAAATTTGGATAACATAAACAAATGCAACATTATATAAAGCCGTTATGCGTAAAAATATTTTTAAACGTACCTCCTCATTGTCCAAATATAATGGATGCGTATTCATAACACTATGAACAGTAATTTCATTAAAAATACTAGTACTACAACCTTGATACATTGATATATTATCACTTCCAACATTTATTGTTGAATGTTCATAATGCATGGTGTTATCATTTTGTAGGTCATACTTACTAAGAGGCAGATGAGTATGCTGTATTTGACTACTTATAACGTCTTCTGCGTTATTTAAATGACTTTTCTAAAAATTAATATTTAACATACATTGAGGATTTAAGGATATTATTGTCAATTTAAAATATAGAAGAATATAATTATTGAATAAGTATAATAGTAAGAACAATGGAGTAACATGACTATTAGAGAAATTACCTTGTGTTTTTGACTTCAACGTTTCAAAACTCCTGCACTAATGTCTTCAATTTTACATGTTTTGAGGTACTGTTTATACTATTTGAAATGGTTTTGAGCTATACTTGGTGCAAAGCACAGTTATCACATACACATCAAATATACTCACTACTACTAGGTGTTAACCTAGAATCAAATGTAATATTAGAATATATAGCAAATATCAATAACAATACGTTTATGCTCGAGTATATATTTAAAAAAACAGTTACAGCTTATCAACATTCTCAAAAAGGGAGCATAATCATACAAACACGAATGAAGGAAGAGTTCTATTTTTACATAAGACTTATTCGAAATGGGACTTTGATTTCAGAGAGACTAGGAAAACAGTATCGATCTGCGTACGCCTTTTCAAACCTACAACGAACCTAACCCCACACATACTGAGTACGTTTTTTTTGTGGTTATTTGGTCAGTATAATTCCTCTACCGTGTATAATCTGTACGCATGGTGAACACAGGTATACTTTCTGAAAAAATTAGACCAACTAACGGACCGATCACAAGAAAACGTACCTTTATATAAACCTTATTTATATATTTTCTAACTTTGTATACTAACTGTATAAAGAACTATCAGAAATGAAGCAAACGAACAAACAAACAACTAGTAATAAAACGAACTTAGTGTAGACTGCCCCTGGAAAAAAAATTATCGATGCCACACGTGTGAAGTATGGTTATTCAACCTTATCTGCAATGATTTTATCAAAGTCAGATCTCATAGTTTCTTGTACTACTGGACAAGTACTTCAACTAAATCTTTGATACTTGCTCAAAAACCATTGAACAGTTGGTGACCTTGTTTTTTCAAATTATAATGGGCAAGAACGCGCAATCATCAGTCAGATATTTCTCAGATACTTCTGACAATAATATTAGTGTCGTTATTGTTTCATGATCTGATATAAGAGATTCCAACCCTAACGATTTTCTCCGTAAACCGTATCTTATCAACAGAAGTGACAATGATGAGAAAGGTTACCACATATCTCCTGGCAAAGTTTTATCAATTGGTGGTACGTATTTCCGTATATACTCATGGTTTGTTAGAATATCTGATTTACTTAATAGGCTAGTATATAGGTCATAATTGGCTTGTCATTGATTGGTGCTTTATTCATTCTTCTATTTCAGGACCTGAAGAGGATATTTCTGATCGATCCCAAAAACGCCATAAATTTACAAAAATAAGACGTAGTGATGCTTTGGCTACAATTCGTGAAAAACAAAAAAATTTGCTCTCTCAAAAGAATCAACAAAAATTGTGTGGAGAAATATCAAAAAAGGAAATAGTGCAAAACAGTTGTCACAGTTTCTCAGCTGTCGATAAAATCTTAATTTCAATGATGAAAATGACAGTAGTGATGAGATACAAACTTGTGAAGGGAAAAATGCATAGACTAATAATACCAATGAAATAAATCATCGTCAAAACTTGAATAAAAATCAAAGTCCTAATGATACTGGTGATAATGTATTAAATAATTTTGAAGAAGTCTCACAGTCAAAAAATGGTAATATTTTAAAATAAATACTATATGGCAAAAGGAAAATGTGTTTAGAAACAAATATATTTCTTATTTATGAGAATTAGAAAGTGGCATACCCAGAGTAGAGGATCGAAGTACATCTGCAATTCTAATGGAAGACTGAAGTGGAGGTTCATCAAATACCAGGAATGTACATCCAGCCAATCCTCCAGTATATTCTCCAGCTTTACAAAGCAATGTGGCGAACTTAGGGTCTGCTCTGGTACTGATAAATAACAATAGATTATCTGGTACTAAAAGGAGAAGATGCGATGGAAGTCAACAGGATAATGACGAAGCAGAAGCTGGTTTAAATGAAAATAATGCTTTGCAAATATTACAAATAAAACCATTTTATATCTTACAGCTAACTATAACAAGCATTAAATATAAATTCATTGTATATAAGTCATTAATTGCAAATATCTTTATCTTTTTATCCATACGTTTTTATTGTAAATTGATTAGTAATTACAAATTAGTGCATATAATTTAACACTAAATAATAAAAATTCAATTTGTATACTGTTAACATCTGTGTTACTATAAGTTTTTAATAATAATATCTTACATCAAGGAAATGCAAGATCCACGCCTCTAGCAGTCCAATCTAGAGCAAGATCAAGATGCTGACGTACACGACCTTCAAGAACATCTGTTATGTATCGTATGAGGCCTGTTCAAGACATTGATGATATGAAGAAGATCTGTACGATAATGGACTATGGCCAGAAATAAGACAGGTGCCCCCAGACAATATACGAATTGGTAAAATTATTGGAGACGAGGTGATACAATTAAATGCAAAGGAACATTCTATGTATACGTATTCACATATAAATATATCTGTACATACCATACATGTCATGACATGCATCAACATATCTGTTTATTTTCGCGACAATGCCAACTATAAATTTTTAATTAAATAGCCAACGGCGTATCGCGATATCGACTTTTATGCCACTGGATCAAAGTATTGCCTTTACAGCGTCAAAAGCGTTTCTCCGAGGGCTTGACAAAATCTCGCAAGAAACTCGAGAATATAAATAAATCACGCACTCGTTTTGTTTAACTTTTAAAATCAGATTTATTAACAAACAGGTAACAATAAATATAAACTTAATAATATAACAAAAATATGTGTGCTTGCTTGCTTGTTTGAAAAACGGAATAAAGAAACAACTGAAAGTATTAACAAAATTAGATTAGAAGAAAAAAACAATAAAATAGAACAATCTTTGAGCTAAGCGAGACTCGGTAAGTTCAACGTTAAAAGTTGCAAAAGGTCGTTAACGACGCAACTATGCTTTGCTGAGCGATTGATCTGCTCGAGAGACAAAGCCTTACTGCTCGTGCCTGCGAGCGAGAAAAGCCAGTATCGCCGAGATTTTACTTGCTGGTAAATTTACATGTAAGTGTAAAAGCTAGTTCATGGATGTGACGTTTAAGAATGTGTTTGAGTTCGGCCGTACTCTCTCGCAACCAGCAACAGCAGCTTCAGGGTCTTTGTTTACATTTTAAAAACGCGTTCTCGTGAACATACCGCCCACCTTGCTGTATCACACCAAATTAATTATTAAAAAATATAAGTTCTTATATGTATGCAACTCGAAAAAAAAGAAAAAATTAATATAAAATTCATGAAAAAGAAAAAAAAATGTAAAACTGAAATTTCTCTTATATGCTAGGGCAAGACAAGCGAATGAGGATCGCTTATCCTCTTACAATATGTAATTAAGTTTCACAAAAGTAAAAAATACATAACGAATCTTCGATTAGAAAAAAATTGTTTGAAAAGAAAATAAATTGTTACTAGTACATTCTTTTAAATTATTAAAATGTCAATTTTTTTGTTGAATTTGCTAAAATCACGTCACATGGATTGTTAAGAAGTTGTATTTGTTATATGTAGCTGCTGGTAGGTATCATTAACGTCCGTGTTGACTGGGAGCTTTATTAGTTTAACGATAGGGCGTACAAAGCTACTATCAGCCGTCTTGACCGTGACTGCTCTGACGAGTCCATCCTTACCAGGATGGAGCATCGTGACTCTTCCAAGTGGCCACTTCGTTGGCGGAGTAAGATCATCCCTTAACAGTACAATATTATCTATTTGTAGATTGGGTTGAGGATGTAACCACTTGTTACGTTGCTGAAGCTGTTGTAACACCTCGCCTCTCCAACGTTTCCAGAAAGAGTTGCGCATTTGGCATAGCAAATTCCAGCGATTACTAGTGCTTAACTGCAACGTTTTCTCGACTTCTTCTGAATGTGAGAGGCACGATGAACCAATGAGAAAGTGCCCTGGTGTTAAAGCTGTTAGTCCGGTGGGCTCTGTACTCAATGGGGATAGAGGGCGAGAGTTTAGACAAGCTTCAACTTTAGCTGCCAGCGTAGAAAGCTCTTCAAAAGTAAGCTTGGAGTCGCCAATTACTCTTTTGAAGTGATACTTGAAGCTGCGTACTGCAGCCTCCCATAGGCCGCCAAAGTGGGGCGCTCGTGGTGGAATAAACTTCTATGTTGTGCCTCTAGTTGCAAGTTGACCAGCTACCGTTTTGTTGAACTCAGAAGTCTCAGAAAACATTTGGCTGAGCTCCGCCGATGCCCTTTTAAATGTTGTTGCGTTGTCTGAGTAGATCGTGTCGCAGACTCCTCGTCGAGCTGTGAAGCGATCATACGCAGCCATGAATGCGTCGGTCGTAAGATCAGACACGATCTCGATGTGGACAGCTCTGACTACAAAGCAAACAAAAATTACTAAATAACCTTTCGTGCTTTTTGCACCCCAACCTTTGGAGAAAAGCACTGGGATTAGCCCTGCGTAGTCTATCCCAGTTATGGCGAATGGACGTAGTGGAGTAACTCTTTGAGCTGGTAGTGCAGACTCGTGTGACGAGCTGATGGGCTCGTGTGATCCACACAGTTTGGTACAACTGTGAGAGCATGAGTTGTACTCCTCCATGCAGTGTATTAATGTGTATCTTGGACAAGTCGCCTTACAATTGTGTCATTGCCAGGCAGGACGATAGGGTGTCTCTCACTGTATGGAAGTGGAGCATTTTCTAAACGGCCGCCAACTCTAATGAGGCCAATCTCGTCTAAGTAGGGTGCCAATCGTACCAAAATGCTTCGCTTAGAAAGTGGTTTGTTGGCCTGTAGCTGCTCCAATTCGATGGGAAAATGTCGACGTTGTAGTGCTCTAAAACAAGAGGCAGAAGCCCAAGAAAGCTCTTGAGCAGATAGGTAAGTATTGACGTTTGTCAGTTACCTGACGAGCGTTAAGTATCCATCGCGCGCAATAGGCGAGGATACGGCGTATTTTAGCAAAACTAGAGAAGCGTTGCAGATATATCAGACAGTCGTCGTCGACATGCTTTTGTAAAGCTGCCTCCTGCATTACCAATGCTTGAATGTTCTGTTGATTGGCGTAGTCATCATCTGTTGTTGAAGGCCATGTCGATTGTGGTGACGTCATCCATATGGGTCCTGACCACTACAGGCTATGTTCGGAGAGTTGCTAAGGTGTAAGTCCTCGAGTTGTGCAGTCGGCAGCATTGTACGAGGAAATTAAATGTCGCCACTCAGCTTGTGGATACAAAGATGTAATTTCGCTTACTCGATTGGCGATGAAGGTTTGCCATCTTGATGGATGACCTTTTAGCCAATTCAGCACGACTTTGGAGTAGGACCAGAAGTGAATGTACTGTGGTTGTCGATGCAGCTTAGGTAGCAGGTGCTTAGTTAGGCGAACAAGCAACAGTGCTCCACAGAGCTCCAACCGAGGAAGAGTCTCCATTTTTGTTGGAGCGACCTTTGTTTTGGCCATAAGAAGAACCGAAGATTGACCAGGAACTACAGCGTAGACTGCTGCAGCGTAGGCTCGCTTTGAAGCATCAGCAAAACCGTGAAGCTGCCAAGAAAATATTTTAGAACAACCTATCCGTCTGGGCACTTTAATGACGTCTAATTTTGTCAGAGAGTTACGGAACTTCATTTACTGCTGCAAGAGATCTTCTCAAATCAGTACGTCCCAATCGAACTTATTGATCCATAGATCCTGCATCATGATTTTTGCAGTTACGATGACCGGTGCAAGCCAACCTAATGGATCAAATAATTTAGCAGTTTCTGAGAGAATAATTCTCTTTGTTATGATCGATGGAGAGGGTGCTATTGTAGGTTTGAAAATAAAATTATCGGCTTGAGGAAGCCACCTGAGACCTAGCGTTGATACCGCCTCGTCCACGTCGACGGGGACCTCAACAATGTTGCCAGATACAATTCCATCAAGAAGACTTTGATTATTTGCTGACCATTTACCCAACTCCATCCCTGCTGATGCCATAAGCTGGATCAGCTGATCACGTCGTTCGATAGCTAAGTCGACTTCGTCCGCGCCTCCGAATATGTCGTCCACGTAGATTTGATGGTCCAGAAGCTTGGATGCCTCTGGATGCGTCGTACGGCCGTCCTGAGCCAGCTGTTTGAGTACTCGAAGAGCCAAATAAGGTGCTGGAGCCGTGCCGTAGGTGACGGTAAGCGCTCTATAATCCTGCAAAGGCTGCTCAACTGAGGGTCGCCACACAAGGCGCTGCCAGTCTGCATCATCAGGATGAATCAGAATCTGTCGAAACATTTTGATAATATCAGTAACAAAAACTAATTTTTGAAATCGCCATCGAGTTAAGACGATTGTGATGTCCGCTTGAAGTTTTGGACCTGGAGACAGTGCATCATTAAGCGAACATTTACTTACATCCTTTTGGGAAGCATTGAATACTACCCTGATTTTTTCAGGCTTATCTTGTCTAAAAACTGCATGATGAGGCATGTAGTAAGCTTCACGTGGAATTTGATTCAACGGGACTAATTCCATGTGCTTTAAATCCAAGTACTCCTGCATGAAAGCCTTGTACTTGTCGGCGAGGAGTAGATTTTTGCTTAGACGCTTTTCAGAGCGAAAGAGACAAGCTACGGCTATATCTCGCGAACCAGAAAACGAGACTTGCTTAAAAAATGGCAGTCGAACGACGAAACGACCTTGAGGGTTACGAGCGTAAGTAAGAGAGAAGTAATCTTCACAAAATTGCTCTTCTGGGGTGAGGTGTCTTTCTTGAGGGACCTCCTCTAGCTCCCAGAATTTCTCCATGAATTTATCGAGAGAGGATTCAGTGTATGTGTGAAACACCTGAACTGAAGAATGATGACACGATTGACTATTCGCAGGAGCTCCTGTCAGAATCCATCCGAACACAGAGTTCTGAGCTATTGGGGTTCCCGCTGGACCTTTCACTAAGCCATCAATGATGATTGATGAATAAACATCTGCACCAAGGATGCAATCGATTCGACTTGGCTTAAAGAATAAAGGATCGGCCAGGTTGAGACTTTTCGTATGTGACCATTGGTTTTGATCAACTTCGACTTTTGGCAAGAGATTAGTGAGTTTGTCCAACACCAAAGCCGAAAACTGAATGACAAAATTTTTATCGACGTTAGAGAGCAGTGAGATACTTACTTCCTTTCGAGCGATCGAAGTTACCTCAGCTCCCACGCCAGTTATCAAGCGAGAGATTTTCTGAGCTTTGAGTGAAAGCTGCGAAAGCACATGTTCCACGACGAATGATCTCTCAGCTCCTGGATCGATGAGAGCACGCACAGTGACCTTGTTGCCATGTGCGTCTGCTAGCGCTACAGATGCAGTAGCCAAAAGAATTGATTTGCCTGCTGAAACACTCTTAGCAATTCCCTGACTCAAAAAATGGACTGAAGAAGCGTCTCTAGAGTCAGACGATGACAAAGAGTCGTTTACAACTTCAGGTTTTGATGTCAATCCTTGAGAATCGTTATGTAACCTTGTGTGGTGTTTGCCCTGACAGACAAAGCATCGTTTAGGCGAAGGGCAATGCTTGGCAAAATGAGAAGTTTGAAGACAATTCAAACACAACTTCTCTTTTTTGCAAAAATCATATCTTTGAGACAAGCTTAAATTTTTAAAGTTTTGACATGCGAAAAGATAGTGCGTTCCACGACAGCAGAGACACAATGCATTTTTTTTGTTTGAGGTAACTTCTGTTTTGTGCGCAGCTACCGATTTTGATTTGTTCGATGAATTTTGCGAGCTTGACTTCGACTGAGAGTTCAAGCTACTTGAGGTGGTAGGTGAAGTTGCTTCTAACACACGAACGAGTCTTTCGAGAAATTCGGTGAGCGAGTTATATGTCGGATATTCGTTACCCTTATCAGCCTCTCGTTCCCACTCTAAGCGTGTTAATGTATCGAGCTTACTTACTATATGATGCGTTAGCCACAACTCTCCCATTCTTTCAGCGGGAATACGCAAATTGTCAAGAGCTTGTTTGGTCTCGCGCACGACGTCCATAATGCGATTTATTTCAGCGACCGATTTCTTTTGCATAGACGGGCATGAAATGATATGAGACATGTGTGTTGCGAGAAGAATTTTTTTGTTGTCGTAACGATCTTGAATTGACAACCAAGCACTTTCATAGTTTTCGGCAGTACTCTGAAGATTTTTTAATCGATTAGCCGCATCACCTTCGAGCGAGAGAATTAGGTATTGCAACTTCAAGATTGGCGGAATGGTAGAAGCGTCATGTACAAGCGCGATAAACATTCCCTTGAATGTTTCCCATTCAAGTTGCTTACCCGAAAATTTTGGCAGCTCGATTTTTGGTAGAGGGGATCCATAGAAGGGGCTTTCCATAGTTATATCGACATAATTATTATCACCCTGTAACGATGACTGATTGCGTCCTGGATTTATTACTCCTAAAATCAAAGTCTTCGTATTTGTATATTGCGCAATTGCTAAGGAATAATAGTCTTCCTCGAAATATTTCTCGTCCTTAAATCTTTCCTTTGATGCTAGAAGTTTCTTGTGCGGCTTATAAAATTTGTCCCACTGTTTTTCTAAATTTTCGAGTTGCATCTTAAACCAACCAATCGAATGCTTTTCTTTAGGAGTTTTTAACATTGTTTTTTGGAAATCCATAACGAGTTCGAAGTTAACTAATTGCTCTTCAAGTAATTTTTCCATATTATTGATGAAATGCCAAAGAAACGCCGAACTTGTGAAAACGAAATAATGCTCACGAACGAAAAGAAAGGTGCGATATAAACAAAAGGAAGCAAATATTCCGTTACGTACAAGGCTAGATGTATAAGCATTCAAAAATTCGAGAACCTTTGGAATCTAAATAAATAACCGACCTATTTGGCCTTAAAAACGACGAGTGCGAGATGTTTTAAAAACAAAGGAGCGAGAGAAAGAGAGCGAAGAGGCACTGTACCTTAGCCGAAGCAACGTATGACAACACCGACCTCTCCCACCAACTCCAGCTCATCATAATACCGCTGAAGATACGCTGGTCGAGCTGAGTTGTATTAGCCGATGAATAAGGAGGCCTTGAAATGATAAGCACTAATGCCCGAGTGTTGCCTGTTGACGAAGACTCTCTCCTCTCAAGTCCAAGGGTATGATTTGTGCAGTCGATGCCGACGGTGTACAAAATCCTTGAAAATAGTTTAAGCCTTTTCCAAATGCTTGAATTCAAGTCACTGTTTGGCACTAGTAAAGGCAACCGCGCTTTGCTACCATGTTTATTTTCGCGACAATGCCAACTATGAATTTTTAATTAAATAGCCAACGGCGTATCGCGATATCGACTTTTATGCCGCCAGATCAAAGTATTGCCTTTACAGCGTCAAAAGCGTTTCTTCGAGGGCTTGACAAAATCTCGCAAGAAACTCGAGAATATAAATAAATCACGCACTCGTTTCGTTTAACTTTTAAAATCAGATTTATTAACAAACAGGTAACAATAAATATAAACTTAATAAAATAACAAAAATATGTGCACTTGCTTGCTTGTTTGAAAAACGGAATAAAGAAACAACTGAAAGTATTAACAAGATTAGATTAGAAGAAAAAAACAATAATATAGGACAATCTTTGAGCTAAGCGAGACTCGGTAAGTTCGACGTTAAAAGTCGCAAAAGGTCGTTAACGACGCAACTATGCTTTGCTGAGCGATTGATCTGCTCGAGAGACAAAGCCTAACTGCTCGTGCCTGCGAGCAAGAAGAGCCAGTATAGCCGAAATTTTACTTGCTGGTGAATTTACATGTAAGTGTAAAAGCTAGTTCATGGATGTGACGTTTAAGAATGTGTTTGAGTTCGGCCGTACTCTCTCGCAACCAGCAACAGTAGCTTCGGGGTCTTTGTTTACATTTTAAAAACGCGTTCTCGTGAACAATATCAACTACCTGACTTTAAAACAAAAAAGTTTTTTAACTTAATTTTACTTTATTTATTTACGTAGCAATTACAAAAATAATTTACCTTATTATTTATAGATTTATATTAGAGAGGGAAAAATTATTCAGTTAGCATTTTGGAATTACATTAAACGTACAGGTCCTGGAGTGCTTCTAAGAGAAATAATGATAATTTTGTGAGGGATGGAAACTCTCATTAATAGGCGCATAAGACCAGAGAACATTTCAATCGAGAATAGGAGTCCAAGAAAAAGCTTAACTCCTCAAAAGCATAAAGTTCTACGAGGTTATTATCAGTATTGAAATAAGTATCTTCTCTTTTTTTTTAGTTACTTTGCATCTATACTTCACCAAAGTGTTTTTACAGGCACTCTCTACCACCTAAGTATCCTTATTCCATTTTTAACTACTTTTATAGGTACTCACAAAATCCATAACACTGACATTATCTCCCCAATCAATCTGTCTGCTTTTTATTAAAAACTGTAACTTTATTTGCATAAAGCTATGCATACAATTATATTAATACAATCATTTGTTTTGAAATCTCTATGGCATTACTTTGAATGAAGTCCCTTGCGACCCAAACGTGCCTGAAAAGAAAAGAAAACTTTTGAAAAAATGAGCTAAGTCATTGGTGACAAAATAAAAGATTTGAGAACTGCTGTGTGTCAAATTAGAAATTAAATAAGTAAAAATTGATCTTATCTCGAAGATACAAAAAAAAAGATACATTCAACAATTAGGCTATAACGGCAGGTTATTATAAAGAAAGTGATATTAAATATAATACAAGTGGTACAATTTATTTTATTAAAAACTTTAGAAAGTAATGAGAATTATAAAGATAAAGATTCATAATAAGAGGAAACAATTACCTAATATGGAATTTAAAAAAATCTATAAAAATGTTCGTTGTTAGGGAAAGTGTAAGCCTCCCAGTGTAAAATAAAATGATTCTGTTGAAAACATGATAAATATTTGTTTACGAAACAATTTTTATAAATTTTGGTATTACTTAATTCATGTGAAATACCTTATTTATACAAATAAACTGATTATGTACATATTTTTCCATTACAATTACAAAATTCTAAATAAGCTTTTTTGGTCATCAGGGAACCCACATAAGAGCCAATATGGTTTCCCGTATCAAAACGTTATATGGGATGACACGTGAAAACCTACCTGGGAGCTTATCTGGAAAATCGCCTGGAAACCATATGAGAACTCATACGGGTTCCCCATCAATTATTTAAGCGTGGGTTATCATCAGAATCTAAAATTAATGATTATGGGTGAGTTATAAAAATTTTTTAATTGATGTAAACTTGTCATCTACTACGTGAAGTTTTCAAAAAAAGCAAGTTGGCCATATTCCACGCAAAAAGTAAATAAAAACTTTTGTTAGAATTTATCACTTACACACGCATGTGCTTTCTTTTTTGTTTCTTGATGGAGCGAGGAGAAGAAAATCTTCATAGAAACCGCAGCTAATCCAGTAGTAGGATCTGGGGTGTAATCCGCAATTGCCGCCAGCAGTAACATATGTAAGACGTGACAACGTTGCGTGGTTGGGGGCGCTACTGTCGATTTACTGGTGATGTGATCCGCAATCCCGCCAGCAGTAAAGCAGACAACGTCGGTCTACTTGCTCTTTTTCGTGACATTTTTGCTGTGATCCCATGCAATCCCACCAACAGTAAATCTGTTATTTCCATTTTTCTTTTTGGCACTTGAAACTTTTTTTTTTGGTCTGCGTGTTTGTTTACGTCTAGCACAATATGCTTTGTTTACAATCAGAAAATGTCACGAAAAAGAGCAAGTAGACTGACGTCGTCTGCTTTACTGCTGGCGGGATTGCGGATTACATCACCAGTAAATCGACAGTAGCGCCCCCAACCACGCAACGTTGTCACGTCTTACATATGTAACTGCTGGCGGCGATTGCGGATTACACCCCTGATTCACCTGGTATGCCAACCGACTAAAAACTAACCTCCCCCCATTGGACAGGTCCGTTCGGACCACTCCCCTAAAAGACAAAAAAAGTACAAGAGAAGAGAGAAGAAGTAGTGTAAGCAAACTAGATTTTTGACTAAGAAATCCAGACTGGGACGAAAAAATTTGTTTTCTATAGATCTTGAGCCCGATAAAAAATGTTACCACTTTTGGACAAAGAAAAATGTCAGCAAGAGGTCTAAAAAAATGGTAAAAATGGCCGAATCAGGTTTTTCGCTTCTATCGGAAGTAAGTCCTGGTGGACCCAAGTCGGCCTTACCGTTTTTTCGCAAATTACCAAAAAGTGCCAATTTTACCCTGTTTTTCGGTATTTCATAACTGGAGTTCTAATTAATATTTTAACTTCAAATTTTAACAGAAAGTGGGTTTCATGATTCTTAACAAACCTACAAAATTTCGAAACGATTAGATGTAAACTTGTTGCAAACTGACAAATAAACTAAAAAAAGGTCCTTCTGAAAAATGGCTATAAAAAAATTGTTAGACCACATAAGACAATTTTTCAAAATGTTTTCTCTTAATAAAATGTTAATCTAGCACTAGTTAAATTTTTTTATGTCTCACTTTTTCGTAAGTACCCTAAAAATGTATCGCAAAATAAAACATTTTGAAAAATTGTTTTATGTGGTCTAACAACTTTTTTAGAGCCATTTTTCCGAAGGACCTTTTTTAAGTTTATTTGACGGTTTAAAAAAAGTTTACATTTAATCGTCTCAAAATTTTGTAGGTTTGTTAAGAATCATGAAACCCATCTTCTGTTAAAATTTGAAGTCAAAATATTTATTAGAACTTCATTCATGGAATACTGAAAAACAGGGTGAAATTGGCACTTTTTGGCAATTAGCGGAAAAACGGGAAGGCCGATTTGGGTTTACCAGGGCTCATTTTGTTTATCTTGAAATTACGCATCTTTTTCACATAGAACGTTTTTTGGCCGAATTACAGCTTTTCTGACATAAGCGGAAAACCTGATTTGGCTATGTTTTTTTTTTTTTTTTTTGGACTTTTTGCTGACATTTTTTTTGTTTTAAAGTGGTAGCATTTGTTATTGAGCTCGAGATGTGTACAAAAAAAGTTTTTTTGGCCCAGTCTAGATTTTTATTAAATAGGGGTAGTTTTCATCTGGTTTGTTCACACAAAAAGAAAATAACAGAGAATTTTGGGGACCAGCTCACTCTCAAGGGAATGAAAGAAGGGTTATTTCCGCATCTGGATAAAGCTCGAATCTTGGCTTGCGCTAGAACAGAGTTGGAGAAGACTTGTTAAGTTGGCGCCCGTAAATATTAAATATTAATATTTTGCATTTAGGGCTTAAACGATTCCTCCTTACTTGCGGATTTATCCTCCACTTGAATTTTTATTTGCGGATCAATAGTTTGCAAGACATTTGCAAAATAAAAAGTCGAAAATGGGCGCGGCGCTGAAGTATAAGAAACTTTGTTTTAAGTGCTAAATTGGGTTAAAATTTAATTCTACCTGTACGATTTGAGTCCTCCTCATTAACGGATTACGAAGGTATACAAATTAATGTAATTAAATGTCAAAAGGTTTGTAAATAATGAATTTAATTATTGAGTAAGAGAATCTAGTAAATTTTGTCTAGTGACTTTTGGTCCAGTACTCCGTTCCTGCTGTTCGGTACATGTCGTTTCCTTCGGACAGCGGGTTCTACAAAATATTTATCAGAATAGAAAACTTTACTAGGTATTAATCTATTAATTATTAGTTATAAGTTATTTAGCCTTTGGGTCAATACACACACACACACATTTTTCGATGACTATGCAATCTAGAGTAAACCCATTTAATAAACATTTTTAAAATTAAGTACTTGTAAATTTATTACTTGGGCTGTGTTTGCATTGGCTCCGTTTGTAGTCTGAAGGCTCTGTGTGTTATTAAGTTTGTTGAGGTCACGTGATAATTTATTATAAGTGCGAGGGAGACAGCATGATGTCACCATCTTACTCGCACGTATCATGAATAATCACGTGACCTTAACAGACTACAAACGGAGCCAATGCAAACACAGCCCCAGTTATAAATTTACAAGTATTTAATTTTAAAAATGTTTATTAAATGGGTTTACTCTAGTAAATATTCAATATTAATATTTTGCACCCATTCAGGGCTTGAACGATTCCTCCTTACTTGCGGATTTATCCTCCACTTGAATTTTTATTTGCGGGTCAATAGTTTGCGAGATATTTGCAAAATACAATGTCGAAAATGGGCGCGGCACTGAAGTATAAGAAACTTTGTTTTAAGTGCTAAAGTGGGTTAAAATCCAATTCTGCCTATATGATTCGATTCCTCCTCATTTACGGATTACGAAGGTATATAAATAATGTAATTAAATGTCACAAGGCTTGTAAATAATGAATTCAATTATTGAGTAAGAGAATCTAGTAACTTTTGTCTAGTGAATTTTGGTCAAGTGCTCCGTTCCTGTTGTTTGTTACATGTCGTTTCATTATTCTATTAATTATTAGTTATAAGTTATTCAGCCTTCGGGTCAATACATACACACACACACACACACACACACACATATTTTTGGATGACTAAGCATTCTAGTGTAAACCCATTTAATAAACATTTTTTTAAATTAAGTACTTGTCAATGTATTACTGGCGCTTTGTTTGCATGGGCTCCGTTTGTAGTCTGTTAAGGTCACGTGATCATTTATGATAAGTGCGAGTAAGACACTGAGATGGTGAAATCATGCTGTTTTCCTCGCACTTATGATAAATGATCACCTGACCTTAACAGACTTAATAACAAACAGAGCCTCAGGCGAACACAGCCTGTGTCACTTTTATCCGTTTCCACTGGTCGGTAACTTGATCTTCAATTCGTCTGATTAATCGTTTACGCGCGAAATTTGAATGCTTGAGCTGTTTTCTAAAACTTGTTCAAACAAAATTATTACTTGTGTGCTTAGCTGTGTCTTGTAATGATTATAGCTGTACTGCTACTTTTTAGTTGTGTTGTTATTTGTTTCTTGAATAACAACAAATATTAAAATTTGGCGCGCAATGAATAAATATCAGTCAACAGTGTTTGCCACAATAGATTCAAGATATTAGATTCTTAAGATGAAAAATCGGTACCTATTGACAAATAAATTTTTCCTTCAGCTTCAAGTATGTAATGTATGTATGTATGTGTGTGTGTATTGACCTAAAAGCTAAATAACTTATAACTGATAATTAATAGATTAATACCTACTAAAGTTTTCTATTCTGATAAATATTTTGTAGAACCCACTGTACGGAGGAAACGACGTGTACCGAATAATAGGAACGAAGCACTGGACCAAAAGTCACTAGACAAGATTTACTACATTCTCTTACTCAATAATTAAATTCATTATTTACAAACCTTGTGACATTTAATTACATTAATTTGTATACCTTCGTAATCCGCAAATGAGGAGGAATCGAATTGTACATGTAGAATTGGATTTTAACCCACTTTAGCACTCAAAACAAAGTTTTTTTACTTCAGCGCCGCGCCAAATTTCGACGTTTTATTTTGCAAATATCTCGCAAGCTATTGATCCGCCAATAAAAATTCAAGTGGAGGATAAATCCGCAAGTAAGGAGAAATCGTTCAAGCCCTGAATGGGTGCAAAATATTAATAAAAGTTACTAGATTCTCTCACTCAATAATTAAATTCATTATTTACAAACTTTGTGACTTTTAATTACATTAATTCATATATCTCCGTAATCCGCAAATGAGGAGGAATCAAACCGTACAGGTAGAATTGGATTTTAACCTAATTTAGCACTTAAAACAAAGTTTTTTATACTCCAGCGCCACGCCCATTTTCGACTTTTTATTTTGCAAATATCTCGCAAAACGTTGATACGCAAATAATAATTCAAGTGGAGGATACATCCGCAAGTAAGGAGGAATCGTTTAAGCCCTGAATAGGTGCAAAATATTGATATTTTATATTTACGGGCGCCAACTGCACAAGCCTAGTTAGAGAAGCCTAAATTTGGTGTTATTGTATGTGTGTGTGTGTGTTTTGTGATTCCACTGTGTATTGTGTGGTTGAAAGTATACTTGGTATTAGTGTAAGTGTTGTATAGGATTGATCCCGTAAAAGATACGGCAGACAGATGGGTGCTCCTGAAGGAAGCGTACGAATTGAAGCTGCGGTTATTTGGCGCGACGATGGAGATGCATCTGATGGAGGCATGAGGAATGAAAGACCTAGAGTATTTTGGGGGTCCTCAGGGTTCCATGCGAGAGTGCATGGACGTCGTATAAGGTTCAAGCGCTCGAATTGGAGGTTCGCGAGTGCGGTGATGGTAGGGTTTGAGTGGTCCGTAATGGAGCGTGGATTTAAGACGCGAGGACAGGGGCTGCTTGAATTGGAGGAACAATGTTGAGCTTCCTGACAATCTGAGTATTTCTGATGTGCCAAGGAATATCCAGGACTGACTTTAGTATCTTCACGAAAGAACCTTGGATGCCATTACTCGGTTTCCCTTTGCAGTTCCCCACATTGGTATAGCGTACGTGCTGATGCTCTTGGATGATGGCTTGAAGGTGCGCAGCTTGGTCTTCTGGGAGACTGCTTTGTTGTTAAAAAAGGGCTTTAGTTACATGAAAGTTTTGTATGCCCTGCCACGAGTGCTGTTAATGTGACGAACGTACATGAGTCGACGGTCTGGCGTGATGCCAAGGTACTTTGCGGAGTAGCCCCAGTCGATTTCTACTCCGTTAACCTTTATCCTCTGCAAATTCTTCCTTGGAGTCTTCCAGGAGACGAGCATGGCTATACTCTTTCCTTTATTTTCAATCAGATTTAAAAGACTATTTGCTATGCGTCTATGTTAGGTGGTGCCATCGAGTGAATGAAATTGTCTCTTTGTAAGATCGCCAGAATGCGTGCAGCCTTATAGGAAAACTTTTTAATAAGTTAAAAAAAAGTTTATTAAGAATGGACTGACCAAATGAATTAGTAATTTAAGTGTGTATAATGTTAGTGTACAGTGATAAACTTTGTTTGGTGTTATCATGTGTGCTATAAGATCGGAAAAAATAAAAACATGGATTGCCACTGTGATAACACAATATATATAAGTGTACACACATGGTTGCACTTGTATGCAGTTTGAGAAACACAAGTACTGCATATATTTATCTATTTCTTACAACACAGTGTTCAATAAAAGTAAATACTAATGACAGGTTAGCTTAACTTTTGTACATTTATGTTACGTTTTTGTTGATTACTCGTGTCCTTTAACCTTTACACAAGTGTAAGCATGCACATGCACTCAAATATGCTGTGTTATTACAGTCGCAATCCATGTTTTAATTTTTTTAAATCTTGTAGTACACATGACAACACTAAACAAAATTTATTACTGTACACTAACATAAAACCCACGACGTTGTCTGCATATACGTACGTGTTAATGTTTTCTCGCTGGGGCAAGTCATGGCAGAATATGTTAAAAAGGGCAACTGAGAGTTTATTGGCATTATGCCTCTACCACGTGACCTCAGTATATATATGACTAATACAGAGGCGAAATAACACAGGTCTTATGGGAGGAATCTTGTTTTTATTTTTTTTCGCACTTAAAAAGATATTGAGCTTCAAAAGATTGTTAATTCCATGTTACTGACATAATGAGAGTTATGTAGTTATTTTTTTCCTTTGGTGAATTCGTTCATGAAGGTTGAAACAGCGTTTTGAACGTATACGGAGTGCCGTTTAACCCTACTTTGAGCTGTTTGTTTCAGCTGTTGCTGCTGCTGCGCCATTGCTGCTGATGCTCAGAGGTAAATAAACAGCTCAAAGTAGGGTTAAACGGCACTCCGTATACGTTCAAAATGCTGTTTCAACCTTCATGAACGAATTCACCAAAGGAAAAAAATAACTACGTAACTCTCATTATGTCAGTAACATGGAATTAACAACCTTTTAAGCTCAATATCTTTTTAAGTGCGAAAAAAAATAAAAACAAGATTCCTCCCATAAGACCTGTGTTATTTCGCCTCTACATTAGTCATATATATACTAAGGTCACGTGGTAGAGGCATAACCCCAATAGAGCCTTGGGGTACTCCAGAGGTCATTGGTCGGGATTTGAAGAGGGAGGGGCCACTTTAACGTGGATGAATATGTCCAAAAGGTAAGACTTGACAGTGCCGATGAGTAGTGTGGAAAACCTAACTAAATAAGCTTGTACAGGAGGCCTTCGTGCCAAACTCTGTTGAATGCCTGCTGTGTATCTAGGAAAGCTTTCGCGGTGAAATTTTTGTGGATGAGGCTATCAGAGAGAACATTTATGTGCTCGCATACATACACATGCTGGGTGTCTGCACATTTTTTATAACACCGTTTTTTGGCTCAGGGAATTTAATTGAATATTAAAAAAGTAAAAATGACGATTTTATAATTTGATCTCAATGCAAAGTATTGCTTTTAACAAAGTTAAATAAAAATTTAAAACAGTAGAAAAATAAAGTATTTACGTACGTTGTACAAAATATGAAATAAAAAATATCTTTACTGGCCATACACTTAAATTTATTCTGATAGTGATGATGAAAATGATTATTATATGAAATCTATATGTGACATACTATTTTTGTACATAAATTCTATTTTTATAAATTCACAAATTAACATGAATTATCCAAAAACACCGAATTCCACTTGAACTCGTACACAAGGATTCCATAAAATTTGTGACATGTATTGAGTCCAAAAGAACATATTTTTTGATAATTGCAATGAGTCTCCAGGAACAAATAATTATTAAAACTTCTTATTGAAAATCCTTGAGAATGTTGATTGTTTGTGCTTTCAACAATGGATGTTACAGCGTAGAGGTTCTTAAGAAATGTTTATGTACTGATGAAAGTACTGATGAGTTCGTATATGCACTTTGTGATAAGGTAAAAGAAATTTTACCACATGCATTTGTATCTGAGCAATAGTCTATCTAATATAGAGAACTTAAAAGTAAACTATTGTCTTAAGACTATTTAGTTCTTGCAGATTTCAAAAATAATTATGGGTTTGACGTACAAAGCACTGCGCTTAAGGTTTCCATTGGAACAATTATTAGGTGACAATATGAAATACCGTGATTTACTTCAATGAAAATGATACGATAAATCATTGCAGTTTGATTTGTATCTTAAATTGTTTTAATCGTGATTCTGTATCCGTTTACGGTTACTATTAAATTATAATCAATTTTTGGCATGAAAAGCTTAACAACATCCAAAAAACATATTTTTTCACGGATGGAGCACCACAGCAATAAGACACTATACAAATGTTATTCATTAGACTGAGCATGATCGTAATTATGAAATAGATGGTGAGAGGCAAATTCTCCCCAATAGACACCGAAAAGGTCCATGTCACGGTTTCGAAACACTGGGGACGCACAGTGCCGTCAGAGCAAGCCTGCAATCTATGAATATGATTTTGACAGCTTAAGGTCTATTCGATTGGCTTACAAATACTGAATGTGTAGAAAATATTTATTTTAGATATTTAAATATCAAAACATACCAAATATTTGATGAAAACTAAATAAAAGATTTCAGAATAATAACAAAAACAAGTAGTTGAAACAAAAACATTGCTTGATTAACTGAAAAAACGGTCATTAGTGCCCATCAACATTTTTAAGATCCAACTTTTTAGTAGGTTACAAAATTTTGTTAATAGATAATGGATCAAAAATCTTGAGTAATATCTATTGATTGAATTGAATCTTCAGATTTTTTCGTTTTAATGCATATTTGATATTTTTAAGAATCATCTCAGAAATAACCCATGATATTAGTCTGTGCAATTATCCAACTATAAAAATCATCTTTACACTTCACTATCTGCTAAATGTGTAATTCTATAAATTATACAACTTACTGTATTCTGTATTCTATACATTAATTACTAAACTAAAAATAAAAATCTATTTCTTGAATTAAAATATCAAGTTTAAAGATTTTCCATCGTATGCCCAAGATGTAATTTCATTGCATTTGTAGTAAACTTTCATTTAAATTAGCTTTTAACCAGCTTAGGCTCATGTTTATTAAATACGATATTCCACTGGATTTTAAGAAGTATTTCAAAAAAAAAAAATTTTCTTTGTTTGTGCTAGTGTGCTTCGTAAACGAATCGACTTTAATAGGCAAAAGTAGCATTAAAATCAATTGACTTGAATCAATATTTTGGACAGGAGCAAATGATTTGATAGAAGTCAATTGATTTGCTCCAGTCAAAAATGCTGATTCAAGTCTATTGACTTTCAATCAAACGACTAAACTGTTAAAGTCAATTGAAATGCTCTAATCCAAATAGCTGATTTAAATTGATTGACCTTAATGCGATTTTTAAATATTAAAGTTAATTAAAAAAAAAATTGCCAAAAATCCTATGAAAGTCAATTTATCTTAATCGACTTTATCCTCTAAGCCGATCGAACCACATAAAGTCAATTCAAAATAAAATGAACTGAGTAGACTTGAATTCATCTTTCATAGCAGGGTATTTCTATGCATTTTTTAGTGAAAATTTTTTATGATGAACATTTTAAGATGCAAGCATGTATAAATCTAATACTTTTTGCCAATAAAAGAAACGAACTGCACAAGTTTACGGACAACTTACACATTTTCTTTTGATAAAAAAAAATCTATATCTAATTTTTTTTAGTTTTTCCACTATTTTGTCTTCAACACATGATCATGAGAATAGCACTACTATTTTAAAAAAAAATCAAGTAAAAAAACGAACTGCAAAAGAACATTTTAACATTTATCAAGTAAAACTATTCTGTTCACTTTTCAGTATTTTACCATAACTTTTGTACTACTTGTAATGCAGTTGAAGCCTAGCAGCTCATCTTTGACACAACCAAAGGCACCAAATTTCCAGTATTTTGAAAGGTAGAGTGTAAAATATTCTAATTATTATTAAATAGTTGGTATGGTAATAAAAAAAATTAATTGTAACTTTGTTTTTAATAAATATTTTATTTTCAGACCATACTATCGATACCCTTATTACGATAACAGTGGAAAAGGACTTCTATTGTATGGACATGGAGGAATTCAGCTTTATAAATATAAGACGTACAGCACTCTTGATGGCATACATTAAAATAGAGTTTTATAAAAGAATTATGATTTTCTTATTGATTTAATAAGTAGCATTAAAAAAACGCTTTGCTCTTCCACCGCTCATAAGCATTATTAAATCTTCTGTTTTTGTAATAACGTGTAATAATAATATGTTGTAATAAGCAATCTAACAAGGTTTTATTTTTTTACACGTTTATACACCCACGTTACTTTTAAATTTGTTATTCTCTTAAAGTGCAGTCTAAAATTTTTGTTGTTGTTGTATATAAAGATAAATAATATACTGGGGATATATTAATGTTGTCTACTTTCTTAATTAATTTATTTTAATTAATTTGAACGTTTTTTTCTTTTACTGTTTTATTATTAAAATTTTTTAAATCAATCTTCCTGTAAAAGATATCACTGTATTTAGAGAAGGCAAATAGTTGTGCCTATCTCAGGTTTCATTAAAATCAGAATACATCGGCGGAAAAAACTTCACCCCAGCAGGCTAGTCTTTTATGCATGTAACTACCAGTACCTTACTAAAATTTTAACTTTAAGGAACAATAAGGCTTAAAGTTAAGCTTTACTTAACTTGCTAAATGAAAAATAAGTGGATACAAATTTAGACTGCTAATTACGAACTACTAATTAGAGAATCAGTAGAGATGGTACATAAGAAGAAAGTTGTATTATTTAGTAGTCAGCTTATTTTTGTAATTCTTTGCTTTTTTACAAGAAATTTACGACATGCCAAGTTCTATAAAGTTGTGCATTCACTGTTAAAGCAAATGTAAAAATACACTTATTAGTAATATATCCAAATAATAGAGAGTTACACAAAATGCTTGACCTTTTGTGCATTTTAAAATGGTAAGATTTAAAAATTCTGGTTCGTTGTGCTGTTAAGATAAAGACTTAAAAGATTAATGCTTAGAAAAATACATTTGTATCCAGAATATAAATTAATTTAATAAGGGACTTAAACTACAACAGAAAAAATTAGATGTGATCGAAATGTTATACCAAAGCTTTCAGGCAGATACTATAGGCCTAAAATACGCAATATGGTACAATAACTAGATGATGAAGATGATTTACAGAAATTTACAGGGAATACGATATTTTCAAAAAAGACTCTTAGCAGGCAACTAAAAATCAAACACGTTGGAAAAAACTTAAAGATCTTACTTCTCTTTTGAAAAAGGATGAATGAATATAGTTATTTATAATTTTGTTTGAATAAAGGAGGATAAATAGATTATCTTTTAATTTACTAAAGGGAGATAGGGCAATAAGTACAGTTAGGGAACTGATTTGACTCAGCCTTTTAATGAGCTATTCTATGTATTGTTACGTCATGGATCTTTGACGTAACTTTAGCGCGCGAGTATTTGAGTGTAACATGCAGCAAGCAGACAGCAAATGTGTTTGTGTTTAGCAGTGTTTCAATACAATTAAAATAGTTTTTTCAAATTACCAGTATCCTTACGAATAGTGGACGATTCAACATTGACAGCTCTCCTGCGTTGGCCGTCAAAGTAGCTTGGGTATTTCGTTGAATAATTTATGTCGCAAGAAAAAAATCTCAGTCAAATAATTAACAAAGATCCATTTTATTTAGTCTCAAAAATTACAAATATTATCAAGGTAGTCGAAATAGTTAGATAAATACTTATAAATATGACTTGCTAAATTAATACCTGCTACTTGCTTACTGGTTGGCTACTTTTCTAGGAAAGGGGACGAGCTCGCAGGGCACAATCTTATTTAAACCCTAAATTGGATCAATAATCGGGGGTGGGATCAATGGTGAGTCAACGAGTGAAGGTAAATTTGATTAACATATTCCTGGAAAAAGGTGCAGCTGCAGACCTAGGCCAGATCTTGAATTTGGCAGGGATGGAGTTACGGAGCGGGAATTGCTGGTGAGTAGGAGAACGATCTGACGCCATATGGTATATGTTAGTGCACTGGAAAAAAGTTGGGCGCCCTGCGCCACCGAATACAGTCACGCCGTGCACTCACTTTCTTGGTCGCGCCGCATGCCTGTTTTGGGCGCGCAGCGCACCCAAAGTACCTGGCGCGCGGGACAACTAAAATTTAGATCTAGCAGCAGCGCATCTCAATTTTAGTTGTCCCGCGCGCCAGGTACTTTGGGTGCGCTGCGCGCCCAAAACAGGCATGCGGCGCGACCAAGAAAGTGAGTGCATGGTGTGACTGTATTTGGTGGCGCAGGGCGCCCAATTTTTTTCCAGTGTGACTATGGGTGGACGAAACTAGATGCGATATACCCCCTATTTAAAGTTTTTACTCACTGGGCTTAGAAACATTAAATGGTACAAGAGCAGCAATCTTTCCAGGGTTAATTTCCAGGAGAAAAAATTGGTATCGTTGAAGAGTTTTATGTCGTTCATAGCCCTTTTGTTCTACCAAGAATCACTCTACAAGGGTGGTGTATGTAATGTTAGTGGTACCACATAGGGATTGCTCTAGTTCACGAACTTTGGACTCAGGGTGTTCTATGAACTTCTACGAGTTTCTAAGGGTTACCTTAAAAGCTCGCGTTGCTTGATGTATAATGGTGATTTTGGAAATTAATTTGGATCCTCCCAGTAATACATTCATCACCATATCTTTAATGAAGCTATCCAAGTATCGGTTGCAAGTGCTACTTGTCGCACACACGTTTCTAAGACCATATACGTAGAGAGTTGCTTCAAACGAGATATTCTTCTGCCTCCAGCTTTTGTGCGAAGGTCGATTTTATGCTTA
This sequence comes from Copidosoma floridanum, assembly GCF_036245765.1. NCBI lineage: Eukaryota > Metazoa > Arthropoda > Insecta > Hymenoptera > Encyrtidae > Copidosoma > Copidosoma floridanum. The sequence goes on from NW_028321900.1 coordinate 2,248,612, forward strand.
GATGTGAGAGAGATTAGTGCTCAGAGTTAGTATCGCAGTCCATGGGTCCATCGATCATACTAGGGGGATCATAAAAATTAAGTTCACGGTTAATGTGTAAACGGTGGGGTTAAA